>NC_054056.1:14284128-14591794 GCF_017639655.2 Falco naumanni
TGACTGAAGTGCTAACCATCTCTACCAAGATCTCCTACAGCAGCTGGATTCAGACCTTACAGCTCTCCAGTGATTCCCTTCAGTCAAGAACTGTAGCATCTTCACATCCCAGTGTACTCTTACAGGGACCAAGAGGGCAGGCAACAGCTTAACTATGCACTGTAATTTTTCTCATCGAGCAAGCTGGAAATTCCAAGTGCAATCTAGCACTACAAAGTGGCAGTGGGTAGTGAGCTGGAAAATGATCCCTGGAGTATGAAATCAGTTACTGGGGTAATACAGCTTATTTATTTCACCGGGATATAATTAAACAGAATTGGTTTCTTCAGGTCAGTCAGCGATAAGAATTGAAGTCTTTATGTAAACTTTTTATGTAAGCCAAATTAATTCACTCTGATGTCTCCTATTTGTCAATAAGGTTCACTTACACACAAACAAGAGCTTTGGCAGTTTTTCATTTTTAGGCTAGACTAAAATCTTTCTTTCTTTTCATTTCACAGAGTTCCAAGTATATATTTTATTTTCTTGACTCACTTTTCAGGTAAAGACAAGTTGTGGAAAGTAATACTTTACATTGTTGAAGACTTGGAGTATCTCCAGAGAAAGCTAGTGCCTGAATTATTCTTAGAAAGCAATATTTTGTGGATATTTCCTTTTATTTATTTATTAACAGCCAAATAAAATCATTTATATAGTTAAACTGAGATTAATTTGCAACTTCTCCCAACTGGATGGAGTACTTCGTTATATAACCTGTCATCAGGATTATATGAATGTTCTTTCCCAAGACCACAGGATTTGAACTTAAGTGCTCTTTGCCCACAGACTGCTTCCTTGATTTCATCAGCTTCCTTACACACAAACTTCAGCAGTCATCTAGAAATTCTGTGAATCATGCACCGAAGGATGGCAGCTGCTGAGAGGTTTGCCTGGGTTTAAAGGCCCTTGTGGTGGCCTAGAAAGAAGCTTGGGTCCTCTTTTACTTCTTTGTACCAATGAAGAGGTCCTTTTTAAAATGTTCTGACATTTTTGAAAAAAGCTTTCTACTTGTTCAGGGCTGGTAGCTGCCACAGGTCCCTATTGCTTTCCACAGATTAGGGGCTGGTCCCTTCCTATCACCGCTACAGAAACCAACGACATGCAGCTGAGGCTCAGTAAGCCTCTTGCTCCTCAGCTTGGAGACACAGTTTCTTTCCTCGTCACACAAGAATGGAATCTAGTAATTTAGATGTGTCTACTGAAATTATTTAATATGCTACAGAATTTGCTTACATCTGCTGTGGTACAAAGGTAAAAAAAGCAACTAGTCTACAGTTAATTTTACTTACTGAATACTGATGAAGTCCTTGAGCCATTCACTGATTCCCACTAGTCTGCAGGAATTAACACTGTAGGATGCGTTTATCAAAGCTATCTTCTTTTTGTAGATTTGACCAACATCAAAATCCTTGGAACACCAAACATATCAGGTGGTGTGAGTTACAGGAAGTAGCGTTTACACACATCATGACAAAACCAACTGCTTTCACCACAGCTGTGCCCACAGTCCCTATTGGGACCCTTGGCCTGTGTGCAAAGTATTATCTAAACCCATGAAGCCCTGCCTGGCTCCAAACAAACCCTTGTAAAACACACAGCCTACAGAGCCAGGAACTCACGCTTCATGGCTGGGGCACATCACTTGCATTGGTGCGCAGCTAACACACCAAGCTGCTCTGTCTTTTCCTGCAGTGAACGTCAAAGATGTCAAGTCACATGTGTGGACTAACCAAGTTAACAATTTAGACTGTGTGTAGCAAAGGCAACACAGATTTTTGAAACAAAGAGCTGGGTGTCACCGTCTTCTGACAGAGGTCTGCTGTTTCTGTGCAAGGCACAGGTTCCCAGCTCATCAAACCTCATCAAACCAGAACGCCAGGAAAGCTGTACAGCTGGGCACATCACTAACACGTAGATGAGTCTCGTGGGCTGCCTGGCAGCACGTTTCTCTGACACAAAAGGTTTGTCTGATGTGCCATACTAGCAACCTTTTCAAGTATAGAGGACTAGGCAGAGTGTTATACTTTCTCACAGTACACTTGTTAATTACAATACAGATATACTGCAGCTCACTTTCCTCATGACCAGTACGATATGATGGTCGCTTGCAAACTGAAATCTTGACTGGGTCATAGTCATGACTTCAAGGGCATTTTTTAATAGTCATATTGTATATACAAACAATACCTAAGTAACAGTTAGGCTGCGCTTAAAAAAAACCCAACCAAACAACAACAGAACACAGCCTAACAAGCTGTTTCATTATTTGCTCATCTTTCTGGCAGTATTTAAATTCCCCTAAGTAAAGGAAGTATTTTATAATTTAGAACTAAGTAGTGAAACTAAGTAGTTTATTTAACCTGATTGTAACTTAAAGAGATTGCTAGATAAAAAGGCAAATACTGTCTCAGGTTTGACTAAAGACCTATCAAAGACAAGAAGTATTATATTTTCTTTTCCTTCCCATGCAACAGACTTTTGATCAAGACATTGCTATGTACATACAGTAGACACATACATCATCTTTATAGATCCCACACAGAACGGTCACTAACCTTAAAATGAATGCAGCTTGGTTTACTATAGAAAGTACATCCCTTACGTTCACGACCAGACACTATTTGCTTGTGAAAAACTCCAGTTTGGAATTTCTCCCTTTTTTTGTCAAAAAGTTCTTCTTTCACTACACTTGTAGCCAGCTGCTTTGGAACCATTTCTTCTTTGGATATCTAATAAGGAACATCGATAAAAAACACCATGACTGTAAGTGTGATCACAGAATCTGTAGCTCCAAGTAGAAAAGTCTGCAGAATGGAATCTTTTAGGATCTGGCCAGCCTTTATCTGTTTCTCTCCAGATCAAATTCAGCCTCCCAGCTTCCATATGAAGAATTTTACTCTCAGCTGTCTGTTCTGTAGCTTATCACCCAACACTATGACATAGTGTTTTTAAAGGCAGCATTAGATCTTGTGCACTTAAAGGATTTTTTTCTCCCTCAACTTCTTAAACAAATACTCATTCAGAAAAAATCAGCTAACTTCACTGCAACATGGCAGCTAAGCTGGTGAAGGTTCTGGAGCATAAGTCCTATGAGAAGCGGCCGAGAGAACTGGGGTTGCTTAGCCTGGAGAAGAGGAGACGCAGGGGGGGCGTTATTGCTCTCTACAACTACCTGGGGGTCAGTCTCTTCCCCCAGATAACAAGTGACAGGACAATAGGAAACAGCCTCAAGTTGCACCAGGGGACGGTTAGATCGGATATTAGCAAATTTTTTTTCAACTGAAAGGGTGGTAAAGCACTGGCACAGGCTGCCCAGGGAGGTGGCGGAATCACCATCCCTGGAGTTGTTAAAACAAAATGCGTAGATGTGGTGCTCAGGGACATGGTTAAGCGGTGGGCTTGGCAGTGCTGGGGTAACGGTTAGACTTGATGATCTCAAAGATCTTTCCCAACCTAAGTGATTCTGTGGTTATCATTTCAGTTATGGTCCAGCACTTCTTCCATGAAAGTATGTACTGACATTATTTCTTTTTGATTGATTACAAAGTCTGCTCTTAAATGTCTTCTACATCTCAGAAAAAGCAGTACATGCAAGTATACCTTTGAATCACATTTAGGATTTTAACTTCACAGTTCCACTGTATAAGAGTATTTTATATTATTTTATATTATACTCCACTTTATAAGAGTATTAAGTATATTATTTACTTCTGTTTAGAGTATAGAATACTACTACTTTGCTAGAAGGTATGCTTTTCTTTGCCTGTTATTATTTCTAGTACAAGATATCACAACTTTTACCTTGTGCAAGTCACATTCCTGATCCCAAAGTCCTGGGAACTCAGGTTCTAGTAGAGTTTTGTCCCTCTCTTTCTCATCGTCATCACTTTCACAGAGCACGTCATGGGGTATTTCTTCAGAATTCTCTCCTACAGAAGCAGTTCTCTCACCCGCTGAGGAACAAGCTAGTGGAGAGTGCCATGACTTCTGTGAAAGACCGTAAGTTTTGAAGATACAGTTAAAAATTACTACTAAAGGACAGTTACCTCAACAGTTAACAGTTTATGAGCTCTTTTAACACAAAAATGACAGGTGTATAAAGCTCAGAGGCCAAGGATGACAACTTAGGTCAATCCTTTCTTAAAACACCGAATACAAACAAAATCTTACGTTAAAAGCATCTGTACGCTGTTAACTGTATACTGTAGGAGGCTAGAAACCAGTCCCCAGGCATGAGAACACTGACTGCAGTTTTTTAATGTTTTGTATATCATGTGATAACCAAGGGCTTTATTGTTTCGTTGTAGTATGACTATTTCTACCAACACCTCCCTCCCCACCTCTTTTCTTTTAAATACCTAAAGATTGCATGAGGCCACTAGTTTCATCAGGGAATTAAATTCCATCATTTCACCTCCATTCACTTTCATTTTCCAAGCCAGTACTCCCTGGAATACTGCGAAGATAAAAACCAACGAACTATCCAGACCGCTTATGTCTAGAGAGAACCCTGGTCTCCTTTGTAATACAGTTGAAACATTTCTCGTGTGCTCACAAACTCATCTGAATCCTTACTCAGGGATGAAGGTAATTAAATAGGAAGTGATGGTACTCTGCATGGCTTTTGATGCCTCTTGCGATTCATGTGTCTGAAAATTCACGTCTTCTTACAAACCTCCCCACACCTCTTTATTCATATAAGCATCAACAAGCAAGACGAGGGAGACTAACGGTCATTAAGAGATCTAGGGGAGAAATGACCACCCACTTGTTCTGTACTATCCGGTGTTTAGTTGTAGGCTCTGCTATTCAGAGACAAGAGAATTCACTGACCTGCACCTCTGACAAAAAGTACACCTAAAGACAGGTAATTCTTAGGCCTTTGTTTACCTGTGATACTGCTCCAGCTGAGTGTTTACAGGTCTTCTCGATATATCGCCATGTTTGCGTTCTCCACAGTGAAGAATCCTCAAGTTTACCACTACCCTTAATTGCCTTAGTACAGGACTGACTTCTTTTCTGCTTGCAAATAGAAGCTTCTTCTTGCAAAATTCGAGAAACAATCTCAATTTTTCTTGACTTTTGCCGTTTTCTAAAAGCTCTGTAATGTTGTAAGAAATATTAAACCAACTATGGTTGCTATTAATAATATTCACTGCAGTCCAGTTTCTTTTGAGCCTTTAAGCTAAAGAGCAAGTCTTTAAATTGGGTGCATTGGTAATTTGTGCAAAGACAACAGGTGATTTAGAGGCTATTTATACATTTTTGCAGACTAAATATACTCAATTACAGTGTTTTAGAAGTTGAGGAGTTGACAAAGCATACCAGTCACCGCTACTGAAAAACAAAGGGTTTAAATACTTTTCCTAACCCTGTCAGCTATTTAAAGAAAACTGCCTATCTGAAATCCACTGGATTTAATAAAGAAAGGAAGAATATTTTAAGATAAGGACATAAATACTGAACTTGGAAGATATGAATTCAAAGCTATGTACAACTACAAATTCCATGACACACTGCGTAGCATGACAAAAGTGACAGTAGATAATTTAATCTCAGTTTTAATACCAGCAGTTTAGTACACAATTTTCTGCAACAAATATTACCCACACTAATGATCAGTTTTAATATAGACCTTCACCTCTTCAAGTAATCCATATAAATAATTACTGATTCTAAACAGGAGCAAAGAAAATATCACCTCTCATTTAAATACAGGCTACTAGCTACTGAAGCACTTTAATGTCTGAATGTAGCCTCATAATGTCCCATTGCAGCAGATAAATGGCATCCTATTTGTAATGTGTTTTTGCAAAATCGCAGTACAAGGAAGTTAAATCACGGATACAAAGACATAGGAGCAGTATACTGACTCCCAGTGCTAAGTGCCTTAAGTAAAAAGCCATCCACTCTTCCTATCAGTTCTTGGCTTTACAAATCTTTTTGTAGGTGATATACAAATTAATGGCATAATGGTTTTAATGACTAAAGAATTATTTTATTTTGCAAATAATTCAGAAATATATGTTCAGGCTGAAATCTACTCAGAGAAAACTGAGAACATCCCTTCACAGGAGAGGAGAATGGCAGAGCCCTGGGAGAAATAACTAAGCAGTTCCTCAGCAGATTAGGAGGATAGTAGCTGAAATTAGAAGAGAACTGCTATGAGGAACACGACACAGCTAACGTTAAGACTAACAAACTGTGATCTCCCTTGGCCTGCAAAGGGAAACAGTGAAAGGCAGAAAGCAAGGTGAAAAGGATTAAACTTAAGAGTTGGGTATTTCCAGCAGATCTCTACAAACTCATACGATTATTTTATTAATATGCTTTTTAGAACATATTTAGGGATAGCAGAGGTGGTGTTACGCAGCTGTCAAAACTGAAGCTTTATTTAATCAAAACTTAGGACTTACTGGACCTTTATTAAACCTCTAACATTTGCTACAGTTTACTGCCCTTGTAGCAAAGCCAGCATGCAGAAATGCGTATCTCGGCCATCCTCTGTTTGGTGTCTTAGCTCAAATTCATCTTCATGAGTGGTTAAAAACAATAATTATGCTTTTTACTGGAGCAGATGACGTACAGGCACATTCCTATCAACTTTGTTACACAGGCAGACGAGTACTTTCAATCAGAAAAAGCATGAAGACTACCTTGCTTCTACTGCAGTGCAATCTTCCAGAGACTGTCTCTAAAAGCCTATGAAAGCTATTCAGTTTCTGTAGGGACAGCGTTCAGGAAATGCAGAAGTACAGTTACTTCGGGCATCCAGTTTAGATTCACTGAATTCCCCTCCTGAAGCAGTTTATCTTCTTTGCACTACTGATAGAACATGGGCTCCTAACTTTGGTTCTCTGAATAACACACCTAAGCTAGAAGTTCAAGTCGCTTAGAACAGACTATACAAATATCACACATCCAGAGTATAAGCATGAGTTCACTCCCTTGAGACAGTATCGTAAATCTTATGTTTTCAGAATCTGATTAAGAGCTCAAATATATTCCTGCATGAGCATCAGTAGGCAGCTGAGAGTTTGAGATAGATAGGGATACTTACTGTTCCTCTTTTTCATGCTCTAGCTGTCGTTTATGGAGGAAAATTTCCTTGGCAACATTGCCTCCTTCTGCTAGGACAGCTTCCCTCATTTCCATCTCCTGCCTCTTTGCCTCAAAGGCCATTGCTTTCTTCAAAGCCTGAAGAGTTTGGAGTTTTTCCTATGAAGCCACACAAACCAGTTTAGTATTTGATTCATATATTAAAGAATATAAACCAGAATCTAGTGTTGGTCTCCTTATCTAAGTATGAATTCATGGTAGATTTCCCTGAAGTAGAACTTTAATACACACGGTACTCATGGTGTGCTGAGATGCAGAAAGCTCTGCCTAGGTCAGGGCTACTTCTTTACGCTCCTAGCCTGCCTCTGAAATGCTACTCCATGAAGCAATGCGGAAAGATACAGTTCTAAACAAACCAGTATTAAATAAATGTAATTCCTTCAGATTTTACAGAACATAAGTAGAAAAGCAAAGTAGCACAGCTCAGAAATTCTTAGTTTACATTATTTAAATTCTTAAGTAACTGGTTTTCTTCTGTATGAAGCATAGTTGCACTGGGATTCAAATAACTAGAAATGCTTCTGGCTGGGTTTCAGAGAACTTGTAGTTTGCATTATTTTGAAGAGTCACCCTACCAGAACAGCTAGATTGTTGACAGAATCAGCTCTCTAAGTAGAAGTGTCAAAATCTGCCCATACAAATCTAGCACCATTACTCCTATAGTTAAATTCTCCCCAGTTTCAAGGGATTTGGTCAGTGATCTGACAGCATCACGCAATTCTGCAACAAAAACTCAAATTACGTGCATTAAAACCTAGCAGTCTAACAAGCCAGTTCCTTCACTCCCCATGCAAGCCACAGCAGCAGTACCCTGTTGGAAGTTAGGCTGTTTTTCAGGGAAAGCACAGCTTGTATCCTTCTCTCCATATGCTCCTGAGTTTTCACTTCTTCCTTTGCATTTTTTTCATGAATTCTGTAAGCAAAGTAAAATCTTTCAGGCTCATATCCTGGAAAGCTTTTAGTATTAGAATGTTTAACCTGACAAGTAGTAATTGTCGATGTCACCAAACATTCTTCCTGTAAGCCTCTGTGTTTACTATGATACTGGGTGTGGGTACAGCGGAACAGTTGGAAGACTCTTCTATATACGGTACCGCTCAAGTCGCAAGTGCCAACAGGCTTTCAACTAGTTTGCTCAACAACTTTTTTTTTTTTTTTTTTAAATTTTGAATATGAAGAATGTGTTCCACATTATGACATATGTCTAGTTGCTAAAATAAAGAATTCAGGTGTTGCTCATATAACCATTATCTAAACAATTACATAGCGAACTTTATATGAGCCAACCACTTGTATCCACGTTAAAAATAAACCCTAGGAACTCCAAAAGCTAGAAATATGTGGGCATGAATCAAGCCTGAGAGTATTCCAGGTAAACTAGAAAAAAACCTAGTAAGATCAATATATTTGATACATTACCCAGGGGAAAAAAAATGGTTTGTTTCTATTTGGTTGTTTGTTTTCAATTATTAAGTCTCACATGCCATCTAATGAAAAATAAACCATCACAGAAACAGTACAATTATTTACATCACCTTTTTCAATGAAGTGCTAGCATACAAGTAAAAGTAAGTAACAAAGCTTCACAGTTTCTTTAGTAGCAAAATAATTCAACAGCGCAGTAATTATATAAACATAAACCCATGAAGAGAACATTTAATTTACCATTGTCCTGGGTTCAGCTGGGGTAGAGTTAATTTTCTTCTTAGTAGCTGGTGCAGCACTGCCTTTTGGATGTGGTATGAGAACAATGCTGGTAGCACACTGATGTTTTCAGTTGTTGCTGGGTAATGCTTATACTAAGTCAGTTTCATGGGCCCTGCCAGCGAGAGGGCTGGAAGGGCACAGGACAGGACATGGGGAGGGGACACAGCCAGGACAGGTGACCTGAACTAGCCAAAGGGCTATTCCATACCATATGGCATCATGCTGAATATATAAACTGGGGGAAGAAGGAGGACGGGGGGGACATCAGGCATTATGGCATTTGTCTTCCTGAGTAACTGGTACACGTGATGGAGCCCTGCTCTCCTGGGGATGGCTGAACACCTGCCTGCCCATGGGAAGTGGGGAATGAATTCCTTCTTTTGCTTTGCTTGTGTGTGCAGCTTTTGCTTCACCTATTAAATTGTTCCTGTCTCAACCCTCGAGCTTTACGTTCTTTTCTTATTCTCCCCCCGTCCCTCTGGGTGAGGGGGAGTGAGCGAGCAGCTGCGCGGTGCTTGGCTGCCGGCTGAGGTTAAACCACAACAACCATCAACCAGAAAAGAACAGGAGCACAAAGAAATGGCCTATCAACCAATTTCACCAGGCTGCAAGAAAGCTTTTTTACCACATTTCAGAGGGAATATACAACAGCAGAGAGCAGGTTTGAAACCTGGAATTTAGTTATACTACTTCAGAAACAGTTCAGTTAATGACATAAATATATATGAAATGTTTCAAATCGTTATCAATGCCTGCAAGCAGTCAGACCCCTCTGCATCTCATCAAAAAGGCTGTCCCTTCAGCTACAGGGACCCTGAAGACTACACTAGTGCAGTAAGTGGATCATCAGCTTTCCAAGTCCTTTTGTGCCATGCAAAATTTGATTGCTTCACTGCCACTAAGTGAATGCTTCATGGCAGAAGATTTCCAAGTGTAACGGAAGACACACCTAGCAGAGAAATGACTATATTTCAAAGACTGAAGGATAAACTATTGCACACCAGAGAATGTATACAATAACAGAATAAACAATAACCTTGCTATGCTTTCTCTGAGGAAACGGACTGCTTTTTCATGGTTCCTTTTGGCATCTTCAAGTATTTTTTTATGCCTTTCTTGATATTTTTTCTGGGCTTCCTCTTCTTTTCTACAAAAACACAAGCAAACCAACAATTGCAGCAGGACTAAGGAAACCTTAATTCCAACACAATGACATCTAAGGGTGGGGGTGGGGAGATTATTAATATGTGCTGAAACAAGGAGACTAATCTCCGCCAACTTCCCCCCCTCCCCCTCCCCTCCTGTTTTCACAAAACCAAGTGGTTTTATATGTAGACAAATTTTTTTAGACATTTTAGACAAATTTCTAAACTAGTGTTCGCTTTCTCTCCAAGAAATCTCGATGAACCTCACCATAGGTTCAGAAGGTGCTGGTGGCCAACAACAATGCAGACACATGCAGTTAGTCTGATCCAGCAACTTCATTTCCTTAGACAAAAAGCATTCACAGTTTTTGTGTTTAGCAAGTTTATTTTCATAGATCAGAAATCTTTGCCTGCAGAACTGCGAGACTGTGGGCAATTTTTACTTTAATTATGTTTCCTCATGCTTCTGAAGCAACATGCAGCTAAGAAACACAATATCACTATTTTTGGATATTATTTAAATTAGCTCATCTTCTCAACACCTGAAATAGTGAGCTGGCTAAAAGTAATTTGGAGAAAGGAAGCAGAGGCTTATAGATGCTTACTTTGCTCTAGCCCGCCGATTTTCTTCTGCTTGCAGTGCTGCTATTTCTTCCTTCCAAATCCGCACCTTTGCTCGTTCTTGGTATTGCATCTCTAGCTCCTCCTCATCTTTTTTAAGTTGTTCATGGAGGATTTCATATTGTCCCTGCTCAGTTTCTATCTGCCACATCTCAAGCCTTTAAAACAAAGCATGAGCTGCTTTCACTGAAATACTGACATTCTTTCACTTACTTGAGACTATCGAGTAGCTAAGGCTCTACATAAAATAAATAAAATAAAAGATAAAATCGAAAATATATCCATGTTTTAATTTATTTCTTTAAATTATATTGTAAATCATACCTTGTTACTGACACAGGTATTGTACCTTTCAGACTAAGGCTCATATCTAACAGCATATCTCATTTTAAAGATATCAAAAATATCAGTAAGCAAAAAAGTAAAAACAAATTAAAGCTCAAGGCTCTCTTTCTTAAATTTACATTCACCCAGAAAAAATAAGACAACAAGAAAAATTAGAAAAATAGCTTTTTCTTCAACAGTAAATAACTTCAGGGACAGGCCATAGCTTTTATTCTTCTATGCTTTGTTGAAGGAATTTCGATATGATAGGGATACGTATGAACCGATTAATAGTTATTGCTAATCACACAATAAATGAGTCAAGCCTTTATAAGCTATTATACAACACTGCAGCAGAACACTCTGTATCCTGGTTAACCAAGTGGTTAACCACATCCATAAGCTCATGCTTGTGTTCTTCCTTTGATGCAGTGGCATTAGTAGTTGTACCTCTGGTGCTAAAATATAAACACACGCTCCCATTGCCTTCCACAAAACAGTTTTATTCTGTCTTATATAAGTAATTTAGTATGTGTGAACAATCAATTACAAACAGCAATACTAGCCTAGCATAAAAATACCACTACAATGTCTCCATTCTCAATTTAAATCTTTTTCTTTATGCCCTAAAAAAAAACCACTAAGAAGCATATATTAGAAGCATTTATGCTCATTCAGAGATCAATGTCACAGACAGAGTTACTTTCATCCAGCTTATTTCCCATTTAAAATAAGACCTGTTTAGGTCCACAATTTATGGACAACTCAACTAAAACTAAAACTTCATTTATGTGTGCAAAACTAACTCAAGGACTGAGCCACAAGCAAGCAGTTTCCTAAGCAATGAACTGTTCAGGCTAAAAGTTGCTCTTGAGATCCTCTGCTTTGCAGTCAACCTCACATGACCTCAAACGATGTAGTTCAGTATTTACAAGCAACTTCCGTAGTGATTAACTTTTGAATCCATTAAACAGTATATGAAGAACACAATAAAGATTGATTCCCATCAGACTGTTTCTCATTCCCTCACTTACATGTTTTCTTGTAGTGTCACAGCAACTTTCAACTCAAAATCCTCCTCTTCCTCCAGTTCAGCACACAATTGATTGCGCAGTGCCTGAAGGCGGGACAAGGCTTCACTGTTAACATTAAAAAGAAACAATCAGGAAGAAACTGGAACTAATAAAGGTTAAAAAATATAATCTGACCCCCACCTCCAAGATCAGCAGTGATAAAAAGTAGGTTTGAGGCTGAGATTTATGTTTTAGAACTCCACTAATTTATGCACTCTCTTATTTAGCCTTCTCAGTATCCATTCTTCATTCAAAGGCATAGCTTTCTTTAAACTATTACACACTGAAATACTCCTCTAAGTTTCAACCAAAGCCATTGACCAGTAAAGTTTAATGAGACTGTTCATTTCTCAAGCTGATAAAAGTAGTATTACTGATAAAAATTAGTTTAAGCGAACCTAGACTGATTTTGCTTTTAAAACAGCATTACAATATTCCATATACTTCGTCTACAATGGCAGCATTGCCAGACAGTTATTTTCCTTGGTCTTCTCTACCCAGGAAGACTAACAGAAAGTATGCAGAATCAACCATGAACTGACTATATTCAACATAGACACCCTTCCCCAAAATGAAAACTGGAAATGGCTCTTCTACCTGAACCTACTGCTCTTACTTCAGAATTTTTGTATTGGGCATCAGTAATGTTAATGTCAGCTAGTATTTTCATTAGTGCTAAAATACAATATCTCTGAGCTTCATAAACCAGACATTTATCAAGTTTCTTATTCTATTATTAACTTGTTAAATATAATGGATTGCAAGAATTGATAAGCATAAAAACTTCCACAGAGCTTTTCTGTCTTTGTTGGGTTTTGTTACTAAAACTGTCTGAGATCCTGAACAGGGAGTACTAGCACCCATCATAGGGGTCTCATTAGCATTCAACTCATCATTTTTGTTTAAGCAGATATTCCATTTTGGCAGTTAACCTACCTTTATCATTGCACCATTCATCAACACACTAACTTGAAGATTAACACAGGTCATAAAATGCAGCTGCAAAGTTTGTTCACAATACACTGGTTCCTGGTACACAACCCACCCACTTCTTTCTATTTAAACCAAATGTGAAGAGTACAGTAAATTGCCTCCCACTTTATAGCAGAAGCGTTACAGAACAGCTCCTGGACGCAGAACTACTCCTGAAAGGCATTCATGCATTTCACAATATAAAATAAACAAAAAAAGAAATGGCATATATATACATACATACATATATATATATATATATATGAAAAAATCCTGATTGTAACAGTTAACAGAAGCAAACTCATGACCTCTAAAACTGCCATAGCACATTGGGTTGGTTCATCATACTGAACAGAAGTGATTGAGACCCTGATAAACATAATTGACAGTAATGGGCTAGGCTGATAAAATAACCTGTTGCTGTTATATTTTAAAATATCTTTCCTATCCATTCTTAAGTTTCCACCTCTTTCTGCACTGATTTACCTAACAGAATATTACCCCTAGACCAGAAAGCATAGAGGTCAATGATTCCCAAGCCAATCCACCATTAGTCTATTTCAAAAGGAGGAATTACTGTTGAAAATACATTCAGCCGGAAAGTGACTGCAGTATTAGCCACATACCTTCAGCGACAGGGGAGTGAAAGCATTGCTCTGCTCAACAGCTGAAAGTGCAGCAGCCTTGTACCAGAACAGCCTTACAAGCTAATGCAGTTACAGCTTAACCTGAGCATGACAATGGGTTTCATCACTGGTCTGTTAATGTCTTTAACATATGTGCTTAAGAATTCTATCAACTGTTCAACAATATGGAGAGATGAAACCAAGAAAGTTTATCTCATTAATTACACACAGATAAACACAGTGGATGCCTGTAATCTTTGGCATCCAGAAACTCTCTACCTACACATTGCCAGCCTCCTCCTCTCTCTCTATTTCAAAGTCTAAATAATCCAGCTGCTCTGCTAGCACCTTGATCCGCCGTTGACAGGTACTCAGATCATCTCTGCAAGAAACAAACAGATTATTTATATTTTGCAAGTTCTTCACTCTTTCTGAAGAAATTTTTCCTTTTGTGGGCAAGAGTCACAGCTAGGATTCCTTCAGCTCTCCCAGTTCCCCACCACCATCTCACTTGTTCTTTTAAGATCTCACTATGAGGTTCTTCAGAAGCCCTGGTTAATTTCAAACATTTTCTCCAAAGATCCAGGAAAATGTGACAAGTGTATTCTGACATCATCCATAGTTCAGGCATCAAAAATGACAACAGCATAAACAGCATCTTTGTACATTAGCTTTCTTCAGAAACAGTTGCTGCTAAGGAACATCTTTGTGACCTTAGCACATCAAAACACTCATAGAAGGTGCTTCTCTTGAGTTATGTGAGCAACTCCACCGACTCTAATGTACCATATCCATCACAGTTAAGAAAATGTTTCCAATTAATTTTCCATTTGATCTTTCCAACTGACTATTGAACTATCATGATTGTGCAGACATCATTGAAAGGAATTAGCATCTAGTTCTCCCAGACCAAACATCTCTTCTTTAACATTCATTATTGCATTTAATTTTTTCAAGTATGTAATTAATTCTTATCCTCGATCCTTAATTCTTTACAAGAGTTTGGGGATATAATGAAAATATTCTATTAAAAAAGTGTTGCCATCACATAACTTTCAAAAAAAGAATTCTATAAACTGTAGTATTTGTTACAGATACAGTATCCCAGTATTTGATGATGACTTAGGCCATCGGATCATGTTCGCTTAAATACTAAACCTGGCTTTTTCGGCCACAAGTTCCTTTTCTTTGACCATGTCACTGAGCTCTTTTAGGTTCCTCTGTAAGGTTAATACAGAAGCTTTATCTGTATACTTCATAGCCTGAGTTTTATTAATGTAGTCCACATAGTGTTCCAAGCTTTTCCTTTGAATTTAAACACGATTAACAATGAAACCATAATGAGAAATTATGTGAAGTTTGTACATCATCCATTTATGCATTTGTGGGTTGTTTCAGTTTTGTTCTTAGTCTAGCAGAACTGTTACAGATATGACCAGTATAAATAAGGAAACAAACTAACATAATTTGTACAGAAGTTTACACACACATGCATTTAAGCCAAGATTTTTAGACATGCATATCTGATGTTGAACATTTACACCAACATTTAATGCATGAATTATGGGTCTTTGTTCTGAAATGCCTGTGGTTGATTATACCTCGGGTTTGCAAATTCAAATTTTCCTGAACAACAGTCTAAAACTTTAAAGGGAACATTCCATACTAGTTTAAAACATATTATATACAGCAGACCGGTTTGTTGATGCGCTAATCTCTCTTATCATTTTGGTCTGCTTAAACACATAGCAAGAAAAGGTCTGAAGGTCTGGGGGGGTTTGTTTGTTTTTCTAAATCATTTTGGTGTATTTTGAGTTTATCTGTTGATAATGGTAACACTGCCAGCACGTATTGGTGGTAGGTATATGTGCAATGCAACCTCCCACATACATATGTTAATAGATGTTATTTGAGCTTTTCATCGTGCCTTATAACCCTGCACCAGGTCATTCCAGGGCAGAGATTAACAGCCTCCTCAAAGTAAGCCAAACCATGCATTGATCTTTGACGAGAGCAATAGCTACTTAAGGCCACATTCAGACCACTAAATTCCTTTCCAGGCATGACCTCTGTTACATGTAAACTTACTTCTTCAGGAGTAAATCCACTGTACCACCTACTTGTAAAATCAATGAGTACAAATCTACCATCATACCAATATCTGGTCTATCACCATACCACTTTACACAGTGGTATGAAACCCTGTACACGTGAAAAAACTTACAATCCAACACTGGTATTCTTTGGCAGACAAGCTTCTCTTTTTCCAACTGCTCCTGATGTTCTACAAGTACAGAGGGATAGAAACACAACACTACATATTATTACAAAGAGTTGACTGAGTTTTAGAAGTGTAAATTGGTTTGAGAAGAGCCAAATCGCCCACATTAACGTGGTGCAATCATTGTGTTATATGTGCACAACTACAATGGCTTCAGATTAGAAAGTGTTCAGTCTGTCTTTATCTTACCCAGCTCATTGTTTTAACAGTAGCAACCGATTAATTTTTTGTAGAAGTCTATATTGCCTATGACTAATTTGACAAAAGAATGCATAGTTGAATTAACCAAACCTTCTCTTGAAAATGTTTAAAGGAAATTACTATAAAGAAAATTACTGTTAGGACTGGTAAGAAGTGATTTACATGCTAGAATCAGGTTTGTCTCCAGCTCGTTCAGCAGTGTCCTCATTTCCCATTTTGACACCACAAGCCAACTCTTCTTCAAGCTGGTATTCTAACAGATATTAAAACAACAGTTTAATAAAGAGATTTAAAACTCTAAAACTCAAAGCTCTAGGTATACTTCCTATCAAGTCAAAACATGGACAATCAGAGACAACATTTTATAGCATTACTTCAGTGTATATTAAAAAAAAAAATTGTATAACAAGACACACAGGACTACTATGGTACACCTGCAAACCCAAACAGGAAAATACCCTCTGCCTTCACTATGGAAGTGTCACCAACAATCCAATGCAGGTGAAAAAAAAAAAAAAAACAAAAAAACAGGGAGAGGGGCAGGGGGGAAGCTAATTATCGACAGGTTTTGGCCAACAGCCTAGTATGTTTATCTGACATTACCTTATCCTACTGTACTGTGAAGATCAAAAATTTTTATAAGAATTCTTGTAATCAAGAAAATTACAATGAGAAAAGAGCAACCCAAGAACTCTTTTTAACGTAAAGATCAATATTCAGCACTACACCACGATAATCTGTAAAGTGGTAGATACGTTGCCTCACATACTATACTGAAACATACTTCTGGACACAAGTAGAGAAACTGGCTGCCTACTAAGAGGTATCTGGTGGTATCTGTGAGACATCCAGTTTAGATGTCTCAGGGTATCCAACATCTCCACAAAGTTGAATCTAGAAGACCTATGCCATTCTGGAGCCAGATGACAGTCTAGAGCACTTCAAGTAGCACTAGATGCCGATGTATGAGCAAATCAATCAAGTCCTTACAGTCAAGTATTAGATTTTTACCATCAATAAATCTGAACCAAAATGCCTTCAGAGGTTAAAAGTAGAGAATTTACTGCTACAGAAAAGATGAGTTTGATTTGGGTTAGTTACAGCTGTGTAGCATAATGCTAGAGAATACCTACTGGAATCATTGCATTTCTTGGAATGTCATTCAACCCTAGAACCGTACTGTTCCCATCTACTATGTTAGAAGACACATTAATGTTAGGTTTTTGTGAGTTATCCAAACAATACATAATTTTCACCCTCCCAGTGTTCTTCCACATCAGAGAACTGACCAGCTTCCTCTTCGTTTTCTTCCAGAAATGGTGGAAGATATTTTTGCTCTTCTTCCTTACTATAATTGATCTCATTATCTTCCATGCTGATAGTTCTTTCAAAATGACCAGGCTAAGAAAGAGAAGAGCATAGGATTTACATATATATATAAAAATCTCCAAGAACTTGCAATAGTGGTGACTATATCTTGAGATTAATTAATAGCATTCAGTAAATACTCAATGCTTGTGAAATAACTGGATACAATCACACACCTTTGTACTAGTCAAACACTTTTGAGTATCAACTTTAATAAATGTCTTCTAGAAAAGAAAGGCCACTACCATCATATTTTTTTAATAGCAATCAGTTCAATAATTAAACAAACCTTGTGAATGTATTTTATCTACTTAGGCAATCACTTTTCTCAGGATGATTAGGGAACAACTCCAACAAACACTACTTGCTTTTGTGTCCTATGCAGTTACCGAATGTTAAGTAAACAGTTCTCATCTCGAATGCTGACACCATTAATTAGAATTCAGTAAATTCTATATGTCATCTGGAATGAGTTATCACCACATGCCTGAGCATCTCAACAAGATCTTACTCATACAGAGAGTTGTACACATGATGAGTATTAGTGAAGGTGGTGGCTCAGCTTTGGGTGCATTTATCAATCCTTCTCAGGAACTCAGAAACATAAACTAGAAGAGAGTTATCTATTTTCTCCAGGTAAGGAACAGAGAAAATACTTCATGTAAGTATGGTGCAGACCAACCAAATCATAAGAACCACCTTAAAACCAAGCCAGAATTTCCACAATGGGCTGCGACTGACTTAGGGATGTTGGCGGCACCGGGAAGTCACACAAACACAAGACGAGCCCACAGCCGCCCCAAAGCCTTCTGCAGCTCCAGCCGCCCCAAAGGCTTCCACAGCTCCAGCTGCCCCAAAGCTTCCCGCAGCTCCAGCCGCCCGCAGCACCGCCCCGGGGACACCAGGCCGAGCCCTACCGGCGGCAGAGGGCCCGAGGGCCTTCCACCGGGCCGCCACCCCGCAGCGCCTCACCGCCTGCAGGCCGCGGCCCGCGCCAGCCGCCAGGAGCCCGCCCAGGGCCCGCGGCTGCGCCTCTCCCCCCCCCCCCCCGCCCCGGCGGCCCTCCGCGCCCCGCCGCCCCAGGGCAGCCCGGAGAGCCCCGCGCGGCCCGCCGCTGGGCCGAGACGTCCTCCCGGGGGCCCACAGCTGGCGCGGCGGCGGGCAGGGCCGAGCAGGCCGCCCCGGGCCCCGCGCCTCACCGCCGCCTCAGCGCGGCTGCGGCCGTTGGCTCCGCTGCCACGGCAACGCGGCAAACCACACCCAGCCGACCGTGCGGGGCCCCCCGCCCGCGCAGTGGTGCGCGCCGAGCGCCGCCGTGCTGGCAATGCCGCGGGCGGGCCGAGGGGCGGCGCGGGGGGGGCCGCGGGCCTGCCCCGGCCAGCGGGTGGCACAGCTGAGCGCCGGGGCGGCGCGTTGTGTCTGTTCCCGCCCCGACGATTCTTTTATTTTTAGTAGTGGAGGTTAAACGCGACGGCTTTCCGGTTGTGATTGGCAAGGGCTGTCACATCTTGGGGAGCTTTTGGCACGTGCACTAAGATACATGTAAGGACGAGTGGCATGGCCGTGTGCCCCTCACTGCCCCGTGTCGCCCATGTGGCTGCAGGGCCATGGCACCTCTCCAGCCACGCTTGGGCGTTGAGCTCAGCTGGCTTCAGGTACCTGAAATCCCAGAAATTTCCAACTTTCAGCTTACTATTTACTTTACACACACGTCTACACTTTCAGCAAGTTGGTGGCATTATGATGGAAAAAAAATCTTTTTAGTCAATTGACGTGATGTTCCGCCATGCAGAAGTCCTGTAGATTTGAAGGTCGGAATAGGCACATTTTAGAATATTGAAGATTATCCAGTTTCAATCCAGCATGAAGCTGTCTTAAATGGCTTTTCAGAAATAAGCCTGTGCTATTCTGACAATAGGATTTCACCATTAGTTACTAATTAAAGGTTATTACAGAAAAAATCCTGTGTACTGATCACACTGCCCATCTGTAACGTCACGTTCTGAATGCTTCCTCCAGCTTCAGCAGAAACCGCAGGTCTTGAGGTTCCTGGTAAATAATGGTCGTTACAAGCATGCCCAGAATCACTAGATGAGCAAGTGTTTAGATGGTATTTCAGTAATTGACACAGTAAAGCTAATGTGTCTGTATTCAGAGGATGTGTCTCCGTTGGAATACTCTGCTCTTCAGCGGTATCTTCTGAACTTGCGTGTTTGCTACCATGTGATCAGTTGCCAGGTTTTAGCTCTGAACTGGTAATTAACTGGGTTTCCTTTCTATTCTGTTCCAGGTATTGCCTTGACAAAGTTAAGGAACAGTGCAGTTCCATTCACAGAAAAGCAGATCCTTGTCCCCTTATTCTTGGCGCTGGGCCTAAATGACATGCTAGAGAAATTCAGCTACGCAAAGATTCCAAGGGATTCAGTTATTAAAATATTGGGGCATCGTTCTTTAAGCGGAGCTCCATACCAAAATACACACTGATCTATACATAGAGACAGAAAGCATTCTCGGATTTATTTAATTGAAAATGTTCCCCAATTGTTAGCAGTATTTCTGTAATTTTTTACAGTTGCTATGAGAAGCAAGGTCTGTTTTTTTGATACCATGCATGTAAGCACACGCTGCTAATCTAAATATTTATTTCCACTGGCACCCACAGTATAGAGTATATATTATTCACAGCAGCCCATTAATTGTCCTACACTTATGCTATACATCCTCATTCTTTAGAAATATATGGACATTCTGAGCTCTATAGATGGTAGAATCTTGATTTTATGGCATCTATTCATATTACATAAAACAAATTACATACAGACATTTGCAGGATTAAAGCTACAAGATGTAGGCTAAAAATATGCAGTGATTAACTGTATAGCTCTCTCTGCAGATCTAGAATAGATATAACTGTTGTTAACTCTGAACCTGCCAGTTCTCACGCTCCTTTAGTCAGGACGCAAAAGATCCAAGGACATTTTTTTCCCCTCAAGAAAACACTTGTAAGAACACCTGGTAATGTCACTGATTTTCAGTTTCTTGTGATATTTTTATCCAGGATATTTATTTAGTCCCAGTTTACAACTGTGTGGATGACTTTCATAACAACAACAAAAAAACCCAAACGTAGTTTTAGCAATAAATAAATATGAGTTTAACCTCTAAGGTTCCTAAAACCCTAACCAACACCTGAGTCAAAAAAGAATAAGCTGATTTGTGTCTTTGCTGTAAACCAGAATGGATTATTACCACTGCTGCAGCCAGAGACATAGCATTCAGACATGATTAGGAATTGAATTGTCATTCTGTAGAAAATGTTGACATAATATTCACTCTGAACTGGACAAAGTTCAAATTGCTAATCCAACTTAATACAGAAATACCAGCTGGTTTGTTACTGAGGTTTTACAATAGCCCCCTTCCCATCAGCACCAGTCGGCTCAGAGTGCTCACTACCAGTTACGCCTGACTGTGTGATTTCCTGGCCACTGGTCATGATTTTGCATCGGGTGATTAATTTGACACGAGGGAAAGGCAATCTAGATTTTTATCTCCCATATAGATGCAAGAAGAGAGAAGATACCTGCAGTTCCTCTGAAGATGCTAAGTTACAGCTCCCCAGGCAAGTTCTTACCTCCCGATCCACAACTTAGCCCTGCCAAATTAAAGTAAGTGAATCTATTCCAGCTTTAAGCTTCAGGAGATGCACAAAAAGGCATTGGGTGATGGTACTTTTCTAGACTTCGTAGGCCCTGACCACCAGTGATACACCTCAGAGAAACTGGGTAATGTAGTAAGCATGTATAAACTAATACCCTGCTGTTTTCTTAAGGTGAAGTTAAATTTAGAGGCATTTCAATGGAGTTACCTTAGTACCACCCCATGATAGACTGGAAACTTGGTAGAACTGGACGGTTTGGTTTGCTATATGGCTACACGCCGTGCTTCTGCCGGCAGTTGGTATTTCTTTTCTGAACGTTTCCAAGGTGACAGTAGCTCATATACGGAGCTTTCTAGCTTTTAGGCAGGAAGACATGCCAATAATGGAATCTTAATTTTTGCAGCGTGGTTCATAGCAGATTACATAAAACAACTTCTCTGACCCTATTCTATGATACAGATAACTTTAACAACAGCAAACAACTGTAAACAATGGCACAATGTTGATAAGCCTCTTACCAGTGAGTCACCCTTACAGATGTAGTAAGAAAGAGAGAGAGGGGAGTTTGCTACCAGAGCAGTCCATCAAGGAAGGACCCAGGGTGACATCAGCTGTGAGTGCACCATTGAGAGCAACACATCTGGAGTAAGGCAATCATCTCCAGTCCTGGAACTAGCCCTGGCTCAGGGACAAAGTGGGGAATTTCATCCCAAATCTGTTGCGTGGAGAAAAGAAAAAGAGGGCAAAGTGTCTGGCCACACTGCACTTCTTGATTTAAAAAAAAAAATATCTATGCAGACTAAGGGAGGAACTGCATGTTCTTCAAAATGTTTGGAAACAGGTAAAAACTGGATTTCTCAGCCAGTGCTTTAGGTGAGAAGACAAGTTGTGGTTAGACTGATCTTTACTAAATACAGACACATTTGTGTTGGGGCCACGGGACATGCATACAGTGCAAGCACAGTACAGCCTCTGAAATGAGCTAAATATTCCCACCATGAGATTGCTACTGAAATTCTGAAACCTCATTTATAAAAATAGGCATATGTGTGTAATTTATATATCTAGAGACATTTGGCGACGTTGCCACAACAGTCTTTTAAGCTTTTAAGTCAAATCATGGGACAGTGAAACTAATTATCTATGTGGTACATTTTTTGCCTCTAAAAATTTTATGTGACAATATGACATCTTTACTTTTCTGGCAGTAAAACCACCTATCCTGTTTAGAAAATTGTCCATTAAGAATATCAGGTAAAGCAGTGCAACTGTAAAATGAATTTTAATAATGTCCTTTTGAAATGCTCTCAGAATCCTGAGGTAAGAAAGGACTATGAACACTTGTTCTTTGACCCAAATCACTGAGCATATTTCTCTGCAATCCCATCAAGCCATGCCCTCCAATAAAATTTCTTACCACAAATTAAATACATTATTTTACCATAGCAGTTACAAAAGTATGAGTGACTATGATCAGGAAAAAATCACGCTGGTTACATGTTCCAGAAGAAAAACACTTGACAGGTTTTGAAATGTGGATTTCTGGCTTTAAGTATAGCAAAATACTACTTCAAAGTTGTGACCTTTGCTACTAGTTGAGAAAGGGTAAATGCTTCAAATATTACTAATTTTTAATATAGTAATAATAACTAATGGTTTAATAAATAGTAAAGTTTATAAACGATATCTACTTGTGAAGTTGTCCAGATGTGGGCAGAGCCCATCAACTTTCGACAGACTCACATAGTCAGCTAATACAGAAATACCGACCTGGGTATCACCGTGGTCATCATTACACCACCTTGCCAGATCTGCTCTCGGTTTACGTGTACAAGAGCAGAGATGGAATTTTGTTCTGAACTGTGTAACTCTGACCTGACAACCTGGCCGTGTTGGAGCACGGTTTGATCCCATGCGGTCTCTGATGATCCAGCTGGGCTCCATATGCAAGGTCAGCCTATAGGATGGGTATTTCCATAAGAGCTAGTGCCTGCAGCCACATGCATTGAGGAGACGTAGTAATTTAGTAGAGTGACAAAAAGGCTTAAGAAACATTTAATATCATGGGCCTTATTTTTAAGTATATTTGACAGTTCCAAGCCAGTAGCTAAAGGAAAGCTTTAATTATTTTCAAGAGGATTAGATGGGAAAGATTTGGGGAGCTTATTTAAATTGTTTTGTTTTGATGTTTTAATAGTAATTTTAATTGTTTTTTAATCTATCTCTTGAGAAATTTTAATCTGTCATTGACTGTAAAGAGTTTGGGATATTCTGCTAGAATTGTAGGAAATTAAATACATTGTTGATCATTATAATTTTATCCCTTTTCTTCCCTTTGGCTAATAGGAATTATTAATTTTGCGTGGGGGTGTACATATATATGTGTGTGTATATATATAGAATCACAGAATCATTTAGGGTGGAAAAGACATTTAAGATCATTGAGTCCAACTGTTAATCTAGCATGTACAAGCCCATTTTGCTTAACTATGTATTTGTATGCAAAGTCAACTAAAACCAAGGCTGAAAGACCTAGTGTTTATCCTTCTTCTATGTAATACAGAGGTTATAATTAGGGCCCATATACATCGAATGTAACGTATTTATCTGAGAGAACTTACATATTTTCAGATTGTGTGGGAATGCATCTTAGAACATCTCCTTTTCTGAAGTACAGACACAAAGTGGTAGCTAAATCAGTCCTGTGAAAATAACCTGAGATTTTGTTAAACCCAGGCACTATTGTGGTGGTGATGGAAAACTCCCTGTATATATTTCTTCCATTCATGACGACAGTATTAGTCCACATCTCTAGCATAAAACCTTGATCATTCGAGATGATTTCAGCAATTCGATAAATATCCCTATGCAATGCCCAGTGAAATGAATGCGACGGTTATTTTTTTTCCAGGGATAATCAGAACGCTGGTAATATACACCTTGATTACCAGATTTTTTCAGAGAAAAGTATTAAAATCCTGAAGCTAAACCTATTCCCATCATGACTGCATTGAAGAATTTGTGGGCTTTTGGCTGTAGAGCTCCTGAAAAAGGAGTATAGTGGTTGAAGGAGAAGTAAGAAAGAGAACTAGCTTAATGAATTTAGAGAAAATATGTAGGTGATATTTTCCTGTTCTTTTTTGCAGTATCAGAACCATTGACAGCAAAGAACTTTTTCATGGGATCAAAGTAAGTGCTGAAATTTTAGTCGTAGAAATATAATTCTTTTAGGAGATTGCCATTGTATTTTCATTTGTTTTAATGGTCAAACGTGTAGCAACATCTACCTCTTCAGAGCATATGTTGCCCTGATGTACATATACCAACACACAAATACACACACTCACACACTTCCATATGTTATGTGTTATATATATATATATGTGTTATACACATATAAAATACACATATACACACACTCATTCTAAATGTACAAATTGCCTCAGCTGATTTTTGCTATTTTTACAGACGTCTGCTGACGACACGGAAAACTGTTCTTTTTTACTAGTAAATTAAATAACAGCTGTCTAGCCAGAGAAAAACAATACTAAGGGATTCTCAGAATAGGTACATAGCTCATTGGAATACCATCTCTGAGAATAGGAAAAACGTGAAAAAATGTCACCTGAGAATATCCTGGAAGGTGTAAAACTGTTCTATTATACAGAGAGACAAAATCATTCTGTTCCGTATGTCATCCTGTAAATGCCATTAAAAACCTTTTGGCTTCCCTCCTCCAAAAAAACCCCAAACAGTTTTCATGTAACAAACCAACTTCTTGAGTTTAAATTTAGGTCTTTTCCTTCTCAGCATGCGTTAGCTGCAGGCATGACCATTGAAATGTGCAAGGAAGGAAAAGATCAGAAAGAAAATATCCCCCCACGTCGTTCTTAAGACGTTTGTGACATAAGATCTTATGTGTCTGTGGAGGTATGTTTGTGTATGTATTGTGTACGTCTGCTCTCCTCCTGGATCCCATGGGGCTGTCATTCCCCTCACCCACCGCCCCTTAGTTGCCATTTGAAATACTGGTATTAAATGACAATAGAAAAATAAGCCTAGGAAAAGATACATCAAGCACTTTACCCCAGGTGCATCCTTTACTTTGCTTAAGGTATCTATACATTCATTTTTGCTTTTAATTTCTTTAAAATGTCTCCTTCACAGTGTGTCCTTTGTGGGTTGGTTTTAAAAATTGTCATTCTAGATTGAACAGTACCAAAAAGCAGAGGAGGCAGAGGAGGAGAGAAGAAAAGAGCGAATATGGAGGAGAAAATCGAGTTTGACCTGCAAGTAAAGATGAAACCGAACTCCCGACCAGCCCGAACGGCCGGGCTTCCCTGCGGACCCTGTGCGATGGGTCCCGTTCCGGAGGGGCGAGCCGCGTCCCCGAGAGGGGGAAGGCACCGTCGGGGCGGGGGCACGGCGGTACCGGGCGCCAGCGCTGCCGGCCCCCAGCAGCCGTGGCGTGCAGTGATGCCAGCCCCGCAGCAGCCGTGGGGTGCTGCTGTGGGGTGCAGCGATGCCGGCCCCCAGCAGCCGTGGGGTGCAGTGATGCCAGCCCCGCAGTAGCCGTGGGGTGCAGTGATGCCAGCCCCCCAGCAGCCGCGGGGTGCAGCGCTGCCGGCCCCCCAGCAGCCGCGGGGTGCAGCGATGCTGGACCTCCGAGCAGCCGTGGGGTGCAGCCGCGGCGTGCAGTGCTGCCGGCCCCCCAGCAGCCGTGGGGTGCAGCCGTGGGGTGCAGTGATGCCAGCCCCGCAGTAGCCGTGGGGTGCAGCGATGCCGGGCCCCCAGCAGCCGTGGGGTGCAGCCGTGGGGTGCAGTGATGCCAGCCCCCCAGCAGCCGCGGGGTGCAGAGCTGCCGGCCCCCAGCAGCCGCGGGGTGCAACGATGCTGGACCTCCGAGCAGCCGTGGGGTGCAGCCGTGGGGTGCAGCGCTGCCGGCCCCCCAGCAGCCGCGGGGTGCAGCCGTGGGGTGCAGCGCTGCCTGCTCCCCGCAGTCACCTGAAGCGTGTCACTTCAGAGGAGCCCCTTAGCCAGCCGAGCGCGACGAGGCAGAAGTTTGTAACACCTCGGGGCTGCCTCGTTCCCTTTCCTGCCGCCAGCCGGGGCCGGCTTTCCGCAGCGAGGAGGTGGCAGCGTGCCCCCGGCAGGGTCCCCCCCTATTTATACGCCCTCTCCCCCCGGCG
This sequence comes from Falco naumanni, assembly GCF_017639655.2. Lineage (NCBI taxonomy): Eukaryota > Metazoa > Chordata > Aves > Falconiformes > Falconidae > Falco > Falco naumanni. The sequence continues at coordinate 14,310,455 of NC_054056.1, forward strand.
CGCTGCTCGGGGCCGGGCTGCAGCTGCGCTCGCCCAGGAGCGGTGCAGCCGGGCTTGGCGGGGGGCGGGCGGGGGCGGCGGCAGCGGCAGCGCTCTCCGGCACACACGGCGCCCGGGGCCCCGCTCGCCCGCCGGTGGACCTGCTCTCCATCCCGCCGGACTGCCCGTGGCCAAACCGCCTTTGCCCTTTTGCGGCATCTCCCTCCTCCTCCTCCTTCTCGCGGCGATGATTCGCACAGGACGCGGCTAGTGCCCCCGGAGCGCTCCGCGGGACTCGGCTGGCCTCTCGGAGGTTATTTTGGGCAAGCAGCCGGGCGGGCTGGGCGAGCGGCGGAGGGCGGCGGGGGAGCGCTGCCGGGGCCACCCGCTGCCCGGCGCGGGTTGCCTGCATGGCTCCCGGGCACTGTAGAGACTGTGGGGGCTGCTGCTGAGCAACAATACAGTGCTTTAAACTCAACTTCTCACAGCAAGCAAGGATGGCAACACTACTGGAGCTCTGGAGCTGCCAAGAGAGCTGGGGAACCTGGGTTCTGTTTGTCACTGTCTAATAAATGGGAGTAAAATGGAATTTCTTACCTGGGTTTTTCCTGCCTTGGTTCTACTGTGCACCCAGCAGCACAGGTGTATCAGGTAAGAAAACCTCTTATCGTTCTTTTTTAGACTGGCCTTTGACAGCTACTCTTTCGGTGCGGCTGGGGTGAGAAACGCCAGCTCTGGGGGGAGCCCCCAGCCTTGCCCAGGGGTGCCCCCATGTCGGGGCTGCCACTGCTTCCAGGGAGTGTTCAGTAGACAAAGGGGTCTTGACGGAAGTTTCCTTAGGAGCAGCAGTTCCTTGGGTTAATCGAGGGGGGTGTTTTTAACGGGGTGCCTGCAGAAGCCTTTTCCCGAGGGCACTTACTTTAAATCGGGGCCAGTCACTTCTTGTGATGGCACCGCACATCCCGGTGGGCTCATCCCCCCAAACAGCTCTGTAGGGTGCCTGTTCCAGCGTGAAACTCCTCCATAAACCCAGCACAGCCAGTGGGGTACTGACTGAGCATCATCGCTTGGGGCCTCCATAGCTGCAATTAAACCCCCCAAAATACAGACGTTCCTTTCTAATGGGTTCATTAAGTTGTCCTGAACTTGAGACAAGAGAGACTAGCAGAAATCTTAGAAAAAACGTTTGAAGAACGCCAACCATTTCTTAAAATAATAAATTGTAAAGATATATGTTTGCAATTCTCAGTCACATTTATTCAGAAGGTGTTAGCTAGGCAACCAGCTACGTTCTCTGTATATTCTCCTACAGATCTGGAGGCTGTATGTGGAGAAAGCTTGCCATGATTATGCAATGAAAAGAGAAGGGGGAGTAAAAAAGAACTTGCTGCATGTAAAAACATGCCTACATCACCCACAGCAGAGATGGCTGTGGTATTAAAGGGGTCTTCCTACTTCTACTCTACAAACATTATTAATAGCTTCAGAGGAGTATAAGAAGCAGTGATAATTATAGTAAGACATAACATTGCTGTTATAGTTTCTGGAATTAATTAGATCTGATTTTTTCACTGGGAAGGAAAAGCATCTTGCATTAGAGGAAGTGTCAAGTCAACTGCTGTTATTCAGGACTGACATACTGATTTATCCTGTGACCTTGAATCTGTTATCCAGGGTCAGATCCTGACACCCTCATGCTCTGAAGCAATCCAGTATTACAGTGAAGGCAGAGAAAACACTGCTTATGACTTAAGGGCATCAAGATCTTGCCTATCATTTCAATGATCCTGTTTCTCTATCTGCACCTGGGCTAGGATTCAGTATTTTGGTTGAAAAGGACTGTTTGAGTATAAAAGAAGAGGGGAAAAAAAATCTAAAGACGAGTCAGCCTTCTCAGCCTCTGTCTTCAAGGTCTGTTCCTAGGCACAGCAACAGCCAGGATACGTGCAACCTATAAATTCTTGGATGCATTATTTTATATCTGGATTAATTACCTAGTTACTTGCCTTTCTTCCTCCAGTTAAACAATAGTGATGAGTTGTTTGTTGGAAATACATATACTCATGGCAGAGAGTATGGCAAGGCAAATCCTAGCTTGTGAAATTCCAACTGTTTGGTTTGTATTACTTTTCCAAATATGTCAAAGTGTAAGACATTCAGTGGTCAAAGAGAGCTGCTCTGTTTAGTACAAATTTTCTGAAGATTCAGGATTTAGTGGGGCTATGGCAGAATTGTTAATCTTGTAAAAAGTGAGTAACCTTGCTTACATGTGTACTTTTGTTGAGTTAAACAGAACTAAACCAAAATTTTATCCTTGCATCAGTAAAATCACTCACACATAGATGACCTATGAAATAATTCCTCCTGCAAGGGCCCAAGAAGCACATTAATGTCCTTATCATTCTTCCTTGGAGCTCTGTAATATGTTATTACATATAATTATTTCTGGTAAAGGATGCTTTTATGAAAAGCCGCATTTTATTAATACTTTGGTTTTATAATAATGGGTAAAACTGCCAATAGGTACATTTTATTGCTCTAATTTTGTTTTCTAAACGTAATGTGGTTCATGGTTATGATGTCAGAGGCCATCCAAACCCACTAAATTCTCTGCTTGCGAGTTCTATGGACTGTATATTGACAGGTGTAAGCAAAAAGATAGTCAAAAAAAGGAAGAATATTTCAGTGAGTTCTGAACTCAGTGGTATGACGTAAGACTTCCCAAAGGCAAAACTACTTATTAAAATAATGTTAAGGTTTGGCAGAGGAGGGAAGTGGGGAATACGTGTAGCCTGCTTCCTCACAGCACTTTTGAATATCCTTCCAGGGTGCTTTAGAGAGCTGTATTTGAAGCAAGTTCTCTGTCATGTGTGCTATTTGGCTGAAGTGAGTGAATCAAATTCAGCCTCAGTCAGCACATCCTTCTCATGACAGTGCTTTTTTCAAATAAACATTTTTAAAAAGTAGTATTTTTTGGTCCCTTTGAGACAGTGACTAGTGGCAGGAAATTGGGCATTTATATGATTGACAGCTGTCTGGGGCAAAGACTGTAGCTTCCACTATTTTATCAGAGTTTGATATGCTGTGGATGCTGCAATAATAAATGTGCCACAGTGAATGAGATCATCTGCTGAAATACACTTAGTGAAATATTTCTTCATTTATGTGGGTAAAGAGCACTATTGATAGGAGTTTTGGGGTGTATGTCTGTACTTTGTAATTCTTTACTGAAGGAGATTCTAATTCTCTCATTAAAAATAGGTGTATCTTTTATATAAGATTCTGTGACGGTTAGATAATTGCATATAATTGTCCTTCTGTTGTGTGTCTCCCTCAGCCTTATACTTCTATTCATGGAAACAGAACAGCTTTAACATGTGAATGTATGCAGGGTGGTCCATTTTCTATAGCTTAAAACTCACAGAGAGGAAATAAGGGCTTTGATGTTCAAAAGGTTGCCATGAATTAAGCCTAATGCTTTTTCAATTACATTTCAAAATAGAAAACACATTTACAGTGAGCTTCACTTAGAGTCAGGAATGGCAGATGGGAAGGATACACATACTGCTCTGGATAATCCTGGAGTTTGACAGAAGCCAGATTGTTCACTGACCTTGTAGGATATTCCTTGTCGTTTTCCGAACAAAAAGTTTTCTTCCGTGGCAGTGACATCTGGGACATTTGCCCCCAAAAGATTATCTCAAAGAAAATGAAATGTATCCATCCCATCCCTCAGCATCAGTCAAACTGGTATTTCCATCTACCAGGTTAAGATTCATATAACAACTATGTCACAGTCCAGCATAAAATCAGGTTAGCGATTTAAAGAAGAAACCGAAGATGCAAAAAGTGATTTTCCACAGCTTACTGCTATACATGCTTGTCAGAAGGTTAGTGCGCTCTCCCTACAAGTGTGACCTAAAGTCAGTATCTCATTGGCCACTGACGTAAAGATGCTGCTGAGCTTTTTGCATTGCTGCTACAGCTTGTGGCACTGCTGTGCCAAAATAATATTGCCAATGTTATCTCTTGTTCAGCTGCTGTAGTGCACACACTCACACAGGACATAAAGACTGTCTCTTTCCTTGGCCTAATTTAAATACCAGATATTTACTAGAAATGTTGATAAATTTCTAGCGAACATTTTCAAGCAGCGTTCTGGAGTATATTGAACGCAGGCTAATACCTCACTTGCCTGACAAGCACTTTAAAGATGTGCTGTCCAAGCTGATTGATCCTTCTCCTCCAGATCACTCCACGTTAGTAGAACGCAACTGTTCTGCAGCAGCTGGGAGAAAGATAGAAAGGATTTGGAGCTATATGTGCTTCGTATTCTACAACTGCTGAAAGAGGTGCATTTCTTTGTTCTGTCATTGGAGATTCATTGCTTGCAGTTGCTTTCCCTAACCCATGTCAAGGACAGTTTTGTTCAGCAAAGAATTGTTCAGCAATCATAGTTTTGGCCAGTTTATCAGTGGTGACTTCCTTTCCCCTTTGTCAAGTGCACAAGAGAACCAACTATTCTTTTCACAGTTTAAACAGCAGTAATCTCTTTTCTGCTGCTCACAACAAGCTCTGTGGAAGTGCTTGCAATGCTTAAACTCCAGGTATGGGCAGATCTAAATATATTCTCCAAAATATAGGCTTGAAATGACACGTGTACAGAGTCAGAGTGTGGATGAAAAAGCATCTTCTTCAGCTTTAGATCTGGGAATGACTTCCAGAGTGATATTAGTACACATGACTATGTTGCCATTCTGTCAGCTAGGCATGCCACTCTGGTCTGGTGCAAAGATAAGATAAGCTTTTTTATGAGCTGTTATGCCCTTTGAATTTTAAAAATCCATCGCTTAATTTTACAAAGTCCTTTTCTCACTAGAACAAGCTTTACAGCAGCTTACATCAGGAAGTGAAGTTGCTGAATCAACTAATAGTAGTTTCCTTTCTTTTTCATCTTTACTGCTTACACTATAAAAAGTTAATCCCTTCCAACGTGTCTTTTCTATGCCGCTCTTCTTTTTTCAGGTACAATAAAAGAATAATATTTTAGGTCATATATAATCCCAACTGCTTATCAAGGATGAGTGAAATTCTCCCACCATTCTTCATGTAACTCTAAAGCACTGGATCTGATGTAGAGAAGTCTAGAGGAATGGCTCAAAGGAGTTACAACAACTGGTCTGTAACGTGCCATGAAAATAAAGGTCTGCTTCGCAAAGTTGTCATTTTTGACTGAGGACTGGTATATTACCTGCTAATATTCACACTTTTATCTTCACCAGATAAAAAAGAAATGAAAATATTATAGGCAGAATAATATTCTTGAGTGTGTTATTTCTCTTCTCCCTCAATCATCTTGAGGGACAAGAGAGGGGAATGGGAGATTTCTACTATGCTGGAGGACCTGGGATGACTTCAGACCTAAAGAGCACATGTCAGATTGACACAAGGGGAATCTGGGCTCATTTACGCCCTGCTGAATTATACACCCAAGCATACAGCCCCTGCTGCATTAGTTCTTTGGTCTGTGTTATTTCCCTTGCTCTGTCAGCCTCCGTGTCAGTCTGGGTAGTTTAAAGGTAAAATATAGGTTCACAGAATGGCTGAGGTTGGCAAGGACCTCTGCTCCAACCCCCTGCTCAAGCAGGGCCACCCAGCACCAGCTGCCCAGGACCACGTTCAGACAGCATTTAAATACCGTCGAGGAGGGAGACCACAACCTCTCGGCCACCTATCCCAGTGCTCAGTCACCCTCCCAGTGGAAGAGTGTTCCCTGATGCTCACGCAGAACCTCCTGTGTTCCTCTGGTCCTGTCACTGGGCACCACTGCAAAGAGCCTGGCTCTGCTGCCAGAATACCCTCCCTGCAGGTATCTGTGTACCCAGACAAGATCCCCCCGAACCTTCTCTCCTCCCTGCTAAACAGCCCAGCTCTCTCAGTTCTTCCTCGTTTTTCCACAGAGATGCTTTAGTCCCTTAATCATCTGCATGAAAAAAAATCTAATATTAGCAAAAGCTTTTGTTAACTCAGCGATAACTGTTTGTAAATGAAACTGTAGGTTATTCTGATTCACGTATTCTCTTTGAAGCTTTTCTGTGAGCACCATGCTAGTGTGTGAGAATGGCAATAACTGAGTAATTTTGTTGCCTATTTCAAAAATTTTTTAAAATAAACCAGTAGTATAAACATCAAAAAAGTAAATCTAGCCATAAAATTATTTCAGCTGTAATACTGTAACACTGTAATAAACCCTCCCACTAGTATTAAGTGCATATAGCTCTACTAACTTCAACACATTTGTTACACTGATGATCTGACCCTAAGGCTTTATTAATAATAGAAACAAGATTCTTTTTAATTGTGTCATGGATGTTTAAGCAAAACTCCCTCTAGATTGTAATCTGCTTAAAACACACAGCAAACTACAGCCCACAGTTTTTAACCCAACTCTCTCGTTATTTTAACTTCCTTTTAGCTCTATGGCTCTCCTTAATGCCATGAAAATAGAATACGACACAGGATAACTGCTGCACACTGTAAATGCTTTTTCAAAAAGATGAGGCTCCTGGCAGTTCTTACAATGACAGTATTTCTTTTATAGCAAGTGGCTGATTGTAAGTCAGTTATCTGGGGATGAGTTCTTGATGCATGCAAGTAGCAATAACTATTGTGAAAGAGGAGCAGCGGAATTTGTTTTTATTATTTTTTCTCGGGTTGGGTACTCATAAATATACATGGTATTCTGGTTTTACAACAACTTGTACCTAGCACTTTCATACTACTGTGTACGTAGGAAGCATAAGCTAGATTCTTCCACCGTCACAGATCAGGCACACAAGATAGGTCCCTACAGTACAGTCACCTTTGGACTTGAGTATAGTTTTCAAAACACTTTGCAGAACTTGGCTGCAGTTTTAGCAACAGGAATCAAAGAGCACCACCTTCTACTGAAAAGGCAAAGAGATTTTAAGCACATACAGTCATTCAAGTGTGTTGTAGTTATTCTCTCTAATCAGGGAAAGACGTAAAGTATCATTCTTTACCTATAAAAGGAGTTCAGGCATTTTGCTGATTACGAATACCATTACCTATCTACGGCTGAGACAAGTTACAATAAAGTAGATTTTTAAACAAAATACTTTCAACACAGTCATGTATTCTCTCATCTGTCCCAGGTCTTAATGTAAAAAAGTATTTGTTTTCTGTATTAGCTGATAGCCTTAGTATTTCCAGAAATAGGGTAGTGAATGTAAAACAAAATAAATGAAAGTGTTTCTGAACTGCAACGTTTGATGGTATGAGAACAAAGCCATACCTTACCATCCGAAAATATAATTTCATTTAAGTAAATACTGACAGTCAGATGATTGAAAGACCAGCACATAGGAAACAGCAGTCTGATAGAAGTGTTTATATAGTTGATGAGGCCCAATAAAGAAGGAAAAAGCTCGGTCAACATCTGTTATAGATCTTCAAAGCTGTTGTCTAAATCAATTACGTTATTCCGATTTAAGTAGCTGAAAACATGGCTCGGAGTCTTCCAAGATCCTTAATCAGAAGAAATACAGGAACCTGAGAAATACCTGAGATAGTAGTTTAAGATGTACATACAGCACTGGGCTCACGGCAAGGAAACATTATAAAGGCAATTTAATATATATCCCCAATTTTAACATTTTGTGGTGAATTAATGAAGTTTCACTTCGGAGCAGTGCTGCTATGATTTAAGGTCACTTAAGCTTTGACAGCTCCACTAATGTGAGTTTTCAGTGTCTCTACTGCTCAGAATTTATATTCCATCATAGTCCCAGAAATCCTTCCTTATATAATTGCCTCCATGCATGTGGGGCAAGAATTTTATGACCAGGTTGATCAAAGATTTTTTTTTCAGTCCCCTGTGTGAAGAAGAGTTGGTTACTGTAGGATACTCTGCTACAGTGCTAGCCATAACGGCATGTGCTGAGCTGAATGCCCAGACTGGCATATTTTGGAGAGAAAAAACATGTGCTTTATGTGGGTCAATGTCACATGAACACTCTAAGAAAAGTTACGTAAGTACTAAGGCAGAATATGTTTATGGTATATCACTCTGCAGCCTTTCATCGATGTTTAACTAGTTTCTCTTCTGTTACTAGTGATATATATCTCTCAAATGCCATATTTATTGCTGGACTCGGTGGAAGATGCTAAAATAGTGCTCAGACAGTTTCGATATAGTACTTGCATTTAGATCCAGGCCCTTTCAAACCACTGGCAACTTGTCTCTTAGCAAATAGTTGTGGTAGACATTGTCACAGTCCTTCATTTATCTATTCCTGTCGTGTCACTCACAATGCTGGCAAAAGGAATTATGTGAACAGGCACAGATCTTCTTCAAATGAAGCCTGCCAGCTCAGTTTAAACAGTTATGAAGATAATATAAGCTTGCCTTTGTTTAGAAAAGATTATGGAATATCCACATAATTGCTTGTACCAGGAAGGTTGAAGGGCTGTCATCTGCCAGGTGGTGGAAAATGGCAACAAGAAACTGCTAATGTCTTCAGGGAGCATCACTGGATCAGAAAGAAGCATATGCCTAGCACCTGAGAGATGGAGCCTTATTCCTGGGAGGGGGGCTGTGGTGTGCTGCACAAATCCAACAGCCACACGTTACCTCCCAAACAAAACCTACCGCCTGTTTGCTGGCTCACTCAGGTCCAAGAGTGACTACAAAAGGACGCGTGCATTACGGCATCCCACACTCCTAACCTGAGGACAGATGGCCAAACACCCCCACTGCCTGATGCTGGCAAGCACAAAACAGCACAAGCAGGTGAGCTGGGGCCCTCCCAGCATGATGGAACCATCCATAGATGCCCAAAACTCTGGGGCACCTGTGGGAAGGTGGAGTGGGACTGCGACATTTCAGTGCTATGGATACCTCACTCAGTGCTCAAGACCACGGACAGGAATGGCCCCAAATCCAGACCCATAGTCAGGACTTGCCCCTGCATTCCTAGGACCCATGGAGCACACCTCAGGTCCCAGGACAACGGCCAAAGCCTTCAGGCTCACCACTATGGGCAGCTCCTCACACTGCAGAGCCATGAGCCCCTCTTGAGGTCTCGGGAGGCTCCTGAGTCCCCTGGACCACAGGCAGCCACCTCTTTGGCTCAGAATGCAGGGGAACCCCTGGGACTTTGGGGACCTGTGGACAGCACCTCCTGAGCTCCCACCACTGCTGCTGCACCCCGCGTTCGGGTCCAACCGTGGGCAGCTCTGCGCTGGCTCGGGCACATGCCCCTCAGTGCTCCTGTGCTTTCAGCTGGTCACTTTTTAAGCGAGATCTCCTTTTTGACCCTATCTTTGCAGTTTTCATGTATTTATACACCTTCTGTTAGCATTGCTTTTCACATTTCCAAGGCTCAATGGTACTTTTCACGGTATTGAAGATGTTAAATTCAAATTCCAGCTGTATAATTTTTACTGTTTTCCCATCAGATTTGACAATGTACCAGCCTTCTTGATCTCAGCTGTTCCATAGTGGTACTAGGAGCCGTCACAGCTGCTGTGTCCTGCTACCCAGATAGCTGCATTTCAGCATCCACAGCTGCATTTTATGCAGTATACAAAGTATCCTGGTTTCTCTCATGCTTTCTTCATATTTCTTAGTCTTTTTTTTGCTACTTCTTTTTTTAAAAGAAAAAACCTTAAAGAAGTACACACTTGTATTTTAGGAAGAGAGCATAGTCTTGCCTGAAATATGTTTTGATTTAAACAGCAATATCTGAAATGGTTTTCCTATCTATATACGGTATTTTTTCACTAAATTACCAATAACTGATTATATTGTAGGTGGTCTCTGGTGTAAAAGAAGTCAATACATCTTCTGTTTTCTGTTATTCTTCTGTTTGTAAACATGGCCAAGTTTTAAAAGATACTTGTTCTCTTCACCTAGAGCTATGAGTGACATCGGAGATTACATAGGTTCCAACATCGAAATATCCTGGTTACCCAACCTGGATGATTTGATGAAAGGGTATGCACGTAATTTCAGGCCTGGGATTGGAGGTGAGACTTTCAGAATAATGTCTCTTTTGTTTCTTACAGTCCCTCTACCCTCTGATGTTTATGTGAACTTCATCCTCTACAGGATTAAAAGGTTGCGATTATCTATTACTTGGATACTTGAAATAATATGAATCAAAAATTTGCTTGAATTTGAAAAAAGACAGACTGTACAACAGAATTTGCAATGCAGTTTTCGTGCTTATACAGTTCTTAAATCACTGATACCTAAATTGAAGGAATGTTGGATTACATTAAATGGCAATAATTTCTCTTTGCTTGAAGTCATGCTGTCTCAAATTAGATCATGTGGTTTCCAGAAAGTATTCCATAATTTTCAGTAGCCGTGATTAGATCTCATGTCCTTTATAGTGAAGCGAGGTGTTCTGTTGGAAATTGAGGATGCAATCTGTAAAAGACTTAAATCTTTTGCTTTAAGGTAGATGGAAAGCATACTTTATCATGGGAAACACTTTCAAGAATTCGCTCTGTATGAAAGAATTAACAGACTTGGGTCATCTATATTTTTATAGGTACTATGATGATGTAAATTACCCCATTCAAACATTTTTCCTCAGGTCCTCCTGTTAATGTTGCTCTCGCAATTGAAGTAGCCAGCATTGACCACATCTCAGAAGTGAACATGGTACGTTATCAGTTACACCTACCAAGTTGTGAATGTATGTACTGCAATGACAGGAAGTGTAGAAAACTAATTCAATAGAGAGATAGTTGATCCCCAGCATGTTCGGAGTGAAGAAATTGCCACAAGAAGAGACTGAAAAGAACAAACACTGTATTTTAAGACATGGGCAGAGTCTATTCTGACAGACACTGGCAATTACAAGAATCCGGACATGTGTAAGTCACTAAGATTTCTTAGTACAGTTAGCAAAATTGGATCTGTGCAGTGCTTACTAACAAAAAGCCTCATTTTAAACATGAACACCAACTTCAAATTCCCTTTCACCACAGATACTTCCAAAAAGAAGCGAAGGGAATGATTGTTGTGAAGTGCTCCTCACTTTTGAGTAAACACTTTCGCATAAAGCCGTGGAGTATTAACAACTTACAAATCACATAAACATGCGTAGGCATGGATTAACTGCATCTCTGAAACACAATAGATTTAATTTCAAAACATAAACTTTAGCTTTCTCTCTATCCTTTCCTTTCATGACAGTGAGTAAATTCACTCATTTTTTTAGTTTTGCTTTAAAAAAAACCCTTCCAAACCAAAAGCTGTACTCGTGGAGCTATATAAACTGATTTTCTTCATTAAGACATGTGCAACTCTTGCAACATGTTATGCACAACACTGGCATTGAATCACTTTTTGATATCTTGGTTTTATCCATGGTAGAAACATATGACAGAAATCAAAATGCTTGGGCAGCTCTATGGTTGACTGAATATAAAAATACTTATTTGCACTGGAAGCAGTTAATATGTTTCTAGGCTAATACAATGATTTCTGACCAACTCCCAAGACATGATTGTTGTATTTGTTTAGCATCACTTTTTAATTGGGATTTCTCTTGTCATAGGAATACACCATGACAGTATTTTTGCACCAGAGCTGGCGAGATGACCGTCTGTCTTACAACCACACCAATGAAACTTTGGGCTTAGACAGCCGGTTTGTGGACAAGCTCTGGTTGCCAGATACTTTCATAGTAAATGCCAAGTCTGCTTGGTTCCATGATGTGACTGTGGAAAACAAACTTATCAGGCTGCAGCCAGATGGAGTCATTTTATACAGCATCAGGTGAGTGAAAAAGAGTGCAAGTGTAATCTATTATGTATTAACTTTTTGAACACACTATAAAGGAATCACTCAGTTTTCCTAGGGTGACTTCCTAAAATAATTATTCATTTAAAATGGAAGAAAGTAGTAGTGACTCCTATTAGAGATCCCTTTGCTTCACAAAGATTGCACTGCCAGGAAGGTATCTTTGGAAACATTAATGCATTTTCCACTGCATAACCACTGATCACTTTCAGAATGTGGAGATAAGTATCTTACAACTATTCGGTCACCAGGCGAGGAGATGCTGAATACAGAGTAAAGATCCTGTTCTCTACTCTCTCACTATTTTCCAAGGGAACTATAAGCCTGATTTATCCTCAACTTCCCCATCTTTCAAACAGAGAAAGTAGTATTTCCTCCCTTTGGAAGAGTGTTCTTGTTAGAACTCAGTAACTACATTTACAGTTAATTGTGTAATGTTTGAAAAAATAACAAGTGTGTATCTTTGAAATTATAAGTCCAAAGTCACCCTTAAGGTACCAGTAGTGATCTTGGGGACAGTGGAAGGAAGTGGATTTGACTCAGAAAAGTCCTTTTTATCATCAGAAGTAGCTGAAGCCTCCTCTGACATTAGACAAGTCATTTGTTCTTTCTCCGATTTCCCCCCACCTTTGGGTTTCCCACAGACTTAGTAAAGGCAAAAGCCATGAGGATTTTGAAAACGTTTCCTGTGTTAGTATTAAGGTTTCAAAGTCTTTGATTTAGTCTTTCACGTTCTGAGGAAAAGGCTCAATCAGAATGTAACTAACTGGTGTTCACTTGCTTGGAACAGGATTACCTCAACAGTGGCCTGTGACATGGACCTTTCCAAGTATCCCATGGATGAGCAAGAATGCATGTTGGATTTGGAGAGCTGTAAGGGCTGAGTACAGTGTTTCATATAACCTATATTTTGTTTAAAGCCTGCACATATGGTATTTAGCTTGCTGAAGTTTGCTGGGGTGCTTCTGCTTTAGTCAATGAAATGTAAGTGGTGCCTTAGGAATTAGAAATAAAGGCTGCAAACATGAACCTCTTAATTCTCTGTGTTGGACACTAGGCTAGGGACTTTTCAATAGCAGTTCAGCTGTGATCCAATTCAAAACTATAGATTTAATTTAGTGAAGATGAACAACCTATAGCCTTGCTGACAAATGTCTGGAACTTTGTGCCTGACATAAAACTAGTGCAATTGGGACAGTCACTAGCATTACTGAGGTTTGCATCAAATCCAGTGAGAACTAGTAGAGAAGCCCACAGGCAAAATCTGATGTGCTATTTTTTCTTCATGAGAAAACAGGAAAAAGAAAGAACTCCCTGCTTTTAATGAATGTCATTGTGACTAACACTTACATAGCTGTTTAACTTGCCTAGGCATTCCTGTACCTGTTACACAGAAATCAATCAGAATACTGCATGGATGGGCTTAAATTAATTTGTACTCACAAAGGAGGGTGAAGAATAAGTTTGTATTTTGTCCAACCTGTATTTTACGTACAATCAGCATGTAATTCCCATGAGACTTAATACTTTTGAATGAAATTCACCACTGACACAAGCAGGGGCCACCCCATCAATGGCAATGAATCCGGCCTTTTGTGGGTTTTATGTCAAGGAGTTGACAGGTCCCGAGGGTTCCAGAGTTTTGTGAATAGCAGCTTCTGAACAGATCCCTGGCCTATTGATGCAAGTTTATATATATATATATATATATATATATATATATATATATATATGTATCTTTTTAGCACTGACTTTGTTTTATAGGCAATTAACCACAATACCATTTTATCTTGTCAAAAATAGCAGTCTACAGTTTTACTTATGTTATCAACAAATGCAGAGGCAGCAGACAGTGAACCAGCAATCGGTTCTCTCTCCCAGCAAGTTCTCTAGGGAATTTTGGTGGTGGTTGAATTTTTTAATTGAATTTGACAGGTTTGATTTCAGTGAAACAAACATGCAGAAATAAAGCTCATTAAACAAGTGAATGATTTAGTAGTAAGCTGTCCATTAACAGCAAAACTAGCAAAGATCGATTTCCTATGGATTTGCATATTACATACATTTCTTCATACGTGTTTCCCCCCTTCTCTTATGTCCCTGGTGCCCTGCACCTCTCCTAGGTGTTACCTTCCAGCTGGCACCCGTGCCAAACTGCAGTCTGATTTTATACTGCATGCCAAACTGCAGTCTGATTTTTAATAGGCCGATGTACACGTGATTATCGAGCTAGCTGGTGCATGTCAGAATGGACATGGGTCTGGGTTATACAGCTGTTCTCTAATCGCATGCACAAGTTTGATTTTCTGTTCTCTACACATCATGCCATACAAAACTTCCAAGAATCTAGAATTTCAAGAACCAGGAAATCAAGAATTTGGAACCTTTACCTTTTTGTCATTTTGGTCTGAAAATACTAAAGAGGTTCAAAAGCTGTTAGGAGGAGAACTGAGAGAAAAACAATGCATAAGCAGTTTGCATAGATCTTGTTTTCTTATTGAACTGCTTTAAGCCTGGGGGGTGGGGGGGTGGGGGTGGTGCTGACAGTTGTTTCCATGAGTGGGGATTCATATGAACAATTCAGCAGCATACTTTACTTTCATGCAGTGTCCATTTGAAAAAGCCCTGTAGGGCTTGGAAGGGGAGAGACAGAGCCAACTGGACACATTTTTTGAGGACACCAGGAGAATCCCTGACAAGGAAACCTGTTTCCTTGACGCTGCCTGACTGGTACAGAGTACCTATCTCATAAAAATCAATGTGCGAACTTGGCAATAGACTTGCAGTCCAGAATTACTCTCTGATCTCTTTTCACTAGGATCGGCATAGACAGATTAGGTGTGGTAATTATTTTCTTTTACCAGCAGAAATTTCTGTGACTCTTGAGATCCAAGCACAGTGCAGGGGTAAGTAGGCTAGTTAGAGTGCTACAGTAACTGTTACTTTTCAGTATGCAAATGAGCTTTTTAAGAGATAATCTGAATATTTCTCATGACACTGAAGTGCATTGTGCCATACCACATATCACATATTGCCAGTCAGTGTGAATTGGCTTAGATTATTCTCCCTGCAGGAAAGCTACCCCAATGTGACACTGGCAACGCTGATGTTGCCAGGACAATGAATTATCCAGACTGAGTGACAGCATGTTTGCAATGGGACTGATCACAACTAGCGTAGCAGAGGAATTAGAGGAATTCCACTGTTGAGTCCCCCAAGTTGTTTCTTCCTCAAACTTTGTGCTTATTCAGCTTTCTTTTGGCAGATGGCTACTCTTCAGAGGACATTGTCTACCACTGGTCAGAAAACCAGGAGGAGATCCACGGGCTAGATAAGCTGCAGCTTGCTCAATTCACGATTACCAACTACCGCTTCACAACAGAAATTATGAACTTCAAATCTGGTAACAGGATCTCTCTTCAATTCAGGGACAGTATCTGACTTTTCCTTGCATAGGGAAACCTCCTATATCTATAATAGAAAATCCTTCTTCTTAAGTAATTTAAGAACCTGTCAGGTTTCTGATAAGAGCTTTCTTAAGCTTACACTTGTAAAAAATGCCAGCCTTCGCTGAGCCTTCAGGTAGCCACTGTAGCATATTATGCCCTTTAGCTTGGTATGCTTGACAAAATACTGCGTGGAATAGCCAGACAGCACCTGATAAAAAACATTTGAGGTATAGCTCACATTTCTTGACCTAATTTGCAACTAAATTTGCAGCTAAAGAAAAATTTCCATTGACCCTGATGTTATGTGGCTTATGACGTACAGTCAGACCATTCTAATTCTATCCAGTAGAAGTCAGTGGTGTATATGCATAGCATTGGGTTTATTGCAATGTTTGTAAAAGACTGGAGTAATTTCTTTCCTGCTGATTTTTCATCCTCTTTCATGTATTCAGATTCTCATTTATGCTGCACATCTCCTCTAAGCTCTTTTTTGAGTTTGAAATTAACTTGGCCTTTTAAAAAATCTAAATTTAGTATCTGGAGGACTTTCTACAGCAGATGATAAGACAGTACACATTTTGAAGCAATACTGTTATTTGAGAAGACTCATGATTTTATTTTCAGATCTGGCATTGATATGACCTGAGACAAATAATTTGACCTATTCTTAGCTGATGAGAACTGTGGTATTTGTGCAGGGTTTATGAAGACTAATTGAACATTCAAAAAAGCTTTTTGTGATCTTGTCTGAAATATGTTTAAGAATGTCGATCTGTGTCATTATATGAAATGTTATTTTGAATATCAGTTTAACTGCAATTCTCACAGTCAGAGTCCTTCTCTGTCTGCTCTTTTTTCCAGCAGGTCAGTTTCCCAGGCTCAGTCTCCACTTCCATCTTCGACGAAATCGGGGAGTTTACATCATTCAGTCTTATGTTCCTTCTATCTTACTAGTGGCCATGTCGTGGGTATCCTTCTGGATCAGTCAGTCAGCTGTGCCTGCCAGAGTGTCATTAGGTAAAACAGATAGTTAGGGGAACTAACAGGGGAGGGGTATGCTGATGCTGTAATTATGCTCTCTAATAATTCTCATTTTCTGTGAAGGTGCACTTATGAATATACTATGTTTACATCTGCAGAAGGGATGATCCTTTAAAAGATTTCCCTCATGTTTTAATTTCTGTCATGCTATCAGAGCAGCTGCCTCAGTAAAGAAGAGAAAATAACCAGGGTTAAAAGCAACAGTGAATATGAGGCAGATGTATGAAAGAATTGATTTGAAGGAACTGGGACAGTGACAAAAAAATGTTCCTAGAGCTTGTGGATCTGCTTGCCTGAGTAAGGGTTGCAAGTCTAGATGCCAACGTTTTTGAGAGTTAAGTATTCTGGTTTTGTCTGTGCTGATCTAGAACAGAACCAAGGATAACATGTTCAAAGCTTCCTCAGTCATTCATACAAATGCACAGTTTTTTACAAGCTCTCCTGTTCTGAAAATCAGAAGGCATAAAATTAGGAGGCTTCTACTGTGAAAATATTCCTCAGCTTCAGCTTAGTAAGTACACTTATTATGGTGTATACTGTGAAACCTAAAGTAAAATTTCTCATGCTACACTGCAGGTATAACTACCGTTCTTACTATGACTACACTGATGGTCAGCGCCCGATCTTCGCTTCCACGAGCATCTGCCATCAAGGCGCTTGATGTTTACTTCTGGATTTGCTATGTGTTTGTCTTTGCTGCACTGGTAGAATATGCATTTGCACATTTCAATGCTGACTACATGAAAAAGCAGAAGAACAAGATAAAGGCGAGAAGGCAGAGTGGAGAGGTCAGTAAGATAAAGGCGAGAAGGCAGAGCGGAGAGGTCAGTAAGCGTAATACTGTGAATAACTTTGCAAAAGCAATCACCCTGCATCATGATCTTTTTCTCCTATGGAAGAAAATTCTTCTACTTCTTTTGAAAGAAAAAATTATCCTGATTCATTCGTCACATTAATATGACAAGCAACCAAATGCAACTGCTAATTTGCCTTTGAGCATGGTTAGCACTAAAGACAACATATTCTTACATGGTTTGCTGCTGTATTTAAGATAGGAAATGCAGAAAAAGAGAGAATGAATAAGAAGAGAGGCAAAGCATGTCTTGAGCCAAATTTGTACATCTTACACTTTGAGAGTATATTTAGACCCTTTGATATTTGTCCAGTCCTCAGTGTAAGATACAGTAACTTTGAGTTGCTCCTGTAGGGTCAGGGCAAACTCATTACAACAGTATTACAGGAGATGGGGGAGAAAGGCCTTTTTTTAGGAGGTGTTCCTCAGTAGCTAGTTCTGCTAAGACTCTTAGCTCTGCTACAGCCTAATAAAATGCTGTCAGCAAACCGAAAATAAGGCCTGTAGTCTTCAGTGTTGTCCTCTGGAGACCACATTTTTATGCCCAAGCTGCCTATGGTAAATACAGATATAATTAGCCTGGTTACATAGATAGGAAGCCCAGTGAAAACAAAGGAGTACGTAGGTGAATTTTCTTCCATGAACTCCAGATGCACTTTACTGCTTTCTTCATGTACATACATGTGTGTTAGTGATGGAGCACGGTGAATTCATTAAGGTTTTATTAAGCCATAGCGAATATGACTGATCCATGTTCATTTTCTGTCCCACCTCCACATTCTCTCAGCTTTGACAAGAGCCTGAGAACTGCCTATTGGCCACACAATGTGATAACTGTCTCCTTCATATATTTTTTTATATATCTATATATAAAATATATATGTATTATAGCCAGTCAATTATCTTCAGTCAGGAGGGCCTAAGCATGCTGTCTCAATGGTGCTTCAGTAATTCAGAGCATGTAAAATTATAACCAGAATTTAGATGTGATAAGCAAGTAATAAGTACCATTCAGCATTTATGAGTCTCACAGGTATTTCTTCATGTCAGTATCATGGTCAGGCTAGCTTGGATGAAGTACATACCTATGCCCTAGAAATTGCTCTTATAGGCTCTCCTCTTTCCTTTGCAGATAAATGTGAAGAATGCCATCGTTTTGTTTTCCCTTTCCATAGCTGGTGTGAACCAGGAACTGGCCATTTCCAATAGGCAGCACCGAATTCCCAGAAGCCTGCCTGGATCATATGGCACAATAGAAATAGAAACTGGAGAGACAAAACAGCAGCACATAATGAAACTGGATAAAAAGAGTGGTCTGAAGTCCCTCTTTAAGCCCATTGATGCTGATACCATTGATATATATGCCAGAGCCGTGTTCCCAGCAGCATTTGCAGCAGTCAATGTTATATACTGGGTTGCGTACACGATGTGAAAAAAAAAAAAAAGAAAGAAAATTTATGTGGAGAGCTACAAAATGAACAATAGCTTTGGACTAAAAAGCCCTTGCTGTAACTGTATTGATCCATGTCTTCTCGAAATATTTTCCAACAAGCTTGAGACACTTCTAAAGTCAAGAGAGTCCTGCTACCAATTCCTACTAAAAGCAGCAATTTATTACCGGTCTGATTTGATACAATAATAGCTGTACTCTGCCAAACAATCCCAGCTCCTTATTTCCTGTATTACCATAAGACAGTTTTACATATGTACATACTGCAGCAAAAGTTTAAATCTTAAATTACCATGTTTTTCCTTCACTTTAAAGGTTGATCAGTAATGAAGATTTGGCTTCTCACACTCAGATCATTTCTTTTTTTGTAATGGAAGAGCTAATTCCTTACTTCCACATGACTGATTTTCTGCATCTGGCCTTCTGTGGGATGGTCTAGGTTTAACAGGAGTGCTGAAGTTGGAGTTTTTAATCATAAAAATCTCATGAACAAAGTAAAAGAGAATAGAGGGGAGTGGAGACTTTTTCTTAAATTATTTGTCTTGGATAAATTATTGAAAACATTTCAATGCTCTTAGTCACAGCATGAAATAAAATATACTACGTAAAATTCTACTGAATTGTTAATAATGACTATATTACATTTCAGATCTAAGCTAATGAAAGTTTAAACACTTAAACACAGTAATGTTTATTAGTTTAATAGGCCCCAAAATAGATGAAATTATTTAGAAACACATGGAAAGCTCAGGCTTCCGATGTTGGATTGGGAAAAAATTTAAAGGTGCTTGATAATGAAATAACTCAGATTCCATTTTCAGGAAAGACTTTAGAATTCATTCTGTTAATTTTTAGTGAATGTCTACCATGTGTGCCTCTGAAAATATCCTTTTTGCATCTGTCCCTAAATAGCCGAGTGAAGTAAAAAAAATGTCATAACTGGCTTTAAGTTACTTGGTTGCTTTGGATATTCTTGCCATTTTTATTCAGAGGCTGATCTAATATGTTAGGTCTCTTCACTTCCATTATTTGAAATTTGTGGGTATTTGCTGCCTAATTCAGGACTAGATTCTCTCACCCAACTCATGCAAAATAACACTTTGTTCTGTAAATAATTCCAGTGAGCTCAGCAAATGAATTCACAACACTATTCACAACAAACATAAGTTTCACAATTAATCTTTAAAAAAGTCCACAGTAAATATATTGGGGTATGGATTAAAACAACTGAAATACTGTTAGTATAGGAAACCAATGTCAGGCACTTCAAAAGGGAAGTTGTTTTTTGAGGATTTTGTTGCCTTGAGAGTGAGAGGTGGTTTTAAATATAGAGGCTGACATAAAAGAAAATATGAAATGAGAGAGGGAGGGAAAGACTAAAGCAAAGAAAGTGGTTGAAAGGTATGATGGAAGGGAGCATGGGGAGGTGCAAGGTTGAACAAGCTAAAAACTGTATGTAAGAGAAGAGCTGCACTGGGATTTGAAGATGGGGATCTCGAACATAGTGGCTAATGATTAACAGTTGAATTGCAATAAGGATGAAACAAGCATCTGATCACAGTGGAGTGTGGGCACATTCCTCCTGCCTTACTTCTCTGTGACATATGGTTTGATTTCATATGACCAGCACTGAAAGATAGAGCATTTTAACACAGATTCATAACTTAAAATTTGTTCAGTATCATTGAAGTAAGAGAATGCTTTGAAGAAAAAATAATGATGCTGAACTGAGCTATAACAGAAAATAAGCTCCCATGGTATTTCAGACTTAGGTTCACCTCAATCTTTAGCTTCTGTTATAACAGAAAAACTATCTGCCGAGAGTGTGCTTGAAAGCACAAACTAACATCAAACTGTAATTGTTCCACAACGTTCTCACCAGTCTAGCCCTGGACTGAGACACCCAGATTTTGCTCCAAGATCTTGCCACTGACTTTGGGGAATCTCAGTTAATTCATTTCACTGCATCATCTGCAAAATTGATACAATGATACTGATTTCTTTCCTATATCTTTGAGTTTTACAGAAGAAAAACCCTTCAGGAGAGACAGAAACTCTTACCCTCCAACTAGGTAAGTGTATCCAACTAGTACTTATGATGCTATTTGCCATAGTTTCTGAATTAAAGCAAAATATTAATTTAATTCACCTCATCCAGAAAGCTCATGAAATTCCGCATCTCCTTCCATATTACGCAGGTAATCAGGCTTCTTTTTCCTCCTGCTTCTCCTTCTCCTATTATATTTTTCTTGTGTTTGTTCCTGATGTTGATGAAATTCTACATTACAGAAATACACAATTTTTTCCTAAGTGTGTTTTTGGTCATAATCACTTTCTCCCCAAGGAAGTTCAACCTCTCCTGCTCTCTTCTGAATCATTCTTGCTGTTTTATATAATGATTAAGTGCAGAGTGGAATAAAACGAGCACAAGCATGACTTTACAATGTGTTTTCCTTACTACGTTGTTGCTTTTTCCATGGTCCTGGGTCAGGTCCTTGATGTATCTTAAGTTCCCTTTCTACCTCTCCTTTCAGCTTAAACCCAAACTTTTTTCAGTTTACAGCTGACCTGATTCTTGTCTAGCCTTGGAAGCCTCAGAAGTTTAAATTTAACTCTTGGATGATGCACTTCTATAGGCAAGGTGAGATTGTAGCAAGTCTGAAATACTCTGCTCAGCACTTTGAACAGTATCACCACAACAATATTACACCCTTTAGAAAGGCCATAGTGCCTTATTCTTTTCTGTTACATTTACATAAATCAGAAATAATCTTCAGTTTAAAATCAGTAGATTAACTACTGCTGCAGAAAGTAGAATCTAACTTTTTTGTATCCAGCTTGTTTCTTTAGCTATTAGTTTATTACATTGCCTGTCAGGGTCAGTATCTACTACTGATAGTATCTACTACTTCAGTATCTACTGAAATTATTGACTAAATTCAGCTGAAGAAATACTCGCAGCAAGTTCCTATGGAGTGTAAATCATAAGAAAATAATTCATGATTTCGGAATTAAAGTTGTTAAAGAGCAGAGAACAAAGCATTGACCCAGTCCCACTAGTGTGCACTGGCTGGTTATTTGGAGTACTTAGCAAGAAGGAGGAAGCAAATATTATGAAGGCAATGTCTAATCTAATTATTTCAGCAGTAATAGTTTGTAATTGTGCACCTGACATAACTCCTTACATTGAAGCCAACTGAGTAATCACATGGGGTTATTGGACAAAATTAGTTGCTTCTCCATCTGGGAGACAGTCATGGGCTGTGTGCCCTGCTGACTTCTTCAAAAGGTTTATTCAGTGAATTTGTTCTCTAGTTTGACTGCTGATCTTCAAGGTGCACAGCTTAGTTGTGACTAATCAAAGCAAAGGTGATAGAAATCTTTTCCTCACAAAAATACCCCAGCCAGAATGCTAGACTATCACAGTGTTGGAGACAGAAGCATAAATAAAGGGGAAAACATTGCAGGCACTCAGAAATGTGCACTGTGAGCATACATATGGCAATTGTGTCCATTTCAGGAACAAGGTGACTCAGAGGGGAGAACAGGTGTTTCAGCTACTGTTACTGCACTTGCATGAGTAGCACAAGACAAAACACCTCCATCATCAAGAGTGGGATTTTCTTAAATCTGTTTCCAGAGCCAGAAATAGAAAAGTCAGATGCCATTCAAACTCTTTCAAGGAGAAACTTCAGTACAAGAGTATGGTGTAATGATTGGAGTTTTGCATAAATTTGAATCTTCTGTATTTTTGCGTGTGCTTTATTTGTATTTTTTTATTATTTGAAATCATCATACTTAAAAATCATCAAACATTAATATGCTAGGCATATTAACACCTAAAGACAATGACCTATTCAACTCTAATTTCATTATGCCCTTAATAAACAGAATTTGATGTCAGTTGAATGCTGACTTTGGATGGGTTCTACTAGTGCCAAGGAGGGGGGGGAGAAAAAAAGTGTGTGACAGATAAGAAGGCACTTTTTCTGTGCTGTACCTGAAAGCATTTGTATTCCTTCCAGCAATTTAGAATACTGCTCTATGGACTGGCGTGTCTGTGAGAAAGAGTGGGATATGTGTTAATGTAATCATTCTAAATGTGAAGTGTTAATAAAATGTAGATATACAGAAACTGGAGCTTCTATAAACAGACAAAATAGACATTCCAACTATTGAACTGGAAGATAAAATGCATTAGAAGGAAAATCAAAATAACCTCAGAGATTTCATCCCATAATGAAATCCTGCCTATTCAGTGCCCAGGGGCTTGTAAAACTCTACTTTGGCCTTGACAACAGAAGAGAAAGTACCATTCTGTACTCATGAGTGCTTTCTGTGGGGCACTTATGCAGACGACTTTATTTATGTTAAAAAATTGCTGTTGCTGCCTCAAGAGATTGAGAAGGATCAGAAGGCACAAGATGAAGAAGAGCAAGATACCGCATGATTTGTCTGGAAGTAATGCTGGCAGTGACAGCAGTATTAAGAGGTTAATATACAGAAATGACTGTCCTCCTTCTGGGTAAAAATGAAAGCATTTATCCAAGTTATAGTAAAAGCTCTCGCATCAGCTCTTAACTGGTTTTCTAATCCAATAGATAATGTAGCGAAACCAATTTAACTCAATGAGGCTTCTACTGTTGGTACAACAAAACACTTAATATGATTGCTCTGATTTTAAATACTCAGTGTCATTAACCTAAGAAAGCACTTCACATCAGGAGGAAAACAGCACCCCTGCATATTTGTCTGTGAAGCAGAATAGGTAACAAAAAAACTTATTGACAGCATCTGAAAATATTTTAATTAAAAAAAAAAATCTGAAGCAACTCCCTCATGCCCTCTTTATTACAGCAGCTTAAAACACTTGCAATGGTTGAAAGCTGTTTGATGTTATAATAACGCTGTGTGCAATATATGTTACAAACACAGATAGCTAACTCCTCTTAATGAAAACTGAACAAAAAATAGGCAATAAACATGTCTTATTTGGATGGATTTGCTGAAAATGAGAAAGATGGTACTTCTGCCTTTATAGCTTGTGTCTTAAATGAAATGAATTTGAGGATCTAAGCCCATCATTACATAATGCATTAGGGATCTGTTCTCTCCTTATACCAGCTTTATGTCGTGGCTATTCCTTTTACTAAGTCCTGCACAGTAAAACAAATTTGAGAAGACAGTTAATTCCAGGCTGTCAGAAAATATAGTACCAACAGAACTAATCAGACGTTATTGGGACTTCACTGTTCCACAAAAAAGAAATCCAAAAAAAGAAATCCAAATATCCCTAATTTTTGAAATCTGAAACCTCTTTAGATCACTCTAGATTTAAGACCAACCAATACTCAGGACTAATTCCACTGAATGAAAGATCCCTGCAGCCCAGTATCCAATCTCCACCTTTTAGTATAGTCTGTCATGGAGCTGTTGATGTGCGTCTTTTACTGAGCTCGGTAATGCTCAGCAGTTACAAGCATTGCTCTTTGTATTCTCAAGTGGGGCAAAGACAGACAATATTAGAAACCAAAGAAAAGTGCTTTTATACTTGCAGGTCTCATCTACACACACACACACAAAAAGTTGTACTGATTTAACCAAATTAGTTTCACAAGCTCCTTTTGTCAGGGCTGTCGTTTCAGCTCACGCAGAGAAGAGCACCCAAACTAATGGTAGAACTTCCTTGTTCAGGCAAAGCCTATGAAATTTCCGTGAGGGGATTTACTAAAAATATTCTAACTTTTCAGAATTGTTTAAATGCTTAATTAAAATAGTTTAAGATAGTAAGGAGATGGGTGCTCAGGAAAACAAAGAATATTTGAAATAGGTAACAAGTATTTTTCAGGCTTTGAAACTAAGTTGTTCAACAATAATTAGCCCTGCAAACTAGTCCAGGTTTCACCTGAGAAGAGGAGGATTTCTGATAGTGTCCTACAGATGTATTAAGGGATAAGGGATGTAAAAAAATATATATTATGAAATAGACTGTACATTCTTTATTTCATGATTGCTTTTAAACAGTTTTTATATTCCTATAGTAACCATAAAACATTAAGCAACAGAGAACAATTATCTTCTGGTTAAGGTAAGATTTCTCATACAGTTTGTGCTCCTTGGGAATGTTCATAAACAAAATATTGCCTTCTGTACCTCTTTTGCTCTAGAGTTATATTCCTTAATTTGTTGGCTTAGTTTACTTTATTGCAAATAGATGGGAGGGGTTGGTTTTTTTGTTTCCTGTTTGGTTGTGGGTTTTTTTTTTTTAACTACTTGATGTAAGAAGAAGTAAAGGTAAGGGAAACCTGAGAGTCACAAGCTCAAATGTTTGTGTTCACAGGATCCATTAACAACTTCAGCAGAAAGCCTGGTATTTAAAAAGCCAGTGGGATCAGGCTCCTACCATGCAATTAATAATACACAATACAATTATTTATTACAAAATGTCCCAACTAGTATTACAGCTCCTAGCTTACTGGGATTTTAAAGATATATCTGAGAGATACTTACCCCAACAAGTTTAAAAACTCAACTGGAAAAGAAGTAGCAAAAATAATTTGTATAAACTTTCTGTGTAATTAAGGAAGAGACAGTTTAGCAAGTTGGTCAGAGGGAGTTGAATCCGGAGTAGCTTTGGAAATCTATGTATAAATTCCTGTGAAAGGAATCCAACCTTTGGAAACTTACTCCTTGCTTTAACTCCTGCAATACTTCTATTTCACCTGATACTCAGTTATCTTTCCCTTCGTTTCACTTGAAAAGTATTTCACCCTTTGGAAAAAGGAAATTTTCTTTCTCTTTGGCATAAGAACATATTAGGCAAAACCAATACAATCTCATCACACAGGTATGAAAAACAGCGAGACTAAAAGTCTCAGTTTACAAACCTCTGTACCTTCCAATGAGTATTACATAAAAGGCAAGAAACTCAACCCTGTGATTTTGGCCCAAACACCTTTAACATAGTCACTGGGTAACAAGTTACTAACAAATACACGTTTGCATCAGTTGCTTACAAAGTAATCTGAACAAGAGCACTGGGAGTTACCTTTGCCAGCACAAATATCAAAAAACTCTCAATTTTCATGCATTGGGTTACCGCATGGGCTAGGGAGGACATTTTTCTTTACACAGTAATAAATAATTGGCCAGCTTTAAAAGGTAGGTATGTGGAACAGGTATAAATGGAAGTAGCAAAATAATATATAGGCCACTGAGCTATTCCAGTGTTACTACAGTCTTAAGATTAAATACAGATTGATGAAATACAGAGTAATCTGTAAAACATCTGGTATAGGACTCCATCCAGACTGTTCTTCCTTTATTGCTACATTTCTTTCAGATTTAGAGAAACACAAAAGATCTATTTCTATACATCTTAAACTTGCTGTGTTGTTGTATCTATATTTAGAATTATCCTACCCTTATCTTTCCAGGCTGTGTGTGCAACTTTCACACATACAAGCTCATACATGCATAGACATAAAAGACAGGAGGATTCTATTTGTTATTTATAAATCATAGTGCATATAGTATTTTAAAATTGAACCTGTACTTTATAAAGAAGAAACATTTAATATGTCAGCTATGATTATTTTCAGATTGCCTAAAATGGTGGTTCTGTGCAGGCTTATTGAAGAACCCAGCAGGCACTTCTTGGATTTGGAATATTTTGAACTAAGAATGCCTGTCTTTCCATCAAACTGAATGCTGGCTGGACCAATAATGAGAAGTTAGGGCAGCACCATTAAGCCTGATTCAGAGAAAGCAATAGAAAGAGGATTCTTGAGGATCCAAGGTGAAAACTTGATCCTCAGGGTTAAGTCTTTTTTGTTTAAAATTTTCATCATTTTCTTCCACCCTCTGAAATGACAATTGCATGTCTTCCATGGTAGAAGCAGTCATTTTCTTTCTTGCATAGTTTCTTTCACTGCTCTCTTTTATAAGAGGGATTGTTGCTTTCTAAAGGATTAGGACCATGTTATGCAGCAAGAAGAAAGAAGCCTCTGTGATTTATAGCATATTATGTGCTGGTGAACATATAACAAAAGGGAAGTGGGGAAAATTTGTGTTTCTACAGAGATAGATTGTTTAAATATCCTGAAAAAATGAATACAGCAGCATACAGGTTTGGTTTTATTCGCTTTTAAACATACATATCTTGGGCTACCCATAGAATTCTTTATCCTTCTGGCTAACATGTTGTCAATAAAAATGAGTTAGCTTCTGGGTGCTTCTGTCTTATATAAGGAAGACAAGTAAGGGAGGTGTTGACTTAAAATAGTCTTGAAACATTATTCATTTTGTCTATTTTAACATGGGCTAGAAAAACACTAATATTCAATCCAGCAAGAAAATCTGCAAAGAATTACCATGGTGATTTCTGATGTTATGTAGGATATATGCTTTAGTCCAGTTTATCTTAAAATACGTTAATGCTCTGCCTTATAATTTTTATCCAAGCTTAATGGCATTTGGCCCAGATTCATTCCCATTGGACTTAATAACTTCACTGCCATTGATTGAAATAGAAACAATAGTTTGTCTCTTGCTTGTAAAAGAGTAAAAAGTCTGAAAAGCAGCCTGCATGTCTGCACGTTGCTGGTTTGTTCTGCTTAAGATGACATTCTGTGGGAACACATTTTCATTCTAGAACGACACAGAACTGGTTACTCACATTTCACATATATTGGAAGATAGTATCCGTCTCTCTCAATGTATCTGTTTTTTTGTTCATAGTCTGAAATCATCATTCTAATCCCTATTAAATCTTTAAAATCTTGAAAAGTTTTTAAAGGACCTTGGAAAGGTCCTAATGTAGCTGAAAATCTGAAGTCATTAATTCAAGTAATAACAGGATACCCATCATCTTCTACTGAGGCAAAACTAGTGCTGACTGCCCCTGGTTTTGCAACAATTGTCTTTAAAAACTAGTTGTCCTAATGATGTTTTAATTGAAGCATTTAGGAGGGAGAAAATGAGAAGGATTTTTTTTTTTGGTCAACTTTGTTGAAAACATACAAGTACTTTGTGGATAGAGCAGTTAAAAAAAAAAAAAAGTCATTTCAGCACAGAAAGGGTAGAAAAATCCGCAAGTCCTGCCACCCAGTCATAAGTTTAAGAACTTGCAACTCTGTAACTTTCTGTCTAAATTTGCGAAATATCTCTGTACATAATCTGTTCTGTGAGGAGTCCATATAGTGAGTGCAATGATTCTTCAGCAACCTTCAGTAGTAGGAACAATCCCAATAGTTTTAGTCATTTAAGCAACGAAGGTCCTAGCTGAGCTACTTGCTAATTAATTACACAACTTGATGTGTTCATTGAACTACTAAAATTAAAACACAGAGCTTTTCCTCCCTGTTTCTTACACCAGTGGAAAGGGGAGATGTAAACATCAATATAGCAACTATAGCTCCCAAACTACAAGGACAGAGTCTTCATCTCTGCTGAATTCCTCACCTGTGAAATAAAATGAACCATAACCAATATGTATCCTCTGATCTTTGTTTCCAAAGAGGTGTATTTCTTTCAAAGAAAAGCCTTTTGTAAGCCAGAGATAGTGCTCTGGAGATGAGATGGATCAACTGGTAGTGACAGTGAGCTAAAACCCTCCTAGCTATGACTGATAACAATGTTATGCTTTCAGTCCAGTAGCAGCTTTGCCTCCCACTCACATCTTAACAGCAGACCTGGAGTGTTTCTCTTGGTGATCTGCAATTCTCATACTGCTGGAAAGGGTGTTAAGCAATAGCACCTTAAACATTAAACTCAGTAGTCCTCACTGGGTTAAATAACAGAGCTTTTTCCCTTTAGGATCTGGGATACATGATGATAACGGTTATCAGGCAGACTTTCTAAACTGATATATAATTAGGTCATAAAGATGAAGACAAAGCACTTCAACATGAAAATCTTGAAACAATGAGCAATCTATGAGCATGCCTGTTTTAGTCAAACACTGATTGTCTAATGATACATTGGCAAAACTAACTTTAAACTTAAGACATTCTAGCAGATTTTTATGTGTATAAATAAATTTCCTTGAAAAAATCTTATTCCCATAATGGTTCCTTTATGTGTGTGAGTATCCCTTTCAGTCAAGATCTTTTGCTTTTTGAAACCTTGGCATTCAGAGTATCAGTCAAAAACAAATTTGTGATCTGAGCTATAGAAAAAATAAATGTTGCTAGTCAATAAATCTTTTCTGTGACGATTCTCTATTTACAGTTTATGTGATGTCTTGTTTCAGACCATTCTTCATCTGATTTTATAACCCCTTCTCCATTAAATGAACATTTCAATATGGTAAATATCCCAATGCTGGCGTTGCGTAAGTGCTTCGTACATATTTCAATAGTTGCCCCACTTGTGACTTAACTTATTTTA
Source organism: Falco naumanni (assembly GCF_017639655.2). NCBI lineage: Eukaryota > Metazoa > Chordata > Aves > Falconiformes > Falconidae > Falco > Falco naumanni. The sequence continues at coordinate 14,339,455 of NC_054056.1, forward strand.
ACCAAAGGTATCGTTCAGAAGAATAAGCCACCATATCGTTTTACTAACCCAACTGCATGAACATCATATGCTGAAATATATAACATGGTGTACTGCATTCTACTAACCAAAAATATTTTTTTAACAGCAATAAATTAGCTAAGCTTTCTTCTACGCAACCAAATGTGTTTGCAACGCAAAGAACTTGATGTGTTCATTGAACTACCAAAATTAAAACACAGAGCTTTTCCTCCCTGATTCTTACACCAGTGGAAAGGGGAGATGTAAACATCAATATAGCAACTATAGCTCCCAAACTACAAGGACAGAGTCTTCATCTCTGCTGAATTCCTCACCTGTGAAACAAAATGAACCATAACCAATATGCATCCTCTGATCTTTGTTTTGAAAGCATAGCACCATCTTTAAATCTCTCTCCATCATTTGTAGCCTGGATTCACAGACTTACTTTTTCTGGATCTATACTCATCTTTACAATACCAACTTGTACAAGTGGAAGCACATAGTATAAATGGGTAAGCATTAGGTTACTCCTTTTTTTTTCTTTCTTTGCACAGCAGCTGTTGCTGGCAGAATAACAATAGGTTAATATAAAGCACAAGCACTTGAACAGATCTGTACATCAAAATGTAAAAAAAAGAACTGCTGAGATCATTTGTAAAGAGAGGTTGGAGCTATTTGGAAAAGTTACAATGCTTTTCCATCAGACAAATGCATCTATCAGTAGATCAGAAAGAGGCAAATGCACAGAGGAAACAATAGGCACAAGGGTTAAAATATAATAAAATTCAATACACACAATCAGTTTCAGATGCAGTAGGTACCTTCCAAAACCATGCATTACTCACAGATTTTAAGCAGGATGAGTAAAGATGACAAGGTAAAATTTGTTTCTGTCTCTTGGTTATGCTGAAGTCCAGCTTGAAGAGAAAATGGTTCCTGTGACCTAAAACCAAACAGGAAAAAATTGTATATTGTTAGGTTTTTCTCCTGGTTTTGTAGATATTTGTGCCAAAATACTAGTTACAGGTACTAAACCTGTGATACCAAATTATTTTTACACTATTCACCAAGCTAGGTAACTTTCAAATCCAGAAATATTCTCATCTCTTCCTAGCTGTAGTGTATAAAATTGTATTTGACAATTAGTTGTTTCTTTTGAGCGGTGCATGTAAAGAAAATGCTCTGAGAGATTTTGGAATATGATTCCTTTCACTGAAAATGTCAAAAGACACCACTTTCTTCACATGAAGCCTGGAATAAATTATTTGGTTTCATTCTGTGGATTCAGCGAGGTATTTAAGTGCTTCATGTTTTTAAGCATGCAGGACAAATTATTCTGTGAATAATGGCTCAAGACAGCAAGGAATGTATACCCCTACAGCCCAGTTTTCCTATGCAACCACAGCCTGTTTCTTTCAAGACACCAACTGAAAAAGGAGGTAAGGAAGATTATACATTCTTGTTACAGGCGCTAAAGCAGTTGTACTTCATAGTCTAAGAGTTTCCAGACCCACTAAGTAACAAATGTTTTCTAGAATTTTAAAAAGGAAAATACAGCTACAAAAACCTTGCACTGGAGTGATATTAACAGACATTAATACAAATATCTGACACCTGAAGCAGTACGTTAGATTGATGCTATCATTGACCTCAAATAATTTTTTTCCCTTAAATTTGTAAAGAATAGTCCTCAACAGCCTGTAGCATTAAAATAAAGAACTAGCACTTATTAGCACTGTATATACAACTGTTTCCCAGACAGTTGCCTAGGAATATTGTGCCATCTGCTGGAACTGCACAGATACACATGCTTAAATAGAGGCTTCCAGGTCACTGTCAAAGACAAAAATGAAATGATGAGGGAGACATTAAGTTTGGAAACCAACACTCTGGATGTTCATAACTTTTAGTCAAAAAAACAATTAATAATGAGGTAACTTCAGACTATATAAGCTGCAGCAGTTGAAATACCAACATCAGATGCCTTAGCAAATCAGTGCTCTCTGACGCCAGCATAAATCCATGGCACAACGGGGCCCTAAGGTTGAATGTAGTATTACATGTGTGGAGAAGGATGATCACAATGGCCATACCTGTATAAAACAGGAGCAGCTCCACTGTAGATGAGGTGATGGGATCATAACACAAGCTAACATAGAGCCTGAGATCCTGACACATTTCACTAAGAACGCTCTGGAAATTAAGTATGTCCTCCTGAAGGTAACTTACACTGGACCTCAGCAGCTCCTGGGGAGTACTGGCTGCTATTCACCCTGGTTGCTAATAAGCCACACTGACTTTCAGGAAAATAAAATAGAAGGCAAATCTGAATGGGTATTTCTCTTGCAGGAGGAACTCCTCCTTTCTCATAGAACTGAAATACTGATACTGGTAAGGAAATCAATTATCCCACCTCTTAAAAAAAAAAGCAGCCCTTTTAGACCATATGACAGATTTATGATTTGCCAAAGCTCATCATATAAACAAAGGGAAGCAAGAATTGGAAACTCCCATTTTGTTGGGCTGGATATCATAAGACTGATTTTCGAAACAGAACTGAAATACTTGAAAAAAACTGGTTTTAAGCTTTCTCTTTTTTAAACAAACCAGTTCATAGGCTGCTCTTCAGACTAAGAGTTATGATATCAAGAGGTAATAATAATAATTTTTAAAAGAACTAAAATTTTAGATGCAATAAATATCTTATTTAAACCTGGGATAAAATAAAATAAAATTAGAAGCCTGTCAGCTCTTCAAACCTAGCTGTAGTAGACAGCAACATTACAACTTTTCATCAGGTGAGGATGGTTTAGTAGAAGACAAAAAGTGCAATACTGTGCCATCTGGGGGAAAATAATTTTTTTTAAAAAAAAAAAGCAAAGCTCAGGAATACACTCGGGATTTGCAGCTCCAGGACAACAGAAGTTGATTATGCTTCAAATACAATATGCCAGAAACAATGATCATACAATATGTTGCATTTTCAAACCAGTTACAACCTTGTTAGCTAATGCACAGAGCAAAGCTGACATCCTCTCCAAAAAATGCCATCTGCCCAGAAGTGGGAAGCATCTAGTAAGAAATTCAAGTGCTTAAACAGTCTTGTAATATAAGAAAATATAAACCAACTCAAAGTAAGACTTCTAAAATAACAGCGTTAGTAATAAGTGATCAACTACAAAATATCTCTGCAAGAAGTAAAAAATACTATTGTTGTGATTTTCTTCAAGCACTGAAAACGTACCTGATCTTTGGTCCTCAATAAGTTGCAGTAGGAAAAAATAACAACAATAAGACACAGAAAATCTCAAATCACAGTTCTGAAGAACTGTACTACCTTTTATCTTTCAATCCAACAACTCAAGGAGCTGAAGTCGTCTAATTGACATGACAGAGATCAAAGTCTAACTTGCCCTGAAAGAATTATGTTTGTAGACAAGCTTACATAATGTTCTCCATTTTAAGCAGAGGAAATTTGGAACACATGAAGATTTAAGAGCCCATTCAGAAACTGTATTGACAGCTCCCACTAAGATAAAATCAACAGTGGATACACGAATAATCCAGATTAAAAACTGATAAATGAAACCATTTGGTGCACTTCCTTGGTATCAGAGAAAACATCTAGACTGATGAGCATACTGCTACATAAACCAGTATTAACTGTTATTTATTTGTATTTTGGAAGATTAATGAGATACCAAAAGGTGGCTCGGGGCTACACTGATGCAAACTCACCAACACATATGCACATGCAAACCCCCACAGAGACAATGTGAAAGTGCTAAATGGTATCTAAAAAGACCTTGATGCAAGTGGTGTACACAGGTAATAGCAGGAGACTAAGGTGTTGTGGGTTTTTTTTCTTCTCCATTTTCAAAATACAGATTATGGCTGCTCAACTCCAGGTAATGAAAAAAAAAATATCTAACATTTGTGACACCTTGGTTTGGTTTTTCAAATTTGGTGGGTTACTGTTGCCCAGTGGCAGATATAAGTAGATCAACAAAAGTCCCAAAGCAAACCTTTTGCTTGGATAGCGCATTGGCTTGGGAAATGGTTTGAGGAGACAAGGGAAAGAACTACCTGGCCAGGACAAACAACATTTGCACTGGGGGCCCTCCCTGAGTTCAATGTCCTGCACCTTCACATGAGGAACAGGCAAAGCCTCCACCTGCTGTACCCAGGGGAGGGCTCTGCTTCAGCCACAGCTGATCCACAGGCTGAAATCAAAAGATCAAAGTATTATCAGGGGAAAACAACCCCAAACCACCAACCAAACCAACTTTACAGAGCTAAAGGCACGAACCATTTCACAGACTTGCTCTTTGTGAAACTGTGGTTAATTCAGCAACACTAATACAATGTAATCAGTTGTTGTCCCCTCTCCCCTCTGCCTTGGCCGCTCAGAAATCTAATATTGTTTATTTTTGTTATCTTGTTTCCTCTTTATTATCTTGCCCGCGGTTTTCCTGGTTTAACACTTCGGAATGCACCTCTCCAGGCCCAGCTTGATGTTTACACTCGTTAGAGAGATTTATGCTCCCGTGGCAGGAAACCGGCGTCCCCAGGGGCAACGCTGCTCCCCGCGGTGAGGTGGCCGGGCCCTGGGTGGAGCTGGCAAGGGGTTTATTGGAGGGTGGTGGTGGTGGGCGCTTTTGTTTCGCCTGAGGTGTTCTGGAGAGCCAGAGCGGGCTGGGCCTGCGGGACCCCACGGGAGGAACCCCCGCCGCCACCAGGCCACTCCGCGGGACCCCGGGCGGCGCCCGCGCTCCGCCCCTCGCCTCAGCACCGCCCTGGGCCAGCCCTGAGGCGGCCCCCCAGCCGCTCGCCCGCGGGGGTGTCCGCCGCTGCCGCCCGAGCCACCCCGCTCCTCCCGCCGGGAGGAAGCCACCTCAGGAAGCCACAGCCCCACAGTGACAAGCCTCTACCTCTCCAGAGGGCTGCAAAAAACGGGCAGAGGCGCCAACTCGCTGCCCCCGCAGCGCTGTAGCGGTCGCAGCTGCCTCTTCCCTCAGGCCTAGGGCCTCCTTCCGCCACAGCGGCGCGGGCACGACAGGGCACCGGAGCGCCACGGCGGAGCATGACCGGCGGCGGACAACCCGCATCTGTCCCCCGCGCCTGCTGCTGGCTTCTCCTATTGGATGCAGGTGTTCTACTACCGCTCCCCCACTCGTTTTTGATTGGCCGTGACGCTCCTAACTCGCCAGGTAACGGTTCCCGGCCTATGATTGGTCGTAGGTGGGCGGGATCCTTTTGGGGATTGGCTCCAGGTGAGTCGTAGCTTGCTATTGGTTGACAGGTAGTGTAGGAGGTGTTCTATTGGCTGTGGGCGCTAACCTTCTTAGTCCGCCATGTTCGGCGCGGTGGTGCCGTTGCCGCGGGAGCGGGCGCGGGGCGGGGAGGCGGAAGGCGGCTGAGGGGGGGACCGGGTGCTTTTCTCGCTGCGCGCTGCCTGCTCCGCCGCGCGCTGCCGCCGGCCCGTCCCGGGGCCCTGCCGGTACCGGAGGGCTGCGGGGAGCCAAAGTCCGGTCCTGAAACTTCCTCGCGGGACTTTGAGCAACTTGAGGCCGCGAAGGTGTAGGCGGGCCCCGGCGACGCGGAGCCGCGGCCCCCCCCCCCCCCCTCCCCCGAGGCGGAGAGCGCCCTCCGCTCTCACCGGCTTCGTGGAGCGGGTGGGCAGCGGGCCCCTGAGGCCCCGCTCCCTGAGGTGGGACCCAGCTCTGCCGGAGCAGGTAGGAGGCAGGGCCGGTCCCGGAGGCTGGGGGGAGCCCGGCGCGATCGTCCCGGGCGACGGTGTCGCCTTCCGGCTGCTGCCGCCCGCGCCGTGTGTCCGGCAGGCCCCGCGCTGAGGGGGCGGCCGTGCGCCGGGGTCCCTCCCTGGTCCCCACGGCCCTGCCTTCCCGGGCTGGGGTTAGCGAGCTGCCTGTATGTGTATATATGTATACGTGTGTTTATATATGTAAGGGAAGGGGGTGGTGAGTTTGAATAAACAAGGTGTTTGTCAATCTCCAGTCATCAAAGTAACGTAAATTACCCCTGTGAGTTCCTCCTCTGCTTTTCTTGCGTTAGATTTGTAACCAACATTAATTGGTAGTAGGCTTCCATGTGTATAAAAACTGTTTTGACTTAAAATACGCTACTCTGCGGAAGAAAAGAGCCAGAAGCCGCACTGATGAATAAGTAAACACTTCTTTGGAGTATTTTTGCCCAAGAGGGAACTGTTGGATGTTTTATTAAAAAGCATCCTTAAATGCTTGGGATGTTTATGTAAAACTGAATTGTACAGGGTGTTTTTAACTGATCTCATTTAGTTTCTGTGCGGGTCAATGGGTTTGTGTATTTTCCTTTTGATTTCTTGCTGTTCTACTTAAAGCTACTTCTGTTCATAAAATTTGACACAACTGATGTGTTTAGTAGAGTGTGTGTACATTCAGCTATATTCTGGTTTTCTTTCTGTGCAGCTGGATTGAAAATCATCTGGAGGAGGAATGCATATTTCACATGTGAAGATGTTCAGAAATAAGACTTAACCTGTTTTGAATGAACTTATTTCTATATATTTAAAATCTCATTTAGACTGCTAAATACAGACCATGCCTAGCAGAATGGGCTCAAAAATTGATTTGAACAAAGACTTCATCAGAGTGAAAGCACACTATAGTGGGTAAGTCAGCGTATTCTCTCCTCTATATTGTGCCCTTTTTTGAAGTGTATCAGGCAGGAGTTCATAGTCTGACCTAGTGATAGAGTAACCACAGTGTTGGTAGATTTGTTATTAATGTCAGATCAGGTATGTAAACTTCTGGGCTATTAAAATACCACCTGGACTCCTGCAGCATGCTCGTTGTGGAAAAGAGTTGGTAGTTTGTTCTTCTCTTGAAACAAGAGGAAATGCACAAAACTGGCATGCAGTTACGCTGGGCTGATGGGTTATTGATTTCTCTTTTGTTACAAGCGTTTGTGGTCACGGACAGGTATAAATCCATCTCTTGCATCCAGATGCGGTTACTGCATTTCATTGTGTCTACTTTGTAATAAAGGTACGACAAATCTTACATAATGAACTCTACAGGTTACTCAGGAATTAGGAGGAACTATGGCTTACACGTTTGCACTTACAAATGTCTATTTGTGACTCTGTGCTCCTTGGGACAAAACATGTAAAGTTGAATACGAGTCGTTTTCTAGTGGGGATTTTTAGATACTATTTTAACTTGCAGCACTTTTTGTCTTGGAAAATTAGAGTAAGTGTTGAAGTAATAAGTGAGTGCCATTGGGTTTGTCCTTTTTTGTTTGTCTTACAGAAATTTTAGAAGGTATTATTGGAATTACTTCCATTAATACTTAATAAATATGAGAAATGAGGGGATTTTGCGTAGATGGCAAGTTATCAGTAAACTTAGATGAACCAATGCAGGCTGGTTGAAGACTCAGTTTTAATTGATTTTAAACAAATAAACACACAATCTTTGTTTTCCTGCTGTGAATAAATACTAAAAGTAAACTCTTGTATAGTTTGCCCTTTAATTTTTGATGGCTGATTCCCCTGCTCCCCTCCCAGTAATTTGACTAATGCATTTTGAAGGGCAATGAGATGTTAACATGGTTGCTTCAGTTATTTTCACAATGCTTGTTTTTGTAGCTCTGATTTAAGACAATAAAGAAGAAGTCAAGGTCCTTTATCACTTCAGTCATCAGCAGTCAGGAAGATTTTTTATTACTTCAGTGTGAAATTTGGGTTTTCAGACATGTTTAATCTCATGTTGCTTTGGTCTCTCCTGTCTTCCTCCAAGACCTAAGTTTAAGTCATTTGAGGAGTTAAATATTTAGCTTAATTAAATCCTTAGACTTGATTCGAAGTATTTAAACTAAACTTACTGGCTAGGTGTCCTGAGTCATCTTTTCTGATGTTTTACTGCTAAATAAGTTAATGTTGCTACTGCTGTGGCAGATCGTCTATTGTGTAGAAAAATGCCATGTTGCATTAAATGTGTATAAAAGTCACCTCACCAAATTTTATTGAAAACAAAATGCTTTCTTGCTAAGCTTATCCACCGAGTCAGCATGGAGTAGTTTGAGGTCCTGAGTTTAGAAATTTAGAGCAGTGGTACTAATTTGGTAAATGCCAGTTTTCTTATAAATTAGTGTGAAAATGTGTCTGATTTTACTTTAGCTGGCTTCAATTTCTAGCTGTGCTACTGACTTTCCCTTATGCCTACTCATTTGGCTTTTTATGTCTTCGTTTTGCCACCTGTCAATTGAAAGTCTAGCAGAATCTGTTGATTTAGAGTTCGCTTATGTATAGGTTAAATTTTCATATGAAAATTTGCTTAGTTGAAACATAGGTAAGCATTTAGTGGTCAGAAGTCATGTCAAAATATAACAAAATACAGAAATTTGCTAGTTGAAATAGAATTTAGAAGAAATCCATTTATGAAAGCAAATGGGACTGTATGCTGTGGTTCATTGTTAACTGTTGCTCAGTAATTTCTGAAATGTGTTCACAATAGTTAATGCAGATCAGTTGGGTTTTGTTATCATTAATCTGCACCATGGTTTTGTTTTGGTTATTTAATAGATGCATGTAAACTGCTTCTTGAACTCGAGTGAAAGATATATTTGCTGTTACTAGTAATTATTTTCTGCTCCATAGTTTTATCCTGCACTTCTGAATCATGTCATAGATAGGCTTAAGTTGAAAGGAACAGACGAACTTCAAGTAATTGTGATGCACTTCTGAGGTGCATGTATGTGCATGCTTCTCTGAAACTGCTGTTGGCCAGCTGCCTTAGCTCTGTAAGGGAAGGCACTGTAAACACAAATAGAACTTAGTGTAAACGGTTTGGGATAACTTGCTGGCAGATAGTGTTGATATAAAACAAATGTGTCTGTAGAGCTTGTCTGCAGAAGTGGAGGAGGTGATACTTGTGTCACAATTAGAATTCATGTATAATTATTATGATGTTTTACAATAAACTACTACTGTAGTTTCTGTAATGCTATATTCAGTAATTTCCGTAAACTGTGAAGTCTGTAAGTCAGTTTACAAAACGAGTTCTAAGCTCAGTGAATTTTGGTTTTGTTGTACTGATCAAATTCTGTGAATAAGAGCTGACTTTTGGCATTGTAGACTGTAAAACTGATTATCTCAGTGTCTCCATTAAAGTATTCATTTAAATCTCAGTATTCCATTAAAGTACTCGTCTTTTGAACAAATTTGACAAACTGCAGGAAGTCATTGATGCTGGACAACTTCAGAATTAAGGACGAGCTCATTCAGGTAGCTGCTAAAAAATTAAAATAATAGTACAATATATCATTTTGAAATCCCAGTTAAAAATATAAGCAGGAGGAAGTTCTAAAGCACATGACTGTTGAGTCTGTCTGTGGAGTCCTAGTATCTCAGGTATTCATGCTTCTGGGTGTGACAGAGTTCTTCACATAGCATAGCATAAATAACTTTGTTTTGTAATCTACTTATGCAGTTAACTTGTGTAATTCTTATTTCATTATGTCAGTTAATTAGTTTATCTGTTTTACACCTGGTTACTTGAAATCACTTCATTTAGAGCAGTGATGCAGTATAGTTTGATGTATGTTAACTTGGTTCTAAACTGTGACACACTTAATCTATCACTGTGAATGATTCTCTTGCTATAACCACTTACACATACCTGAAATGGGACACTACAAAGTAATATGAAGTTATCTGACAAAGAAAAGTGTCCTGTGGGGTTTATCAGTATTAAAAGAATGAAAGATTTTCATTTATCTGTGCCCTGATTGCCTAATGTGGCTGTACAGACATTAAGATGAAACGCAGTAAATCTCAAAAGAACATGGACATCATGGAGATATAAGAATAATTTGAATAAATATTATTAATGTTTGCGTCTGCAGTAGGTGTTATTTAGCATAGTCCACCTGTGTTTTGTCCAATATCAAGTTTATTAACTTAGTAGAATGGCAGTGCCATCTGTTTATAATAATTTTAAGAATTTAGGGTTGATACTAATCATTTTGTCAGCTTGGAGTTTGTAGCGTGCATAGTGGAGTATTGTCTACCTGCATAATTTCAGTTTTTGAGTAGTATTTAGATACTTGTGAAAGTGTGATTGACCAGAGTTACCACAGATCTAGCTATTTCATTCCGTGAGTAGCTTGTGGTGGCAGGGCATTAAGTAATGAGCTGCATTTGTTAGTGACCTTGTCTTGGTGAAGGGTGTTGTGCCAGACCTCAGACACTCCTTTGAGAGCTGGTTTGGTCTCTTCCTTTCATAAGTGCATAAAATAGACTTTTTCTGACAGGGAGATGTTCTTAACCTCACCTGACAGCTCTCAGTATTGTACAATAACGTGGATTTACAAGTTGGCAGTTAGCATGCCTATTTCTTTTCCCATTGTTATTCTGAAGAATTACTAAGTTGCTGTTCTTCGAGAATTTAACAAATTGTAGATTAAAGGTACACTTGAAAAGACAGCAGTGCATTTAATCTGAATTTGAAACTTAGTTCAGTTCTTAATAACTTTACTTAAGTTATTAGAGCTTTTCTTGTAATTTTTCTTGGCAAAGGCAAAATACAAAGTTATTAGTGCATATAATTTAAAATGTCATAGAAGTCATATGTCTATGTCATAGGACTTAAGATTCCTAGTTCAGTGTAGTACCTTTTGGCTTCTGGTTGAAAGATGAGACTAGGAAAAATATGTGATATAACATGTTTTCTAAAATGACTTGACACATGGTATGAAAATAGGAAAATCTCAGTCATGTTGGGAAGCTTCTGGTAAACTTACTGTGTTAAACTAAGAGGGGAAAGAATTACATGTGCCAGTAGCCATTAAATATAAAACTTTTCCTAACTATCCCCTAGGTTTTGAAAGCACTGAGATGACTTGAGTACATCTCTTCTTTCTTCCTGTACTTAATTAGTTCCTTTCCTTGTCATTTGAAGCCTATTTAGAAAACAGGAGAAAGTCCAGTTTGTATCCTCATATTTAGGTTTGCATAATCTGTTTGTTTGGTTTTTTTTAATCTTTGTCCTACTTTGACAGTACTGTGTGGGCTTGATATAATCAAGAGTTGTTCTCACAAATGCCTGAGCGTACTGTGTGGTTGATGTTAGTGGAGTTCAGTACTGGGTTCATGTTCTCAAAACACCATGAAGGTAGAGCAGAAGATGCAGAATTTGAGTAAGATTTTATCCGAGTTTTCTTGTAACGATATCTTTTGAGCATTTACCTAATCAAAACTTTGTCTCTAACAATATAGTGGATGTGAGGAGAAACCTACATTTTAAAAGGATTTTACCATAATTGGTATTTTTCTTCTGTCCCGATGGGAGAAGTACCCGGATAAAATTTAATTCTTACTGAGGCTTGGGATCATTTTACACCACTTCAAACCTTGATAGTTACAATAAGAGAACTTGACTTACCCAAGTAAACATGCATTAAAAATAGATCACTAACACAGTTATTTCTTCCATCCTGAAGTATTTTTTAAAATAGTTAAACATGGTAAGTTGTAATCCTGTTGACTTCTGGCAACTAATTTATGTTAGTGGGAGCATTCATACGAGGAATCCTGATTCTGTAAGTATGACTTTGCAGCTTAGTGTCCATAGATGGAATTGTTGGAATATGCAGGCTAATGCAGATACTTTCTGGTTAAAGCTTATGTTTTCATCTCATGCAGGGACATCCTTATAACAAACTTGGATGCATCAATGAGCTACGATGAACTTTGTGATGAAGTGCATGAGATGTGTAATTTACAACAGGAGCAGCCAATTACCCTCAAGTGGATCGATGATGAAGGTATTGTACTGAAATACTACTTGGGCATTCTTGGGTTTATTGTTAATTGTGATACAAAGAAGGGGCATTGAGGAAACTTGTTTACACAAGTTCTATATTGTGGAGTTACTTTTTGTTCCTAAACACCAGGGTATGTATGCTGCCTTATAAAGCAGCAGGGAGCTAGAAGAAAGAGCTGCAAAGCAACATGGTTGATTGTGGTAGCCCTTGAATTCAATTCTGTAGAAGTGAAGTTTTCGTAGAACTTCAGTATTTTGCTATTCCATACTTCTATGCTGAATGCAAACTTTGTTTCAGTTTCACACTTTCATAGGCCTAATTTTGTACCCCACAAAATGCTCAATTTTGTATTCTTGGCGAGATCACTTTTTGATGTTTTTAACCCTGTCAGCTTTCAGAATGACATAGGTATTTGTGTTTCCTGAATTGTGATTTCTCTTTTAAACAAGTGTTTCTGAGAAGCAATGCAATTGTAATTCCAGAAGGCTGGTTTTACCTCTTTGAGGATTTTTATATTTTATGGAAGGTAGGTGCTAAGAATTCCAGTGACAATAATTGGTTTTCTCTTTTTATGGTGGTTGTTCCTGGCAACTGCATGATTGTCACTGATGGTCGTGTTGATTATAAACATACCCTCTTCAAGAATCAGAGGGTAGATGTTTATATTTAAAGGAGTGTTCTACTAAATTGATTGTTAATATAGTGCTGATGTAAGCTACAATGACCAATCAAATTCTAGTCACCTTTATTTCATGTTGTGGGTTTTTTTCACTTGACTGATACTTCAGAGTACCATTTTTCAAAGATAATGGATATGAAGTAAAAACTTATAAGAAATAAGTTTTTTCCCTATTGTGGTGAGGAAAAATGCCCAGTGTCTTTAAAGTACGTTATGTCCAGAAAAAGAAATAGGTGGTCATGGTGGAGGGTGTTCATATGTGGGGAAAATAGTGTAAAGTTTTATTTTTGTGGAAAGTGGAGTTGATAAAATCACGTAAAAATGATTTGTTATTGAAGTATTTTTCTTATGCAGTTCCACAGGAAAGGTTGATGATGCCAGATCTCATTGTTCTAAGTTATCTTCAGGTGTAAAGCAGTTTATCATTATTCTTCCACAAATAGTTGTATGTGAGAGAAACTTACCTTTTCTTTACCTTTCCTATAGGCTCTGAAATATCGTCGTGGTGTGAGATGGGTTTGCATATTTTTTTCTGCTGTAAAATGTGGCAGTTCTCTGCAGCCTTAAGTTAGAGCCTTCTGGTTGTTGTGAGTAGTAGTGACATGGGGATACTTGATGCTGAGTGCCTTTGCTACTTTATTTTGCTTCCTTTTGGAATTTATGTGTCTGCTTGCGATTTAACAGAAGTGTAATGCATCTGTAACTCATAGTGGGCAGAACTCCTGACCTAGTATGTTGAAAACAGCTACGGTGCAATTAGACATCTGCACAGGTGCTTGGTAATTTTCTTCTTGCACTTTGCCAAAGCCACGGTCTGCAGCAGAACTCCTAGAACCGAATGTCGAAAGATGAAAAAATACTAGTTTGTAGTTTGTGTTTTGTTTTTTGAATGATGGCCTACACTGCTCTCTTAGCAGAGTCGCATCGTTCGGTGGTCGAATGGAATTTCAAAATAATCGTTGAGGAAGGTGGTAGCCTGTAGTCAAAGAAGATTCAGTCCTCTTAAAATATCAAGGAGTGGTATCAATTATTTTTAAAATTTACTGTTTATCTTCTGATTACCAAGAAAGACAAAGGCAACTAGGAACTTCAGTTTCCTACCCCTCAGTTTCATGGCAGTCTAATACAAAATAACCTGATCAGAGATGCACAGATAACAAATACATTGCATGTGTTTAGCTATCAGAACTGCATGACTGCTAATAAAAGGAAGATTCTTGTAGGACAGAAAAAAATCTCATGGGTTTTGACTGGGAGGATTTTAAGACGTGATTCCTGTTAACTATTCTTGCTTTGGCTATCTGTTGCATTAGCTTTTTGAGTTTTACTTAAAATAATGGATTTTTTTTTTGTAGTTGCAGTTCTATTAAGTTTTCTTCTAGTCTTGGTTAAATACATACCTGTACGACCCTTTTTCTAATTCCTGAATCTAAGTTTTCCAGTTTCAACCAACCTGCTGTTTTGGCTGCCCTCAGTCCTCACAGGTTTTAGGAGTTATCCTATTTCTGCATATGAGTGAATGTTTCTACGTATTGCCACATGTAATTTAAGTCCATTTGACTGATTGCACGAACAGATGTTCTCTTTGAAACTATGTTAAAGCACACAGTTGCTGAGGCGTAATGAATAAAGAAAAATACCAAAGAGCTGAAGAAAATGAATTTTATGTTGGGCTTTTTTAATGTTTCTCTGTTTTTGACAACATCCAAAATGTCTGAACTACTAACTCAGTCACAATAAAATCCCACAAACATGTAAGGAATGTGGATTTTTGATTTCAATACAAATAATTCTTTTGTCGTTCATGTTGCATTATTGCAGTATTTATAGATTATCAGGAGCAGTGGCTTTCAAAGAGTGGTATCTTTTATCTTTGAAAAAATATTCTTAATTTTTAAAAATAAAAAAATGAGCTTCATTTAATATGTGGGTCGACAGTGACACCACTTGATCCATATGTCGTATGATCATGTGTCACATATGGTGGACAAGGTGTACTGCAGGGAGAGTGGGTGTTCCACAAAGTTTCAGGAGTTGAGAGTGACACCTTCGCTCATTTGCTTGCTTTTAGTGTGTTGTGACGCACTGCAGTTTACGTGTGCCTGGTTAAGTGGATTTATGGATTAATTACCTAGTTTTAACTAAAATAACCCGCACAAGGTGATGCTAATAATGTGAGCACAGGCAGGCAACAAGAAAATGGTGGAGCTGACACTTCTACTCTTAACTATGAACTGTCAGCTACACTGCAAGGTAAAAACAATGACTATAATCAGATGTGACAAGAGGTCAGCCACAAAGATTTGGAGTTGTCAGGAATGGTATTTGAAATATGTATTTACGTCCACTGTTTTTAATGATGAACCTCACCTTAAGTGTATGTAGTATTCTGAGAAAATGGATAATGATAGTATGAAGCTGTCATGGTTAGCAAGGCATATAAAACCTAAGTATCTAGAGTAAGGGAAGTTTTTATCTTTTTATAAGCCTAGTGATGCTCAGTTTGGTACTTGACAAAACTTCACTAAATGTGAAGTTAAAATTTTAGAAGCCAGTTTTGAGGCTTCTTACTTAATAGCAGAAGACAAAAAGCCACATACCTTTGGGGAAACACTTGCTCTTCCTGTCATGGTAAAAGTGACTGGAATAATACATAGAAAAGAAGATGGGGACAAGCTGAAATGCATTCATTTGTCAGAAAATATGCTTGGGAGATGCATGGAAGGTACTGCTGAAAGTTTGAAGAAACAAGTATTAAAACAAAGTGTGCAGTGTGGGAAGCTTGTGGTATGGTTGGATGAAAGTACAGATGTTTGTAATACGCCTCAGCTGATGGTGTTTGCTAGATTCTGTTTAAATAGTGAGGGTGTGTGGAGATGTAGTTTTTTGAGAGTCACTGAAGGAAAAAAGATGTACTGGAAAAGATAAGATTTTAAGAGTAAATGACTTCAATAAAAACAGCGTGTTTTGGAAAAACTGTGTAAGTCTCCACTGATGGAGAGGCTGATTTGACTGGGTGTGTGTGTCTAAGATTCTGGAGTAAGGTTGCAAAGAGAGCACCACATGTGAAATTCATCCACTGCATTGTTCACAGGCAAGCTGTTGCAGCAAAGGAGTTGGAGCTAGGAGTGCACAGAGTGCTATGGGATGTCATCAGTGTGATTAATTTTATAAAACCAAAAATTTCAGATAGCACAATATTTACAATGCTTGGTGATGTTGAGAAGTGACCAGGAAACTTCTGTATGTGACCAGGAAACTTTTGTACCTCAGAGAGGTTAGCTGATTATCTTGCAGCAAAGTACTTAGAGTTCTTAACCTTAAACATGTTACGTACTTGATCACAATGACTGAGAAAATAACTGCTTTTCAAAAGGAACTTGTGCTACATGGAGACAGCATTTCGAAAATAGGTTTGGAGATATTTCTATTGTTCCATTGGACTTAAACTTGGAAATGGAATCTTCTAACCTGTTAAGTCTTCTAAACAGTTTCAGTGAATTTTGAACCTATTAGTTAAAAATGCAACACTTTCAGATTAATTTGCAAGAACAGCTGATTGACATGAGGGAAGATGAAAATTTACTAACTGAATGGCAGCAAAACCTTTGCATAAATGGTGGATGGGATTGAAGGAGTGTTAAAATTTAGTAAGCACAGCCAATGATGTGCTTCTTTCATTTGGATCTACATCTCTTATTTTGAGGTTTCTTTTTTGAAGCTATGATACCATTAAAACCAAGTATTGAAATAAACTGAGCTTAGAACCAGACCTTTGAATCACTATGTCATAAAATGTTAAAAAAAGGTTTTCAAAAGTCATGAAGCCAGTTCAAACGCATAATCTTACTAAAAAGATTTTAAATTTTTAATAATTTGAGCTAAGTTTTTGTGCCATTAATAAAAACATTTTGATTTTAAAATTTATCTCATCCTTTAGAAATTTTTATCTTGGTGTATTTTTTTATAATGTAGATATTAGGGTTTTGTGCTCAGAAAATTTTAATGATGGGGTGTGCTGCTGAAAAAGTTTGGAGACCAGCGATCCAGAGGTTGTCATGGGCTGTTAAAATAGGATTTCTGCCTACCAGAGAGGTATTCTGCTATTACGTTCAATTCAGATGTTTAACATCAAGGGAAAATGTCCTCACTTAAACTGATTAGGATTTATACCTTGGGGATATTGTCTGACTCGATACTTGCATTTCATGTATTTTCTTAATATAAAGCTAATAGTACATGTCAGAGAAATGGAGTAAAGTGTGGATCAAGCGTGGTATTTGAGACCAGGCCTTAGTGTGCTGTAATGATTCTGTCTCAGTTTTAGTCTTTTCCCTGTGAATTTCATCCTGAATGATATCTCATAGTTTGGGGTATGTGTGTTTTTCTGGTTTATCTATTTTAATAGTTAGGCTTTTTAGAGTACTCTTGAAATTGTGGCTGGCATGTTGCCTTTTTAAGAACTCGTGAAAGCTCTGTTTGTTGAATCCGCTACTGAAGAATGCGGGTATGGAAGACAAAGTCATAGAAACTAAGGCTTGATCTGTTTCTGAAAGAGAGGGTTGTTTCTGGCTAGGCAGGTTTTATGAATTTTTTTCCTTCAGTTTCCTTTTTTTCTACTTCTAAACCTAAGTTAAAAGCAAAAATGTGAAACTGTTTTCCTCAAAACATATAAGCAAACCTTGAAAATTTTAGAAGCTTTTAGAGAGAAATTAATTTTGCGTTACTTACGTATTTACATCTGTGTTGCCATGTTGGTATCCCATCCATAACTTTAATCTGTGTATCTCATTTCTTACACTTGGTAATCATAGATTGCTTTTCTGTCAGTCTAGCAGGAGGGACTCAACTAAAATCTATGTGTACCTTCATAACTTTTAAGTTAATGTATCATGATTCTGCAGTCAGCAAAGTTAAGATGGTAAGTTAATGGGCCTTTTAACAAAGGGTAAATTAATTTTGAATTAAACTTTCAGGTTACTAGGAAGTGATCTTGGTTTTTTTCTGCTGTGTGTTAAAAGATCTTTAAGCACATCTATTCACTTTTGCATTTTGTTGTCCCCTTGCAAACCAACATAGTATATTTATATCTACTGAGTTTTGATGAAATTCAAAGAAAAGAAAAAAAAGGTGTTGATATCTTTTGGCTTTGTTCAAAATGCCAGCTTAATATCAAATGATTGAAAGAAAAGCAGTCCTGGAGGCTCGTGTGTTTATTACTAATTGAAATTCCCCACTTAAGCAAATCCATGACTGAAGAATTATATGTTGCTTTTTTGTTAGGTGACCCATGTACCATCTCATCTCAGATGGAACTGGAAGAAGCCTTCCGTTTGTACTGTCAAAACAGAGATGAAGGGCTGATTATTCACGGCAAGTATTACACTATTCAAGAACCTGTATGCATTTGTTGATAATCCTAGTATAATTTTAAATCTGAGATTGGAACAACTCCTTTGCGTGTCAGATAATGTTGTTCTATATGTAGCTGGTTCCCTATAATTTGATGTTGTAAGAAGGAAGTGTTGTTTTGGGTGTGGAGCACAAAGTTGAAACCATACAGTAGGCTTTGAGGGGGCTTCAGGCTCTAAAATGCACAGATTTATGAATGCTGTGGTCAAATATAAGACCTTGCTAGTATGGAACCAAATTCTGATAATGTCACTTCTCACGCAGAATTACTTAAAGGCTTCCAGAAACTGTCTTTGTGTAAACATATTCAAGAATCAAGGAAAAAGTACTGCTGAGAATCTTTTCACTTAAAAATCTAATCTTTTTGTTTTAGTTTTCCCAAGTATTCCAGAGAAACCCGGCATGCCTTGTCCAGGAGAAGATAGTGAGTACTAAAATGTTACCCAGTTTTAGCTTTTTTTCAGACACATGAAAGAGAAATATATTTAAAGATTTTCATAATCTTTCACGTGTATCTGCTGTGTGGTTTCTTAATAGAATGTGAAGTGCTTGGTATTTTATCAACAGAGAAATTATATAAATCAGCATTGTAGTACTGTGTTAATATTTGAGGATTAATATTCATTTTCCAGTATTGGGAGGAAATGTCAGGATTTTAGATGTGCATTTGAATGTGGTCCTTTGCTTTTGTGGTCCTCTTGGTTTCTTAACTTGCAGGGAGAAGAAGTGATGTACTGAAGAAGGGGGAAATAGAGCTTTTTCTATAAAAACTAGTTTGTTATTAATCTCTAAAATTTTTCTGTATTAATATCTTAAAAAATCTTGTGAAAGGTACATAAACCTCTAGAGGGAAGATACATGATTCATAATGGTGTGCTTGTATTAGAGTAACTTAACTGCACAGGGATAAAAGGATTAAAATAGCTGTATAGTCACTTTTTTGTTATGAAGGGGTGTCATCAGTATGTTAGTTCATATGTCTGTAAATGTTAATGAAAAGAATGTGAATAATTGAGTGACAGAGTTACCAGGTGATGCTTGGCTAGTCACAGTTGTACAAATGCTAACTGAAGAATTGAAGGACCTTTGCTCTTTTCTTAGGAAGATACAAGAGCAGATAAAATTAATTGCTGATAAAAGCAAGTAATGCATACTAGAAGACAGTTGAAGACTGGCTAAAATGTGTAGTGCAGTGGTCAGTAGTTGTGAAGAAGATTTTTAATTAGAGAAATAATACTATCATACTAATAGTTGCTCTATTGAGAACTTTTACTGAAATTTAAAAGATGGAGTGAGATGGAATAAATACCAAAATATTATAGTTTAAATATGATTTTTTTTACATTTCAACTACAGTAAATGGTTACATGTAAAAAGCAGTTTTCATGTTGTGGCTAGGTTATTGAAGTTGTCTTAGAGAAAGAAAAAAAAGTAAATGTGCAACACTCTCTGCTGTCCTTGTTCAGCCAGTTAGAGAAAATAAGCTGTTTTCTACGCAGATCAGAAGTGCAAAACAGATTATTTTCCTTGAGACACCTAATTTTTTTTCCAGAAGGAAAAAGATGATATCTGTGTGGTGTTCCCAGTTTGCTTTTAGGGGGAGCCAATCAAACTTTGGTATAGCTGTTTCCAGTATACTATTTTCCATATATCTGAGTTTTTTCATGCCTGGTTTAATGTTCTTGTTTGTGTACTTTCTTGTATTTATCAGAGTAGTAGCTTGGTGGGTTTCTTATTAATTTTGTTCAAGTTTCCAACAAGGAAATGGATAACCAGTCCATCTTGCTATAGCACATAATGTACTTTACTGCATGTGTAAGCAAATAAGACTTAATTTCAGTACTTGTTTGTCCATGAGTTAAAATTCAGGTGAGGACTGTCTGGTTATAATTTAATCTGTTGAAAGTGTATGGGTTTTACTATGATGTCACTTTCTGATTTAGCTTAACAGGTTGAAAATACCTGTGGGAAAATATTTTCAGGCTCACATTCCATGATCATTCTGGACAGAGTGGTCTTAGTTCTCTAGGTCTAAATGTGTTCTTGATGTGATTTGTATACCAGGAATCCTGCTTTTTTCTGGAACCTGAGTTACAGAAGGTGTTACATCCTAAACTGAACCCTTTCCCTGGAAGGGGGTCAGGTTTGCATTGGCAGGCAAAAATTGAACCTCTGTGAATACTGTTAGCAACAGTAACAGTTTTGGTTTTCCCTGTGCCTTGTTACTTTTCTCAAATCTTATTTTGTTAATGATATCTTAGGATGTTTGGGGTTAGCTCAGTGTCTTGTGTGCCTTTGACGTTTGTGAGACTTACAGTACAAGTGATGAATTGGGGGATTAGCTAGCCTTAGGATGCTTGTCATGCTCTGTCATGGCAGACTTTGGTGCTGAAGGTAAATTTAAGCATTCATAAGTCTTCAGACTGTGTTCTGTGCAACTGTGTCTTTCAGTGAAGACAGAAAGGTTGATTTTATTTACATTTCTAACTTTGGGGGGCCTCCCACCTTAGTTCTGCAGTTAAGAATGGAACGACCAAGTCTCTATAACTTGCTTCTAACTTGTTGGATGAAAATTGTAGGAAGTGAGCTCATATGGGTGTCTGTGCCACTCTGCTTTCCCAGTATAAGAACTGAAAGAACCAGCTGGCTCTAGCTGTGCTTCCATTCCTGTAGCTGTTTGAAGAGGGAAGGAGGAAGTACTTGAGTTGTGCCAACCTGGACTGGTGCTACTCCCTAATAGAATTATTTGCCCTTATTTGTGAAAACCCAGAGCAAATAAATGGGACGTGCTGTCAAGAAATGTAAGCTAACTGGAGGAGAGACAAGGATGTTGCTTAAAGGGTTATCTGTGCAAATTATATGGCATAATAAAGTTCACTGCAATTTAATGATCTCATTAAAAGTGTAGATATTTTAGTGCAAAAGTTTTTTGTGTTAATTTGTTAGATGTTTTTGTTCTCTCAAGCCATGAGATGAGCTACAGAAGCACATAGGTTAGTGTGGCTCAGATGACCTGGTTATTCTGTCTGTAGGGTATTTCTCCCCACATGGTTTTACAGGTCACGTTGAATGATGCTTTGATTGTTTAAAAAGCCTGCTTAGTAGGATGTGCTCGGTAGGTGATTTGTGGTCAGATTTCTTGTAATTTAATGAATTCATTGCATTTTGCTTCTTTGCATCCATGGGGCCTACATGGAAATCTGGTATTGTGGCCTAGTTGTAACTCTTTTCAAATGGTTTTACAGCAGACCTATTAAATTGTATCAGTACTAATTTAGCATCAACTAATGCATTCAAGTGTTGTTCATTGTTAGCTAAAGGCATACAACAAAAATCTGCATTGCATTTAGACTATGGAAAAGTTATTGATATTGGTGATCTATTTTATTTAAAGGACTATTTATTTTGACAGGACTAAAATATCGTCCTTTGATCGTAAAATACTCAGTGTTTTTCACATACTTGTTTTATGTGGCTTTATCATTGTAGTTCATAGGAAATCCTTTTAAAAAATGAGGATATTACATATGCACTTTTCTAGAGCATTAGGTTTACACTATAAAGGAGCTTATGAGTTTGCCTCAAGTTATTTCCAGAGATGAATAAACAGTTGTAGTTGTCGCTCTATCCAAAATGGGCTTCCACTTAAATTAGCAGTCTAAGTGTGGACTTTTAGTTTGTTACAGAACTGCAGACAGCTTGAAATGGAATTTTTAAACAAAACTATTCGAATGCTAAATTATTTCATTTGCAATATGTTGCTCAGACTTGTTCATATTGGGTCACGGAGTGACTATTTCTAATAGTATGTAATCTTCTGAATCGCAAATATTTTGCAGTGAATTTCTGTAGAGTTGTAGGTTTTTCTCTCCAGTTACTTCAGAACAATTCTTTGGAAGAAGAGTGCAGAAATACATGCTGAATGTTCTGCATTTATGTTGAAATGTAGTAATATAGTTGCTAGCTGTCCTGGACCTTTTTAAATTGTTTTGAGATTGTACCAGCCAGCAAAGCTTGAAATAAATGCACATAATCCATGAACGGAATAAACTATGTGACTAATATTTCAATTCTATTTGCATGCCTTAAGAAAAGTTTTATTTTCATGCTTGAAGAACCTACCTTCATATTGATGCGATGCTGTCTGTAAGATAGAATTTGTACAGTCTCCAGCATCTTGTATTGTCTCTATTCCTTTTGCTCCTGAATTTTTGTGCCCCTTTCTTTCTTTTTCTTTTTTTTTTTTGTTTTTTTTGTTTTTGTTTTCCCTGCCTAGACCCAGCTCACACTATAAATGTATGGCTGCTGTATGAACAGTACCTTTTACCTTCAGCAAGACAGTTAACCCATCCCCACACACTGGAATGGCAGTGCTGCTATGTGGGTGAGGTGGCAGGATTCCTGAAACGTCTTGCATCTCTTCCCAGATACTGAATGTGACCTCTCACAGGCGTTTCTAGCATCTGCTGGACTGGAGCCGTGGATACTTTATCACAATGTTTCCTGATAAAGATGGCAGACTTTTAGGCCAGTCTTTTGTGTTTAAAAATATTTTTACTTTTTTTAGTAGATCAGCTATTCTTTTGGAATTGGTATTAAACAAGGTTGTTTCTGACATGTTCAGGTGTGTATTTCTCTTCTGTGCTCGTGATGGCCTTCATGATACCCTGATACAAAGCATGGTGTCTGATTGGCAGTTTTATAACTTAGTTATTGTAGTCTCAGCTTATTTACACTGACAGACCTCGATCTGATTTATCGCTCTTGGTGCTGCAGTGCATTGTATAACAAAGCATGTTCAGCTGAACAATTTCTATCGATTTGTAGGACTTCCCTAATGGAATTGACGGTTTTATCAGAGAAATACTTGTTTTTGTGACATCAGCTCCTTGACATCCATGCCATGTTTTAGTTTGTGCCTCAGCTGCTAGCTACAGCCTCTCAAGGGAGCCAGTACCACCCGTGCCTGGATACATGAGGCAGAGATGTGAAAGGGAGAGACGGGGGTAACCAGTCTTCCATTAAATATTTGCTCTTAATGTTCGAGCTGATCCTGCCTATTGTCCTTGCTATCTAATGGTATTCAAACAGCGGCATCAGTGGAATAAAGGGAAAATGTTTCATTTCATACCTCCTACATTGTAAAGCATAAAGAATTACATGCTGAAGAAGCTAAAGAATAAAACCCAGTGAGTAATGCATGCTTTTTCTATAGATTTTATGTATCATCATTGTGGTTGCTGTTAAGAATTGAGGCCATTGATGCAGTATGTGTGTACGTGTGGTGCAGTAGATAATAGAACTCAGCATTTCGGTTATGATACAGTTGCTTTGCCTACCACCCTCCTTTGCAGCCATAGATTGTTACAAATGCAGAGATTCCGGCTGCCTCTTGTGCGTAGGGATGTGGCTGAGAGACCTCTCAGAAATGCTGATAAAATTGCATTGAAAGGACTCTTGGGGAATGTATTTTAGGAGGAAAAGAACAGAAAAGTGCGTGGTGATGCTGCTGCTAATATTGGAGACTGATGAAAGAAATGTATCCAAAAAACCCTGACGGTATGTGTTCAGGGCCTGTTTATTGTAAGATTGCTGATGTAAAGATTAACAATTTGGAAGCATCATGTTCTAGGGCCTTTTTGTTGAATTGTGTTTAGTGGATTGTCTTAGATGGGTGTTTTTTAACTGTGAAATAATTGTTTTGAATTAAGGTTTAGTTTCTGATATCGTCAGAATAAACTGTGCTAGTTTATTACTTCTGCATTTTTACATCTGAACAAATAGATATGTGTGTTCAATGTTAAAAATAATCTTGGATTTGGGGAGCTAGTGCTTAACAAATTTTGGGGTTGTTTTGCTATTGGTTTCGTTAAATAGAAGAATGCAGGCTAGGAAACCTTTAATTTCACAAAAGAGAATGAATATGCTTTTAATGTATAAGTACTTACGGCATTAGTGTGATAGTAGACTAATGATTTTATTATCTAATATTTCTGGCTGATTTTGCTGCCTTTTTTTTTTTTTGGTAATGATTACACTGTGTTGTGGATGTCTCTTACGCTCTTTGTTTATCTGCTTGGTATTTTAGAATTAGGTGTTTGGACTTGATTTTTTTCCCCAAGCCATCTTTCTTGAAAATTTCATTGTAGGATTGTGTAAAGGTATCAGACTAACCTAATTATTGTTCTGAGCTATTTTATTTCAGGCATAGATGTTTTGTTTTGCTTTATGTTCTGTCTGATACTACAAAATAGCTCTGTAAGGCTTCTTGCTATGGTAGTGTGGCCTGTAAATATTTTTCTAGCTCATAAGGCAGGTTTTTCCCTTCATTTGTTACTGTATTGGCAGCAGTGATTAGGTTATTCAGAGCACGTGAACCAATTTCATCCCCCAATGAAGAAAGGAACTATTGCGACCATAGAGACTATTCTGAAGACATAGATTGGATTGCGCTGGATAATTAGGCAATTTTGAAACTGCTAGTAACCCTCTCCTGGTTTTTAGTAATTGAACTGACAGAGGAGAAAATTGGACTATTTTTGATGTAAGATATATTGTTGCTTAGGAATTGAAAATAGCTGTGTCATAGTTTCTGAAGAATACCTGAAATCTCTTTGCCAGTCTTAACAGTGTACCACATTTTTTTCATATGTGGCATATTTGAAAAATACACATTTTGAGATGGTGTAAGTTACTGAAAACAGAATTGTAGTTAAAGGTCTGTTTTGCTTATAATCATTTAATGTTTTTAGTTATAAAATCTAAATGTTTTTCTTGGCTATGAAACAACCAATAAAGAGTAAAGAGCTAGGCCTCCCTTTTGATAATTGAGGTGTGAAATTACAAAGCATCTGATTGTGGGGTTTGATATCTTCCCTTACTTTAAGATGCTGGATGTCTTAACAGATGTTTGTACACCAATTTGTAAACTATAAACTAAAAATACAATGGAATAAGGAATGCTTGGACTAGTTTTTAAGGTGTCATCACCAACAACCTGCATTCTTTTTTATTATCTTTTTAATTTCACACCCTTGTCTTAGCTATTGCTCAGAACATAGTGTAATCGTGCAGGAAACATGTCACCTGGTTTTAGAAAACTTCTTTTGAATGTAATGTCTAGCTTAATCCCCGTGTGTTTTCTCTCATACTTCCAGTCTATATACTTGTCATAAGTTGGTAAATCCACTTTTGATGTACAGGCATTTGGGGTAACTAAATTTTGCTGTTATTTGTTGGAATTAATGGACATCTGTGAGCCTGTTAGGCCTGTCTGTTTCAGTAGCTTGAAAGAGCTATTTAATGACTAACCTCTTAAATGATGTGGTCAAGGTTAATTATATATTATTATGCTTGGGATTCTGTGTAATACTTTTTAAAACTGGTTGCTCTATGCAAATTAAGTTTTTTAATGTTTAGCTGAGCCACAGAAATAGCAACGGAGGCCTGCAGGGCAGGTAAATGAGCTCTTCAACACCTATCTCTTGGATTTTTGAGTTGCTGTGTGAAAAACAGGATTTTGTGAGAGATTTCAGGTGCTGCTGTTTTGAAATGGAGAGCACTTCAGGAGTGAAGCCTTGTAAGACTAAGTAGTGACAGCATTTGGCTAGCCACTGAATACTTGCTGTCAGTACAAATCTGGAGGGTAAATAAATCCTCTGAAGTAAAAAAAGCTAGAAGCGTCTAACTCTAGGCATGCTGAAAGGGTTGTTTTCAGAAGAGGCATGTGAGTCCTAATCATCGCTGTCACTGCAAGAGTTAAGCGTTGAACAGACTCTGCAGTTCTGTCCTTAAACCACAGGGGGAAGGTAGTGACTTGGGTAGTGGAAAAATGAAAAACTGATATTCTCAGTGTTGACTAGGAAGCACCTCATCTGTAATTCTGAACTTCCATTACTAATTCTTCTGTATCTGTAAGTGCTTGTCCTTGTATTAGTACCTGGGGAAATATTTAAAAGGAAACCAGAAACTGTTTGAAAGTAAAACTTCAAAGATTTTATTATGGTCCTCTTTACT
The DNA here is from genome assembly GCF_017639655.2 of Falco naumanni. NCBI lineage: Eukaryota > Metazoa > Chordata > Aves > Falconiformes > Falconidae > Falco > Falco naumanni. Next base: position 14,365,388 of record NC_054056.1, read on the forward strand.
TTTACAATAACGTACTCATTCTAATTATAATAGTAATAATTATAATGCTGTAATATGCTTCTTCCAATAATTTATCTACTGTGTTCTTCAATAAAGCAGGCACAGGTGCCCTGTGACTGGTGTAGGACTCCCTGGTTTTTAGATTGTCAACTCTGATAAAAACTATTCTTACCCATAGGGATTGCAAAGAGAGGAAAGCCTCAGGCAGGCAGAGTGATAAGTTTGATATTGTAGGGCCTGAAACAATAGATCTGGTGTTGGAACTGATCTATTAATTTCAAGGTGCAATCACTGTTTTTAGCAATAGCACTACTGAATTTCGTTAGAAGGAATGGGTATCATCATAATGATTTTTACACAGTGGATCTCATCTTACCCACTGATAATGGAGAGCATGCTAAAAATCAAAAGGGTTTTAGGTGGGAAGCAGTGCGTAAACTTTGCACGTTGGTTATAACTATTCCTTTGCTCTGTGGTGTGAATTGAAAACCCCCTTCCAGAAGCTGAAATGTTCATTTGAAAGATTTAAACATGCTTTCTTTAACATGTTAAACAGTATAGCTTTCCATTAACAGACCGGATGAAAGGGCAGATGCATAAGACTGTATCATATGCAACTTTTTTCCTCCATAAAGATGAGAAGCTGTTGGATGGAAGGTTGCTTTCTTGGGAGATTAATTCTCTGTGTTATAAAAGAATTAAGCAAACTGGAAGACTTCCTTGGTTTGCTATTAGAATTAGTGTATAATTGTTGTGGCTTAACCCAGTAGGCAGCTAAATACCACATGGAGTCTCATGCGCACACATCCTTCCTCCCCATCCCCTATAGAATGGGGGAGAGAACTGGAAAAAGAATTAAATTTATGGTTTGAGAAACAGACAATTTAATAGGACAGAAAAGGAAGGGAAAATAATAAGGAATGATGATGGTAAAAGAACTAGAGTGTACGAAACACAGTGCACAATACTGACTGATGCCCAGCCAGTTCCGGAGCAGTGGCCCCTGGCCAACTTTCCCCCTAGTTTATGTACTGGGCATGAGGTCATATGGTATGGAATATCCCTTTGGGCAGTTTGGGCCAGCTGTCCTGGCTGCATCTCCTCCCAGCTTCTCGTGCCCCCCAGCCCTGTCACTGGTGGGGCTGAAAAGTCCTAGACTCGGTAAGCACTGCTCAGCAGTAGCTAAAACATCTCTGTATTATCAGCATTATTCTCATCCTAAATCCGAAACACAACACTGTACCAGCTACTAGGAAGAAAATTAACACACTCTCAGCCAAAACCAGGACAGTCATTTAATTCAGAATATAACAGATGTGATGAGTAACTCCTGAAACTGTTCAGATTTTTTTATTTAGCTACTGTCACTAAATAGTAAGTTTAGTAGTGGTTTGTATTCCTGCAAAATCTGCTTCTTTTGTACTTGTGAAATGTATAAATGCTGTATCTGTATAGTATATGAGGAAGCTCAGATGGGGTAAAAAGTACAAATGGGAGAATCTCTCGGAGATTTGATTTATTTATTGAATGATAAAAAGTAAGCGTAGTTCATAGAACTCAGGTTGTGACATCATCAGAATGGTCATTACACACACTTAATTTTAGCTTGCTTTCCTCCAAATATGAGCAGAAGAAGGTGCTGTGAAGTACATATGTGTCAAAACAGTCAGACTGAAAAGCGATAGGTCTGCAGAGTTAGTCCTGCTGCAAGGTAACAGTGTCCTCTGTCATACTGACGTATTGCATAGTTTAGTTTTCTGGGTATAGTATTAGCAGATGACTGATTAAATTGGAAAGAGTTCAGAGAAATAGGCTCAAGGGTCTGATGTCTTCGGAAAGATGAAGTACACCTTTATGAAGTAATAACTAAAATGAGTTTCTGTCATTCTGCTAATACTGGAGAAATGTAAATATTGGGAAGGGAAATGGAACTGTTTTAGAGTGGATCATAAGCTGAAGTAATGGAATCATGCTGTGAAGGAAAACAGCCTGACTCAGAAAATGTGTCCTAACCCTGAGACTGTAAGAAACAAATAATGGTTTCAAGGGCATTGTGAAGGCCACTTAGAAAAGCTTTATGAATTTAAAATAAATATTAAATCCATTTTGAATAGCTGGTGGGTTTTTTAAACAGTTTTGTATTTTTACGGATGATGTAATGAAATAGGTGTTGGTGCCTATGTCTCGTATACCTGTGCGACCAAGTGAAAATTTGATCTGACCAAGTTTTAATTGATCACACTTCCATAAACTGGATTCAGTTCCTTCTGATTGCTGTATAGCTCAGTTGCAGAAAGAACTGGGATTCACTCACCCCTTGCAGCTACCAACAGGTATGAGTCGTGTACTCAAAGGATTAACTTTTTCTAGAAAATGTGTGGTGTCAAGTCTAGATTAAGATCCCCAGCAAGTCTTAAATCATGCAGGCTACTGATAATGCACAGTAGAAGCAAATTCTTGCAGGAAACTTCATTGGGTTGCTTCTCACTTCTTTGTATGCCTTCTTCAGTAATTCCAAATTATATAGAAGACAGAGGCTTTCTGTTTTCAGAAAGCTTTTATTTATAATTGAAAGTAGTGCTTCATATATGTGCTAAGACACAGAAGTTTATTAAAAAACAAAAGTGGCCTGTAAAGTGGATGCAGATGTAGATTAGCATCCAGTAACTGGATTTAATGAGGACTTCTTGAGTAACACTTTGTGTACTTTGCTTTGTTATTTTCAAGCACATCTGATAAATTTCATGTAAAATCATAAAATTCTGATGTCTGGTTATGAGAACTTTATAGAAGAGGAACTATAGAAACTATAAAACTAATGAAATAACTTTATAGAAAAGCCATAACCCTTGCATAGAAAAATATTTTGAGTTCTGAGTTAAACAAGGCAAGATAAAGTCTTGTGAAGCAATGAAGTGCGATTTTGGACACTGAAAGCATAAATTCCTTTAGCCACTTCAAAATATTTTAAGCTATAATATTTTTCCTGTATATCTGCCATATTAAATTCTTGGGGGTTTTGGTTAAAGAAAGAATTTTAAATAATGCTGGTAAAAGAATGCTCTCTTGTATTATTTTGTCATGTAATGCTATTATATTTTGGCGATTTAGTTCCAAAATAATTACCCTCCTTTCAAAGAAAGTGCAAGTTTAATTTCATTAGTGTATGCTGGAAAGATTATACAAACTTCTGTAGACCCTGCATACAGGTCAATGTAGTGTTGTATGTTTAAAACAAATCAACACTTCTCAGCAAACAACCTTCTTGATACATAAATACCAAATCTGTTTTCAATAAATTGACAAATGTTTTTGCTTTGACTAGATAATGAGTAAACTCTGGGCCATAGTCACTGATTTGTATTCTTAACAGTTCATAGTGATGAGTTAATAAATGGTTAGTCTCAAAAGCAAAAAGAGAATGCAAATTCTGCAAATGACTTCACAGTTGGAGTTCTAGGATTTGGTATGGAAGTGGATTGCCCGAACTTCCTACAGTTTCTCCACCAGGTGGCTGGGAGAATCTTCCTCTTAACCTAGTTTGGTACCAGATTTATCTATCTTGGTAACACTGCAACTGTATTCAGCTGTTCAACTTAAATGCACAGTAGTCTTTAATGAAAAGAAACCAATTGTTGACCGCGATGTAGCTGTGTTAAATTGTCAGTCTTTCTTTGCAAAACTGAACCTCACCTTCAGCATGAGGTTCAAGTTATAACTGTTCATGTGCATTGTGCAACGTATATACAAGCCAGACAGATGGTCAATTTAGCCATGGGACTTACTGTGCTCAGCAGCCTAACCAAAACAATCCCAGTTCTTATATGTGATGTTAAGGTAATCTGGATCAATTAAAAATGTGGGGTTTGCTATATCTTATTGTAAGATTATTTTTTTAAAAGATTTTTTGTTGTTTGCCAGAAACTTGCCAAGTATCTCATAGCAAGCAAATGCATGATGGTTGGAGGGTTACATTTCCGTTACCATTTTCAAGAAATAATTTTGTAAACTGTGTTTGTGTTTGCTGTTAAATGTCTAGATAGCTTTTTTAAAGTATCAGTTGATTATTATCTTTTGCTTAAGAGATAGTAGGTCAAATCCGTGGATGTCTCCTGTTTGTTTGATAGCTAAAGTAACTATTTTGTTTGTTATTCTGGTAGGATGTAGTTGTCTTTCACACTGGATGTGAGTGGCACCTCTGAGGCCTCATCGACAGTATTTTTCAGTTCATCAGTCCCTCTGATCACAAGTAAAGGGAACTTTTAAGGACAACTTACCTATTGTCTACATGTTTTATGTTTTGTATTCTTGTGAATGTAAGGTGGTATTATTTTTTGTTTGAAAGCTAATGCCTCTATTTTTAAAAATTGTTTTTAGATCCCTTTTGTTTCTTAATTTTTTCATGCAATCAGTGTTTTTAATGACAAGGCAATCTACATTTTCTAATCGCCATTCATAGTGAGCATTTTAACTTGGAGACCAAGAAAGAGCGTAAGGCATTAATAGGTGTGATTGATCTAAAGAGGCATACAGCACCAGTGCAGCAGAGACCTCTTGAAATAGAGTTGTTACCTCTGTTTTTATTGGGGGGTGTTGTTTTTGTAAGTGTGACTTATCACCTTGCAATGGCATGGAGCCATTTTAACAGAAGGATATGAATATAAGCAACCAGGAGATCATGCATGAGAAAACAGCGTGTACGGCCGACAGGTTTTCCACCTAGCAGTCCTGAAATGGGAGTCAGTTGACCCCCTTTGAAGTCAGTGGGGAACAGAATATTCAAGCAGTATTCTAGCTGTGTTGCAGTAAATGCTGGGTAAGCATTCCTGTTGTGAGAGTTCTATTTCCTCATTGGTTCTCTGCTGATGCTATATGTAGTACACTTCCTTTGTCATTATTGCCATCTTAATTGTGCTTGATTTTTTTAAAATTTTTTTAATAGAGGTTGATCTGACTTTGTAGTTAATTTTAGTGGGTGTTCAAAAAGAAAAGAAGGATGGGGATATATGGTTCCCCAACTGCTAATCAGTTTTAAATAAAATAAAAAATGCTGTCTTCTGACCATTTTCATTACTGCAAGAGGTGGAAGTGCTTAATACCTTTATATTGTTAAGGATACACTTTTCCTGACTTCTGAAAAGGAATGGCACTTGTACATAGCAGCTTATTCATAATAAAAAGAAGGGGCAGTTAACATCCCATACAATGTGTGTCTGTTACGTGCTTCAGAAAGCAGTTCTATTGTTTCAATTTAACTGTTTGGGACATATTAAGTAACAGATATGTGAAACAATGTACTAGCAAAGTTCTTTAAAATTTACTTTCCCCAAACTTCTTCTATCTTTATATGTAATTATTTTCATATGTTACCTTTTCATCTAATTCAGTCTTATCTGAAATACAAATATCAGTTTCCTACTTGTAATTCATGAGTTGGTTTTGAAAGAATGCTCATTTGTCTGCTCAGCAAAACATTAAAAGAACAAAACAAAAACTGGGCATTCTCATACTGTCCAGCTGGCAGGCCATGTAATTGGCCTGTAAACAAGTTGCATTAATCTCTGAGAAGTGATTTGCAGCAATAGCAAATTATCTCTGTGCTTAGTATAGTAAAAGATTTTATTATAGTTTGATCACATAAAAGTAGACTTTGGAATTGCATTTGTAAATCCAAATGCAGAAGAAGAAAATTTTGTGGCCATCTTACTGCCATTCATTGATGTAAACCACACTTCTCAGGCAACTGCTTAGTTCTTTTACATATTTTAAAAACCCCAAGCATTTCTAAACTTTCAGGTGGAAAAATAATATTTTGGGCTTCAGGGCAGGTTGGGCCTGTCTCTCCAGTTGTCTCTTCTTCAGTACTGGGAAAATACGTTCTCACTTGAAAAAACAATTCTGACTTCTTCTATTTCTCCATCCTTTACCAAGTTACATTTTCAAAGGTAAGGTTCACATCCTTTCTGCTGAGTTCTGAGGAGGCCGCTACTGGGCGGGGGGGGGGGGGGGGGGGGGGCTGTAATCTGTAGATGAGTTAATTTGGAATGAACACTGAATAACAGACAAGTGGCTGATACATTTATATCCATAATTACATTTTTTTTGTCTATTTATTTTTTCCTAAAAGTGGGTATTTTTCTTTAAAGATGGAAAAAACCCAACCCTAGGGAATGTCTTTAAAAAAACAATCTTAAATATATTTACAAGGTTCATTGTGCATTACTGTTAGTGATGTAGTTGCACAGCTTGACAACAGAGGGAAGAATTGCACAACGGCAACAGTCAGTTGTCTCACACTGCTTTTTACGTAGAGACAGCTGGTTAATTTTGTTTCAGTTTGAGTATTTTTATTTCCCTTGTAATATTAACTTGAAAAAACAGTCTCTTTTTTTTTTCCTGATTTCCCAAACTTGGAAGTAGATAAAGTTCAGTACATTCATTGTAATTAGAATATGTATTTGTGTTCCTTAATAAAAAATTGTTACACCTGTTAGCAGCTTAAAATATCTTTTGAGTTTTCCTCTGGACTTGTTCACATACAAAATGAATATTGAAAAATACTTCTTTTTATTTTGTTACGCAAAGGCTTGTCTTCAATATCCATCAGAAAGATTATTTCAATTAGGGATATGATATCTCCTTCAGCTTCCCAGCAGCTGACTCAAAGTCCTTGATGAGTTAACTGATGTGTACTATAAAAATAAATGGAAAACCTAGCCTTTTCCATTAAGCGCAGTAATAAAATACTTCTGCTGTTGTGATGGAATTCCTTTTTCTAGTTAGCTGGGATCAATCATGACTCTAAAAACTTGCAAGTTTCATGGAATCCCTTACTTATTTAATGCTAAAGTGTTCTGGAAACATCTACCAAAACATTTTGTTTCATGTTCAGAAGTACCTTTTTCCCATATGAAGTGTAGGGGTGAAATGCATACTGAAAACATTTGTTCACACATCATAGAACATTGACAGTAAGTTCTTTGTTTCTTACCTCAAGATACATACTTGCTGCCATTTTAAGAACCTTTTTATTGGTCAAGATGGTTTCTTTCATCTAGTTTAGCTCTGGTTAGGATTTTTGAAGCTGACTGCTACTAAATAATATTAAAAACCCAACTCATTCTTATAATTTCCTGTTATTCTTAAGTGAATCTTTAGGGTGTCCTCTTTCATGGGTGCATTACTAGATACACAGAATATGTGTTTTAGTCCAGTTCTATAGGTTATTCTAAGCAGGTTGCCCAGGGTCATGGCCAGATGGCTTTTGAATATTTCTACAACCTCTCTGGTCAACCTGTCCCAGGGCTCAGTCACCCTTGTAGTGAGGCGGTGGTCTGCGATGGTCAGAAGGGACCTCCTGTGTGTGTTTGTGCCCGTTGCCTCTGGTCTTGTCACTGGGCAGCACAGAAAATAGCCTGACTCGGTCTTACGGATCCCTTCCCTCCAGGTGTTTGTGTACATAGATGGGATGTCTCTGAACCTTCTCTTTTCTAGGCTGAACAGCCCCAGCTCTCTCAGCCTTTCCTCATATGAGAGATGCTCCAGTGCTTTGGTCATCTCTGCGGCCCTTCTTTGGACTCTCTCTAATAGCACCATGCCTCTCTTGTACTGGGGAGAGCTGGTGGATATGGCACTGCAGGTGTGGCCTCACCAGTGCTGAGGGGAAGGATCAACATCCTTGACCTTCTGGTATTGTTCCTTCCTGACACAGCCCAGGACACAGCTGCCTTTGCCACAAGAGCACATTGCGGGCTTGTGTTCAACTTGGTGCCCACCAACACCACCAGGTCCTTTTCTTCCAAGCTGCTTTCTGGCTATTGGGCCCCTGGCATGTACTGGTGTGTGAGGTCATACCTCCCTGGGTGCAGGACTTCACGCTTCCCTTTGAGCTTCAGGAGCTTCCCTCCCTGCTCAGTTCTCCAGGGTTTGAGTTCTCTTTGGCAGCACAACTGTCTGAGTCCCAATTTTGTATCATCGGCGAAGCTGCTGAGGGTGTGCTCTGCCCCATCCAGATCACTGGTGAGGATGCTGAACAGATTGGAACCAGTGTTGTCCCCTGGGGTATGCTGATACTCATGGTATTCCAGTTAGACTTTGTGCCACTGGCTGAATATGGATTACAAAAATGAATACTATTATTGGTAATACTAAGAACATATTATTCTGTCATATAATCATACTGTGCAATAATAATAATAACGGAACTTGTGATATATAAAGGTGTGTCTTACAAGCATTGCTGTTTTCTCCTTTTTTAACCTTCATCCCTTTTAGAGTTGGGGAATGGGTTTGCCTTGGACCCTGCGCTGAATCAGCGGCAGCTGTAGTGGTAAACTGCAGGGGTTCCTACTTCTTCAGGCTACACTATATTCAGGTTTTGTTGGACTGCTGCCTCACAAGTATATGATATAAACCCCTGACTTTGATTTAATATTTACCGGTAATTAGGGAAGTGACTTGTTCCTTTATTTACAGACTTCATCAGCACAAGCTGCTCGTTAACTTATCATTCACTTAATATTCCTCGTGTCAGTGATAAGCTAATGTTCAGCACACAGATGTATTAGGTTGCCTCCATATGGTGCTTTGTCTAATGAATCAATTAGCTATTTTGGAAAAAATCCTGGAGTTTCTTTTTTCTCGTGGTGAAAAGTCATCCTGCAAATGGTGGAATGGTTTTTCATTGATGTTTGTGTTTGAGCATATTTTTAGGCAAAACCTTTGCAATAGTTTTGCTAGGTTCTCGTGTATATTTTCTAGGCACTTAGGAAAAGCAGTGTTTTTTGTTTGCTTTAAAGTTTGTATTTAGCAGATTTTGAAGAGCTATTAGGGTTAAATAAACATAGCCAGTGATACACCTCTATTCTAGTCACTGTATCTTTGCCACTTCTGTGGCATGCAGTCTTTCAGCTCCTTTAAGAATTCGGTTTTTTTCCGAATTGTTAACAATTGATTTAATAGTGCAATGTCTGTTTCAAATGCTGGAAAGTAAACATTTGCACATGCAAATAGAGTAACATATGAATGTTTGTGGATTTGGCACTGTAGATGTGTGGAGTCACAGAAACTTCAGTACTTTCGTGTGCCTTGCTTTTGAAGGACAAAAATAGAGTATCTAAAATCAGACCCAGTATTACAAGCAGTGTTCACACATTGTATGTCTGTAGGCTGTGATTTTGGCTTGCTCGATATTAAGTTAAAATAATTTTCAACAAACTGTTCGCTATTTGCATTGTCTTTTGACAGGGAAAATGTTTGGATTTTTTTTTTTATTTAAAAAAACCCTAAACTTCATCTATAAGTTGTGGATATTTAAAACTTAGCTGTTTAAAACTTGAAAGATGAGAATTTAAGATGTTTTTGGATTAACTTCTGAGGATTATAAATTTACAGTTTTAATACCTTGTCAGAATGTAGCAATGCTTATCAATCAGATCTTATCAATGTTTTTAAATGAAATATTCTTTGCTGCATTGTCTGGGGCGTTTTAGTTAACACAAAAGGATTTTTCTATATACAGTATTGGTCATTATGGATTTTTCACTTGTATTAGACTGATAAAAGGACAGCTTTAACACTAACATAATATTGGACTCTGTTTAAAAGCAAAGAAACAAAAAAAACCAACCCCCCCCACCTCACCCCCCTCCTCTGTTCAACTTCCTGACTGAGTCTGGTGGAGAAGTTGCAATTTTTTAAGAAGAAAAATAAAGCAATATGATAGACCCTGTTAAGGTGACAGGGAAGAAGCGAGGATCAATGTTATAGTGACCAAATGCAATTGCTTGCTACAAAACTGAGTTGTTTTGGCTGGCAGAACCAGTGTACCTAGGTATGAAATACAGCATATATGGAGCCATGCACAAGGTATCATAAACACGTATGGTTTACTGTTGTCTTCTCAGATGGAGTTATTTATGATTCCTATGCTCTTTAGTTTTCCTTTCCCTATGAAACTGCTGTACTTAATATTTTTCCTGTTCAAAGTACATGAAATAGATTTTGTACAAGCTGCCAACTGTGTTAAGTTGCATTATAACTGGTATAAATATTTTGTTTTTTAAAAGGCATACCAGTTAAAACTTTGTATTGGAAAAATTTTACTCATCATGTTACTGAAGACAGCTTTAAAACAATGCTATTGAAATGAGAATTATTCTAGTTGTTCACATTTTTTTTTTTCCAAGTAAGAGGATATTATAACACCCATTAAAACACTGTAAAATACTTTTCCTGGAAATGTTTGAGAGGATGTCAGACTCTTCTCACTGCCTAAAATATGCTTGTTAACTTTTAAATATTACAGTAAACTTTTGAGAACTCCTAAATTAGAATTTCTTCATCAGTGCGATTAAAACAAATTATTCAGCAATGAAAAACCTGCCAAATATTTTTTTAAAGCTTTTTAGTCTCTTGGTAGCAGGAGTATGTTGTTGCTTTTAACATCGCTACTGAATTTTCTGCTTGCCTCGCCACCCTCTTCTGTTTTGCCCTGCGTGCTTCCCACTGCACCCAGTACCCACTTGCATTGCCTGCTGGGGAGAGCTGGTGGTCCTGGTTTGTGGCAGGGGTTGGCTGTGTCCCCTTTACAGCTTTGTACAGCTCTGAGTAGGGCTGGTGTTGCCCAACGGGGTTTTCAGCACTTTGTAGCAAATTCTCTAATCAGCCAGTCACGCTACAATTGCACACATGCATGTGAAAAGTGACAACAAAAGAAATTTGGAGTAAGTGCTAGATGCTGTCCTCTTGAAAAGTCTGGCTTAAACAGATTAAATGATTTGTTATGTTTAGAATATATCGGAAATAATTGGAGACCTACGCTTGAACTGTTTGCTTAACAGAAGGAAATATTTTTGGGTAACGTTTAATCGCAAGATACAAATGAGGTCAAATAATGTAACTCTCAAGACTTGTAACATCTTTAATATTGCATATCTAATAGCACCAGACACCCTTTACGTGTTTACATATGAAGGTGAGATCAGCATCGTAATTTTACCAGAGGAAGCTGTTTCTTTAACGGTTATCTGTTGCTCTCACCTGAGCTTGAACAGCAAGCAGCCAAGAAACTGTAACAAGATTATGATCATGTGAGGAAAAAGAGACAGGGATAGAGAAAAGGGAGAGGCAGTGGTGAAAGCACATCCTGCAGAAGCTGTCATTTACGGCTGCCTTTAAAAAAAAAAAATCGCAGGGATTTTAGCTGTGCGTTGATATTTAGAAAAGCAAGATTGTTTTAAGTCACAACTTGCTTCCCATAGTGTGTCTGTATTGCTGGGCTAGCATGCTGCTGCTTTACACCTTTTTCATTTCTTTCTTAGAATCAATCTACCGACGTGGAGCCAGAAGATGGAGGAAGCTGTACCGAGTGAATGGGCATTTGTTTCAAGCCAAACGTTTTAACAGAGTGAGTACTGTTGCATAAAATGTTGGGTTTTGGTAATGTTCTGTGGTAATTGTTTTCTCAGTCTGTGCTTTTTCTATATTTGAGTGTTGAAAAGAAAGGAAAAGCAAGATGCTTATTCATGTGACTTCTCAGTCTATGCAGTGTTATTCAGGTCATAACATTCAGGAAAAACTTGAAAATCTTTGAATCTAGGATGGAGTTAATAATATAGGATCGGTGAAATTAAATTCTTTTTAAAGTCTCTAAAAATTTTTTTTTGTGACTATTTAAACTGATATATATTTTGAGCACTTCTTACCTCCTTTCTGCTCTTTACTTGATTTTGATTGCTTGTTGAATCTTTTACCTTTAGTACTTTTTGTCACTTTTAAAGATTAGAGCTCTTGATGTTAGCTTTAATTGTTTTCAGTCTGAGGTATTACATAGTCTAATTAAGAACAAACACCCCTGTTTTATTGAGCTAAAATACAACTGTGTTAATATGACTTAATCCAAATACGCAAGTGAATGTCGCTTTAAGGCTGAGACACCTCCTTCACTTATCCCATTATGCCTAAGTATTGCAGCATATATACAAATGTAGTATATGCTTTTGGGAATTCCATACAAAACTGAGTACGGTGAGGTGAGTTTAGCTTTTTGATTCAACAGTAACATTTTTTATTTTTTTTAATTATGAAATTAGCTCTTTTTTTCCCTAATGCTCCCCACCCCAAAACTGCATTGAAGGAAGGAAAAGCCCTTTAAAACTCAGTATCATATCACATACTTAGGTGAAAAATATGTCATGTGTCTGAATTATAACATGCATTTGTATAATGTGATGTGTGAAGTAATGTTTTTTAATTTATAGTATGAAGCTTCAATGTGCATATTTGCTACATGGTTAAAACATGTTTCTTTGAAACACTGTGAGTGCATACCTGCCATGTTGTTAATCCATGTCATAGTGACGTTTTAACTGAAATTAGGCAAATAGTGAATATACGCATAAAGATTTTGAAACCTCATTAGCATGCTCATTTGTCAACAATCCTTAACAAGACTACTTTGTTATAACTATCTGTATACAAATGAAATACTATAAAGCTGGAACACAAAGCACATCCAACTGAAGTTAGTAATAAAGTTGATATGAACTGTAAAATGTGACATTAAAAAGTATAAATTAATAATAAATTATGGTCATATATGTATTACTGAATTAGATACTAAATCAAAATTCTGACTGGATTTTAATCCTTATGAATTCATTCCTCTTTCAAAATAACCTTTTAAAACTTTTTCACATAATTCTGGTGAACAAACACATGCAAAATCTAAATTTGTTGAACATAATGTAAAGGTTAACTCTTTGTTATGGCTGTGTTTGTAAGCGTTTTGGAGAGGTGAGAGAGGGGTGCCTGTATTACTGAAAGAATTTGGGACCTGACACTACATCTTTTTTTTTTTTCTTTTTTTTTCCTTCCCTCCCTTGCTTCCCTGCATCTGACTGAAATAAATGAGATTATTTTCTTGCATGTCATTTCCAGAGCCTAAGACATTTATTTAATTTTAATATTAGTGCTACCAAACCTGTACAAGAATACTGAAGGAAATCTGATGGACCAGGAATTTTGAAAGAATTGGCTATAGATAGATGTCCAAGGCTTCCTCTCTTATTAGGCAGTATGGTTTTTTGGCTATTTTTTTTTCCTGAGCAGTGCAGTCTGGGTTTCTCCTAATCAAGGAGGACTGGCTGTACAGATGAATGGGATGTAGTTAAGTTTTGTTTTCTACAACTGTCAAAATATGAGAAGGGCAATACAGAAAATAGTTCTTAAAAATTATCCATTCTTCATTATTTCTTCTATTATTTTTTATGTTTTCTAATACTACTAGTAAGTATTTATAGTAGCTTAACACTTTTGGGCGGGACACCGTGTGTGATTCATTAGTCTGAGGATCTGAATAACCGCACTCTAACTTGCCGTTTGCTAGGAGGAACAGAGTTCCACTGTTTTGTGGCTTTGGGACAGTTGCAGAGTTCTGTCTAAGCCTGAAGTGGGGGATGAGTGCAGGACTTCATCTGCAGCTTGCAAAATGATAGGCCATGTCTTAGGTTGTTACGGTAATTACTGTAGAAAATTTGCAGGTAGGGAATAGTGACTAAGTCTTCTGTTGGTAACCTGTGTGCTGTGTGGAGGGATGGCTGAGACTAGGTGACTTTTTGGCATGTAAGAATCTCAGATTGCTATTTGGCGTTTTGGATGAAGTGGATAAAATGACCACAGCACACATCCACTGGAAAAATTATTTAAAGATCTGCCCTGTTAAAGTCAGCAGTAGAATGTCTGGCTTCTTAATTTGTGCTCATTTTTATTTAATTTATTCAGATGCCATTTTGTTGCATGTATAAAAAAGGCCATATATTTTTTTATATTAAATAGTGCAACATAGGGAGGTTTTACATCAGACTTGTTAGATGAGTTTTAATTACTCAAAGTTTCTACTGATGTTTTACCACTGTTAAAGTATATAGGTGCAGATATTGAACATTCCTCATACTTTAACTTATCTTTTTTAACACTTTGTGCCAGTGTTCTCCAGTTTGTGTGTTTTTCATGCATAATTATGTAGCGCAAGTCCTGTCAGTTTTGTTTAGGTAACCTCTGTCAGAATCTGAAACTCAAAATATACTTATTCTCTAAGAATAATTTGCTAATGTTAGGCTGTAATGTGTTCCATATGCTGGAGATACTTGTTTTCCTAACATCCATTAAAAAAGGACTGCATTTAGCTGAATTCTTAAGTATAAAGTGTAACCTTCAGCTAGCAGGGAAACCCTGGATATTCTAAAAAGAATTATTATTGAACATCTGTTAGGAGGTGACCAGGATAGGTTCTTGTTGGGTGGATTCTTGTTAGATAACTACTCATCTACAGAAAATAATTGATAACTGAATCGATAATATGCATTCTGCCTTTCAGAGAGCATATTGTGGCCAGTGTGGTGAAAGGATATGGGGTCTCGGAAGGCAAGGCTACAAGTGTATCAACTGCAAATTGTTGGTCCATAAACGTTGTCATATACTTGTTCCACTGACCTGCAAAAGGCATATGGTAAGTTTGCATTCTGTATAAAGCTAAGATGTTTCATTGTGTCCCGTGTTGTTGTTTGTAGATGTGCATCCTGAGTATTTAAATGCTGTGTATGGCTGTAGATCTATGACACACGGTGGTATTTGGTTTTCAGTTCCTGAAATGACTATGGAGGGCAAGCCTTTGGATTGTGAGCAGTCTGGGAAAAGTGAGAAAAGAAAACTTGTGATACGATTTAAGTGTGAGCAAGCTTGAGTTTGACTTCTACAGTAGACATATTGCATTTTATATATGGATAAAAGAGTTGTCACTGACAATCTTGGCATTGGTTCCTTCTAGCCTATGGGAATGTTTTAAGAACTAAAGTGCTTGCATGGGTTTTGCGCTACTGCTTGTAAAAAGGCTTGTTGCTTTCATGGTCTTGCCATCGTGGTTTCTCCGGTACTTCCTCATCCTCTCCATTTCCCTCATTCCAGTGGCAATGCTAGTGTCTTTCCTTGGCTATAAACGTGCATCTGTATCCCTGAATATTAGCCCTTCCCCATACTCATTGCAGACTATAACCAGTGTCTCACAGGTGGTTGCCTCACGTTTTTTCTAACTCAAAATTTTAACCAGTATTTTTCTTTATTGGTATTGCATGTGACGTGCCTTGACATGACTAGATCCTTTGCCAATTTGTTTATGCGTGTTGCTATACCTACTGGAATAGTCCTACATGTCTCATAATGAGTTGGGAATGAGAGCAGCGTCCAAACATACTGTAAAACTCTTTGGTATTGCGATCTTTACAGATTTATGGAATTATGGAATATGCCAGTGCTCTAAATTCAGTGTGTAACATCATGCTGGAGTGTTACCTTAGTTGCAGTTCCATATGAAATGGACTCAGGAGTCTTAAATAGAATTAAAGTTTGAACTTGACAATAAAATATAGTAATCTTACTTCTAGAAAACAGCTAAACATCTGTTGCAGTTGCTGAGAATGGTTGACATGGCATTTAGGCTTTTGGTAGGCTGGTTTTATAATGCATTACAAAAGGTTAATATCAGGAAATATTTCCTGCCAAATCCAGTTTTCATTCTGGAAGATGCAAATATAAGCTTCTCATTATATTGTAGTTATGTGGCACGACATACTTAAAAAGGAACTGCATAAACCAACAGTTTTTTCCTATGTAACTTCTGTGTTTTGCAAGGATTCGGTCATGCCTTCCCAGGAACCTCAGTTAGATGATAAAAATGATGAAGTTGACCTCCCTTCAGAAGAAACTGATGGAAGTGAGTACTTTCTTGTTTAATTGGAATTCATACGTTTCCCCGTTTGGAGGCCCAGTTTCAACTCTTCCTGTTTGGTTTTTTTTGAAGTTTACTTTGGGTTATCTCTAGTTTAGTCCCATGGACTAAAAGCTCGTTAGGGACTCGGTTACAGTAGATGTACTTCTGAAGCATATCTTCTGGTTTGATTTCAACCTAAATTCGTATGCTCCAAAACCATTCCAGAATGTGAAATAAAGCACAGAGCAACTGGCAACAATGGATTTAGTTTTTAGATCAAACAAACCCCCTCCACTTCAGATCCAAGCTGTGATGCTAATATAAGTGCACCCTCAGACTTTTAAGTATTTAGTTTTGTGTAATTTGGAGTGTTCTTTCTAGGTTAATATTTTTTGATGGTTTAACCTGTCTTGTTTTAAGGGCCCATTTATCATACCCATTCTCCAAAATTATTCTGGCCTTTGTCAGATACTGTTATGAGCTCAAAGGTTTATCGTTGGATTTCTTACTGTCTCAGAGTTGGTTGTTTCTACAGCGCCCTTAGGATCTGCTGTCAGAATTACAAGAATAAAGTGGAAAAAATTTGGTCAGCTGTCCCTTGGTATCTGAAGTGAACTTCTGGCCCTAAGCTACTAAACCAACCTTCCATTTATCAACTTTTTAAATTATTTCTAATTAAGGTCTTTAATAATGACCAACTTGTTTGATTCCTTTTCCAGTTCCCTACATTCCTTCAAACCGGAAACATGACAACATTAAAGATGACTCTGAGGTATGTTTTAGAAATGTTTTTGTAATTCATGTTTGCACACTCTCAATCATACAGCTCTTTATAAAATAGGTAATTACTTGTCCTATTTCTTCTGCTACCTTTGAAAAAAGAAGTCTGGGTTTTCTTTCTGAAAACTGATTTTTTTTTTTAAGCATTTTTGATAGATTTTTGATATTTCTTCTATGTACAGCTCTTTCTATCCCAGTTATGATGCGGGAGAGACTTTGTTCTTTTTTTTTTTTTTTCCCCCTCCATTCATGTTGGGGCAACAGTGATTTAGTAGAGGGTTTGACTTTATTGGTCTTTGCAACAATGGTGGCTTTGACATTGTCTTGTCTGTTCTCTCTAATGGATGTACAGCCTTTATCACCCCCAGGCTACTTCTACCAGCTATCATTGTGAAAGTTGCTTCAGTCTGATAATACATTAACTATAGAGCTCTCTGAAATATTTCGTATAAATAATACCTAATAATTTATAGACAGCTCTTGTGGAAATACAAGTGGAATAACATACACTTAAACTGTTTTTCAGCTCTTTTGTAGTCGGTCTGATACAATCTCTCCATACCAAGAACGTTACTCCCTTAAAGCAGTTTGAAAAATCTCAATCCATTTTAATTCTAAAGAGCTTTAAGACATTATTTTTAAAAAGGCTTCTGGCATATTTCAAATAAATAGGATGCACCCGGCAGAACGCTAGCAGTTAGTTTGATACCCTGCTTTTAACAGGCCTTCACCTTTTTTTTACCTCTGCCTTCACGACAATACTTGTCACTACCATTATTTTACACTTGAGTAGTTCCTGCTCTTGGGTAAGCGACTGCCTTACTTTCAGACATATGTCTAGATTTTATCTCAGATTCAGAGTTGGAAGGGTATAAATTTGAAACACCTCAGATACTTTTAATTGCTATCTAGAATTGCTGACTTCTGATATAGTTAGTGCTCAGGTAGATGCTGTTTGTGTTTAATTTTTGCTAGGTGCTGTTTGCTCACCTGTTCTGAATTGTGCTGCTCTGATTTTCCCACCTTGCTTTTGAGCTTTACTGAAATAATTTAAGGTATCCTACAGAGAGGATGTGGCATTCTGGGAGCTTTGTTGACTAGAATCTTTAAGCTCTGAGCAATCTCTTCTAATAGCAGTCAATCCTAGATCAAGATTCTTTATATAAATACTTTCCATAGTTCAGCAGAATGCTGATCTGCCTACAAGTACAGTATTATGAGGTCAGGTAAAAATAGGCTGTGGAAGTATGTTAAAGCATTGTATATATTGGTGAGGCATGAAATGTCAGAGTACATGCTGCATTTGTCTAGTTCAACAGCTTGATTTTTCAGTCTCACATGTTCACATCTAATTTCAGCCGAGTCAAGATAAAATTTATATTTTTAACTAATTAATTTCAAAATAACATTCTTAATATTGGCATATTTCCTGCAGATTGTTGCATTTGAGAAATTGGTATCTGCTGCTGTATGTTCCCAGGCACCTATTAGAAATTTTCATTTTCATTAAAACTGTAGTGAACTTATTACAGACAGCTCTTGCCTAAACTGAAACAGACAGGTACATTAATTAGCAAATTACTGCTTCCTTATCAGCTCTTTTTTTTTTTTTAGAGAGCCTTTATTAATTTGTACTACAATATCTGTCAGAATATGAAATACGCTCTTCTACAATGCCTGCAGTTCAAGAATTTAAATAAAGCCTAATTTCTGAAGGCATTGCGTTCCATTTTCAAGTAGGGAATATGTAAATGATTCATTGAACAGACTACTACCTTGAAAAACACAGCAACTTTTAGTAAGAGCAAAACCAATACCAACCGATCATTTCTAAACAGATGTGTTACAATCAGCCATTCAGATCTGTGTGCCACTGACAATGGCCAGCAAACTCAGCAAATTCTGTCCAGTGGCTGAAGACCTCTTTGCTTGAATACTTACTTGTTATGAAAATGTCTTCTATTTCTAGCATCTGTTTCTTTTTATACAGGATATCAAACCAGTCATTGACGGAATGGATGGAATTAAGATTTCTCAGGGGCTTGGACTGCAGGACTTTGATTTAATCAGAGTTATCGGACGTGGAAGTTATGCCAAAGTTCTTTTAGTTCGGTTAAAAAAGAATGATCAAATTTATGCTATGAAAGTAGTGAAAAAAGAATTGGTCCATGATGATGAGGTAAAAGTCTGTATTAATTGCATTGTTACATATTGTAAAAAGTTAGTATGCTTTAACAAAAAACATTCCATTAAGAAAGCAGCTAAGGTTTTAGACAGCAGTTCCATGTAGAATTTTATGACTTTTGAACTCGTTTGTCATCAACTGTCTGCATGAAGCACCAGACTAAATCTGAGAGAAATGTCCCTTATTTTAATAACAATTAACAATTTTAATAGTCCTAATAGAATGCACGTGAAAAGTATTCCAACCTGAATGTGCTAATCTGTAAATGATGATATAAATAGGGTCGAATTTGGGCACTTAATTTTGAAAGAAAGCAAAGATGTTTTCCAAGGTGAATGAACGTACCTGCAAAGTATTATCTGTAATTCAAATAGGGGCTGAAATTGTGTTCTTATAGTCAGAATTATAGGACTTATGTGCAAGTGACACAGTACTCTGGAATATTTTTTTTTTCCATGGGTTAAAAAAAATTATGCTACTGCCATTTGAGGTCACTATGTTTTAACTGCCTTGTAAAAAATACTTGTCTGCCACAGAAATCAGTGCTGCATTTCTTGATTATTTCCAAAATCCTGTTGAAATTTTTTTTAATGCAAGATCTCAAATGCACAAGTTTCAGGGGAAAAAAAGCCACCAACCAACCTTTCATCTTTTTCCTGTAATTGTCATGCTTCTTGAAAGGTATGGATTTCATATCCGTCCTATTTTTTTCATAAATGTGATGAACCAATCACAACAAGCAAGGAAGGTAGATCTGAACCACCTACAATGCTGTTAGACTGGAACCTGCTGTGTTCGGTAATAGAACAGGGGATGGGGTAACTGGAATGCATGTGGTCAGACCACAGCTCTGATGAAACTACTGAGACACCTGACGAAACGATAAGAAGCATTGTCAGGGTGCCGGCTTTATTGGAGTGCTGCAGTGTGACATGCTCGTGCAGGAGTGGTAGCATGTATGATGGGGTACAGAAAGTATGACACCAGTAAAGATTTGATGAATAAAGAAGTACTGTGTCATCCTTGCAGGTGGAATCCCAGGCTCTTAATAAAATAAAAAAAGAGATGGACAATCAGTCTCACCTCATAGGGAATTTCTTATATAGCTATTGTTACAATAGAAAGTGAATTTTTCAAACAGAATGCAATTTTTAAGCTGACGATGTTGTATTTTATACTGTTAGGAAGGCTGGATTTCTTGGAAGTAGGATGTTGGAAAAAAACCCAAACCACATTGCTTTAAGTATTACTTCTGTTGGTACTTTCAGTCAGTTTCTTTTGCTGCCATTTTTGTCATTATTCCAGAGGCTAGGGTTAGGACAGTAAAGTTGTCAAGCTCTTCTGAAATACTTTGCCTTGCTCACGTGCTTGGTGGGGTTTTTTTCTGACCAAAGATTAGATTGCTGTGTGGTTTATTTACTATTTTCTTTAACACATGCTTTTCCAAGAAGGTAGAAACTAAGTAGAAGTATTAATGGGTTACACAGTTTTTCCTGAGAATCAGAGGTAGATGAGAAGTCTGTCTTGAATAGTGGCTCTCATAGATAACTGCATAGAAGATAGAGCTATTTGGTTTTTCTTTTCTATGAGGTAGGCTGTATAATGAAATTCTGGGAATTGATAGGAAATTCACTGAATTCTGTGAAAGCATGAGACGTTGCAAGTAATGGAAATTTCACCTAATAAGTCTTTCATGGAGAAAGACAATTAATTACATAGAAAGTATGTTTAAATGGGCTGGTGCTTTCCAGGTAATGGAATTGTTGCTGGGGAGTGGTGAGCATTCTTTTCTAAAGGAAACTGAAGCAAATCAAATACCTGGGCTTCTGCTATTAATATTTTTCTAATCTTGTTAACAGTAGTGCACTAGTGTAGTACTGATGTACTAGTACACAAGCGCAATAATCAATGAGTTTTCCAGACTGTTAAAGAGAAGCTCATTCAGTAAAAAAAAAAACAAGTGGACATGTTTATTGTTTTACTCAAAACTGGATGTTTGGCTCATGTTTGGACCCAGGTTTAACCTTCCAACGTGTTAGGTCTTCAGGAGGGTGTGAGTATAAAACCTAACAGATTTATTTGATTTGATGGTGATGTTTCTTGATTTCATCTGAGACTTTAGTTTGCCTAATTATCCTTGAAGGGAAGGCCTGGTTTCTCAATTTCTGTGTTTTTTGTCTCCAGATAGGTTGGAAAGCTGGAATATCTGTTGGAAATGGAGAATTTTTAGAACAGTTACATTTCCAGTAATGTAACATGGCAGTGTACTGAGTGTTTGCAGGGTGGAACATGATCGGTGTATTGCATGAGGAGCAAATATCTACTGCTAAAATCAGTTGTACTTAAGGTTTACATTTGGTACGGTTATATGAAAAATGATGAATTGCTTTGTTATTGCGGATCTGAACTTTGAAGTACTATGCTCACATCCTTCAAATTTTGATAGATGTTTATTATATGGTATTGCACTGGGTATTCAGGACTTCTCCCTCTTGAAGTATTAAAGGTAGTCTGATACTTTTAAGAATGGTTTTGGTTGTACAAACTAATCGGGTTTTGGTAGTTTCATTGAATTAATTTTGAGTTTCAGATAAGAAAACAAAGTTCAGTTTGTTTGAACCTTTTAAAAACTGGAGAGTCACATCGCTTCTGTAACTAGCATGAGTTGCTTCAGCAGCCTTGGGATCATTTAGCTAAGACAATTTATTTCTATGAAGCAGTATGAGCAGTGTAGCAAATATTGCAGATGTATGATATTTTTAAATGGCTTAAATTTTGTGCAGACCTTTCTACGTGGTTAAGAAATTCCTGAATATGTAATTGAATTAAAATGTTTTCTAACTTCCTCCAGATTTTAGGGGGGGTTGTCTTTCTGAAGAACATATGTAACAATGACGGTATATGTAAGGGAGCATAGATGTTCACAATTTCTTTTCTGGGAATACCCACAGTGGTTATCCAGCAGGAGTTCTGATTGTTCAATTACTCTATTTCAGGATATTGATTGGGTACAGACAGAGAAACATGTGTTTGAACAGGCATCCAGTAACCCATTCCTAGTTGGTTTACATTCATGCTTTCAAACAACAAGTCGGTAAGAAAGATCTGAAATTACTTTGTTTTGAAAATCTTGATCATTGTACTAACTGCTTCTCATAAAGCAAACGTAACCACTGCCATCACGTAGTAATTTTTGGAAGGAAGCATTAGTATCATTAGCCAGTGTCGTGTAGAGAAAAAGGCAGGCTTTTCCAGGTCATGATCCAAAGGGAGAAGGGAAATGAGGAGGAGGAGCTGTGCGCTGTCTTCCTGAGCACCACCGGCTGTGTGACTTCAGGAATAGGAGGATAGTAGCGGAGTAAAACAGAGCTTTGTAAGAGAGAGCTTATAATATTTGATTCTATTGAGGAGAGCCGAATTGCTTCTCGGAGGTCTGAACTGTAGTTCTCTGTTCTTCAAAACAGCATAAGAGTTGGGCTGCTCAGTAATCATAGTTTTCAATAATAACTTTAAAACCTACATGTGTATGAAGTATGTTTTACCTATGAGGCTTATGAGCCCTTAGCACATACTGATCAATGATGTGATTTTAATTGAAACAGTGCTTAATAAGATACTTAGATACATTGAAATTTATTTTATTTTGCCCTGGTGTGCAAAATCCAAAGGGGACAATTTGCTTCTTATTTTGCAATTGGAATATGAGGAAAATCATGAAGAGCTTTCATGCCCATGTTCATGTATGTCACTGGGCTGTTTGGATATGTGGGGGTTTTGTGGTTTGGGTGTTCTTGTTTTTACAGGCACCTGATTACTGTTAACCTTTTATAATGCCTGGTGCCATATGTATCATAATCAGGAGATGAAAGTCATTCTATCCAGCTTACTTGAGTGGCATTCTGTGTAGAGTGCAAACAATTTAGGAAGTTTTCATGGATTATCTAGTCATTTACACGTAACACAAAATACAAAAATTCAAGTGGTCAGGCAGGGTGAAGTATTGAGAGGGAGACTTCTTATAAATATCGTAAACAAGAAAAAGACCAAAATCAGCACTATGAAGTTCCTTTGCATGCCACTTTGGTAGTTACTCTGACATACTCAAGGAGCAGAAATAGAAAAAAATATATGCTAAATGTAGTCAAAGCTTTCTGTATTCCTCTTGTATATTTAGGAGTCTGTTTTTCCAGCCTAGCTTCTCCTTGCGGTGAAACTAGGTTTTTGCTTATAACTTCAGCCATTTGCCATGGATATAGTCATGATGCCATGAATTCACAATTTGTTTGTAGCTGTTATGTTATAAAATCACGATTCTGACCTCATTACAGGAACAGAGAAGCACGAAACTGATTTCAAGTGAATAAACTCATCAACATGAGATTGTGTTAACTGGCCCAAAGAAAAAAGCTGTATTACAAGAACATTTTGTGTATAAGTGTATTAATAGGGGAGGAAATGTTGGAAAAGAACATGTTCTTTCTCTTAAGTATAATTTTAAATAAATTTTTAAGATAAAAGAAATGTGTCCTTAAAGGTGGTAATTGATGCTAAATGTAGCTGTTTACATTGTTTCGGATACTAGTGATGTTTGTTTACTACTGTAATAAAATACATGCCTTGGGCTTGCCCTGAATTTCCAGATAAGTCTCTTCCAAGGTGGCAACAATCTGAAACCTCTGTCCTGCGAAACCATTGGTGTTTGAGTAAATCATTCTAAAACCAGCAAGGACTGCCAATCTTCGCACACTTAGGTGCTTGATCGTAACTTAACACAGGGAGCTTTAAACTGCAGGTTCTGAATGGGGATAAACATTGGAAGCTCCTAAATAGGATAGGAAAGTTGGAAGCAAAAATACCAGGAATGCTGTAATAAAATACAGGTTTTTTTATAAATGCTTAAAAAAGCATTAGCTATTTATTGTTTATCTAATTTTAAATTAGTGCTTATATTCTTCTGGTGAGGCCGATGAAAGACTTGCAAGCTGGGTTGTATCCAATAATTTGTCCTGGTTTACCTTTTCAGTTTTTAACACTTAAGTGTTTCAAGTGAAGAATCTTTTTCAAAGAAAATAAAAATCTTCTTTAATTGTTACCAGTTAGAATGATCTGAGAGACTGGAGCATGTGTTTTCCAAATGTAATGTTTTCCAGTGTGTGGATATATGGAAAGGAGTTTTCAACTCATGGAAAATGAAGTGTATAAGGAAATAGTGCCTCCTGGGATAGCCGCAGCCTTCGTAAGAAACACTCACTCAGCACGTTTCTATCCTGTAGGTCTCTCTGACCTTGGCAGCATTGCCTGGATCATCTTTTCCCAAGGATGAAACCTTTCCTGCGAACTGTAATAGAAGTCTTTTTATATGGCTGATTCCACCTGTATTTCTTTCCCCTACTGACTTTTCTCTTGTTTGTTTTGAGAAGACTATTCAAAAACTTGTTCTACAGAGCATCTAGTAGGTCTTGAGACTGCAACCTTTCTGTGCCCAGACCTTCCATTTAGTGGATATGCTGTGTAGGGAGTAACACAAGTGGGTCCATCACGCTTTCTTTTAATTCACATTTTTATACAGCTAAAGGTCTTGGCAAAGTCAAGGCAGGGTGGGATTTCATTATCTGTCCTGCTAGCTCACCAAATTTAGTTTTAGTCTCTGATAAATTATAGACATAAGTGAATTGATTCTCTCAGTCCTCAAATTCTGTAGTCTCAGTCTATCTATGCAAATGAAACACAACTTTTTTTTGTTCCAGGAAAGACAGTATGTTTCTTAACAGTGTGTCAGGAAGAGTTCAGTGATGATCATAGTCTTAACAGAAATAATTTTGTATGTGTATATTAACAATATGCTAGATCATGTAACTTTAAATGGAAAAAAGATTGTCATATGCTATTCAGATAAAACTTTTTTATTTAAAGTAAATTTGGGTTACATTTTTCTAAGTGAGCCTTACGTCATCTTGCTTTCAATAAATCTGAGCTTTTCAGGGGCTGAACCAGCACAAACAGCAAGCTTCATAGTTACGTATTTAATTGCTATCACAAATCCTACAAAACATACTGATCTCTGTAATATTGCCAGATACTCATTACTTACTGTTAATGAAGTAATTTTTAAAAGATGGTGACCTTTTAGTGGCAAAACTATATCAGAAACACAAATGAGATTTTTCAGATTTTGCCCATGTGGAAACCTTGGTGACTTAGGTGTATATGAACTGCACCTCGTCTGCAAAGCTTTTCAGATGTAATGCTGCAGCTTGGCTATTAAAAAAGGACTTAGTCAAGCAGAGTAACAATTTAATAATGATTACATTAGGGTAAAGCTGTGTCAGACTGAGTAAGAAAGGTTTGCATTTAAATTGCATCTTTTAAAGTTTGGGTTTTTTTATCTTAAAACTTATTTTAAATGGTCAGCATTGTTTCAGGCAGGCTTATTTTTTTCAGGTGTTGTTAGTCAAAGCAGTGCACTCACTGAGCAAATTTTATATTGTGGAGTTTTATTCCGTAAAAGTCAAAAGAATCAACATCTTTGAAGAAGAGATAATTGCATAACTATGTTGTTCTTACATTTTTTTTCAAAGGAGTGGCAATTTTACCTTTTTTGGATAAACTTGCATTTTTGCCATGTGTCATCTTTTAGCATACTTCTGTGATTTTGTTATAATTTCTAAGTACTTTTTAAAGAAATCTCTATCATTATATGCTTAGGGTTGGCGGGTTTTTTACGTCTGTTGCAGAGTACCTTATTATATTGGGCAAATGCTGTTGTCTTCTGTACTGTTTAAGTAGTTCTGCAGATTTCACACCAAGTAGTAGTCTGTTGTATGCAGCTGCCTTTCCTCTCCAGTTAGTCTGGCATTTAAATAAAGGATGTGATCCTACGTAATATGGATCAAATAAGCATTCTCTTTTTTTCTCTGAAGTAGTTTCTGTAACTATAGAAACCTAGAACTCTGAATCAAGAGCGGAAGTGAAAATCGCTCAAATTGGAAGGATAAGAATAGGTTTTCTTCTTGAGATTTTCCTTGGAATCCATTAATTGTATTATATACTTTCAGATTGTTTCTTGTCATAGAGTATGTAAACGGGGGTGATCTTATGTTTCACATGCAACGGCAAAGGAAACTTCCCGAGGAACATGCAAGGTATTTTACTAACACATTTATGGTGATTTTTTTGGTTGTAGTTTTTTAATGTTGTATGAAATGCTTTCCAAACTTTATTCCATAAAAGAAGATAAATAGCAAAGAAAGAACAAAAGGTTTATTCTTAATTTTAGAAGATTCTGCCCTGGGAAGATATGTTACTTTTATTATTTTGAATGCATTTTTTTTTAAAGAAAGCAAGCATTTGATAAGTAGTAACAGTTATTCCTATTTACTTCTGTTTATTGCTTCATATTTAGGTAACGTTTCTTTGATCTGTTGATAGAAGATGTAACTACTTACTTTCATCTTAGGTTGAATTAATGTGGTGTTGGTAGGAGAAGACAAAAAATCTGTTCTGCATGGCTTTGCACTACACAAAGTCTGTGTAACTTAGTAAGCTGAAAACACAGGGCTTCTGTGTCATACGTGGAATTTTCAGGAAAAAATCTGTAGGATAAAGAAATTTTTTTTCACTTTACTAATTAAGAAAATATTTTATTTCCCATATTTACTTTAAGGCGTGACTTTACAATATATGAGGTTAGTGTCCTTACGAGTAAATGTAGCTTGGTTTCGGTATACCAAATGACAGATAAAAGCTGACCGTAAACTTGTATTTTAAGAACAGATTTTTTTTAACTGTACCAGATTTTATACAATCTTAATGCTAATATGGATTTTTTCCTTTGTAATTTCAGGTTTTATGCTGCTGAAATTTGTATTGCTCTAAACTTCCTACATGAAAGAGGCATCATCTACAGAGATTTAAAACTAGACAATGTTCTTTTAGATGCAGAGGGTCATATCAAATTAACAGATTATGGCATGTGCAAGGTAGGATTTTTCTTACCTTTCTTTTGTCGCTTTGACATTCAGTAGTATATCTCTTTTAATGCTCGTGTTGCTGAACCCGGAATTTGGTTGTAGAATGGGAACTTTATTCTGAAAAATGGCTGTTGAAGGATAGAACCACTTTTGTGATTTTTTTTTTTTTTTTTTCCTTTGTGTATTTCAAGTTATGTGGGTCACTCATTTCTTTTATCTGTTTATTTCCTGCGTGACCCAAGCGGAAAATCTATCTTTAAGACAAGTATGTTTTTGAAAGGGTCTTTTCCATCTTTTCATGACGTGTGCTCCTGTGAGTATGAATTGCATTCATCGTTCTCTGGGGCTGGACTGGACATTATGAACCAACAGGGGCTGTCCAGTATCGCTGTTCTTAGGCTGCAATCTTTGGTGCTGAGAGGCGATTTAGAGAGCATTATTTTCAAAGCACCTGGTAAAGTGTAGCATGTACATAATGTGATGCAGGAGAAAGCAAGAAAACGTCAATAGAAAAAACTAAATTTAAAAATTAGATGTGTAAAGTTGGAATGCCAGATGTGACTGAAGTGTTTCTAATTTGACCAGAATTCTGCTGTCCCCTTAGAGCTGTTGATTTGACCTCAAGTCTCCTTGTACTTGCTACACTGTTTCTGGCTAGTTTGTGAAATGAGATTAAAGTCCGGTCTGTTTGTGTGTGAGAATTAAGTTTCTGAAGCTAAAATTGTATCTGGTATTATGTTGATTTTTACAAGTCCAGGGATTGAGTGTATAATACTAATTTTTACTTAGCTTATTTCAGAACGTGGTTAAGGCCTGTTATGGTGACATAATGAGGAAAGCTCATCTCGCTCCCTCCACAGAATAGATATTGCACCAGTTTCTAGGAATGCTGGACTAGAATGATTCACCACTGTCAAAGTGCACAGGTTGTGGGGCTTCAGTTGGAATGCAGCAGTTATGTAAAAGTTTGATTTCTTCATTCCTAAAAAGTAAAGGTTTTCCCCAACATCTGTTTGGAAAGGACTTCCATGTTGGTTTTGATCTAAATTGTGTAACTTTGATTTGAATTGAACTAAAGTGTATCTGTAAACAGTAAGCAAAATGTTGTTACAAATGTGTTTGTGATTCAGTTTTTATCAATTAATTGGCTGAAGGTAAGCTGTAAAGTCATAAGCCAGCTTTGCGCACCATGAGTATTTATTTTGCTCTACCATTGCCTTTTTTGAAAGGAAGGTCTTTAGACTCCCTAAGTAACTTGACTTTGTAAGTCTAATAAAGGGAAATTACCAGAAAAGGAGGTCAGCTTTTAATCTATGAAATGATTTATGCACGTAGGAAGGTTTGGGCCCTGGTGACACTACAAGCACTTTCTGTGGGACACCAAATTATATTGCACCAGAGATCCTCAGAGGAGAAGAATATGGTAAGCTGTGACTAAACAATTTGTAATTATAACAAATCACAAAGAAAAGTTCTAGTTCTAGGTTGCTTGAAACACATTTATTCTTAATTTCCACGTTCTTGTGCTGTTTTATGTTGAGACAATTGAATGTATATTGTACAATTTTAATTTTTTCTGAAATGATAAGGTTATATTTGTTTTCCTCTTGCAGTTGCTCATTTCAGCTTCTTTTTAAATCATATGTTGCCTGAAAAATGACTATTAAATGATACTGTAGCAAAACAAAGTCCTTTCCTTGAAGAACTTGACAGCCCCCAGCTACTATTATCTACCAGGCAAGGCTATAGAATGCTATAGCAAAGTTACTGCTCATGCAGAAGTCAAAAGTATAATGATGTTTTTAACCAGTATTGTTATTTGTGAACTGATCTGCTCAATAGGTTGAATCTGTCTTTTAGTTATGAGATACTAAAATTAAAATGTTCAGCATAAATAAAAATCTAGAACTTCTCAGCTTAAATACACTGAATTTTCATTGAAGCGTTGGTGTCTGGCAGACTATACAGATTACACCTATACGGATTACATTTGTAATCCCAGTTCAGAAAGGTCTCTCAAATGTCACCCAGTGACGGCGTAAGTCGTGATGCCTGTGGCTTCAGTGAAAGTAGAGAATTTCAGTAGTTTATAGAACCAGGCGATTAATCATCATTTATGAGAGAAAACACCTAAGTTCAAGGAGTCCTGCCTGAAAATCTGCTCTGCAAATACTTACAGGGTTCAGTGTGGACTGGTGGGCTCTTGGTGTGTTGATGTTTGAAATGATGGCAGGAAGGTCTCCTTTTGATATTATTACTGACAATCCAGACATGAACACTGAAGATTACCTCTTCCAAGGTATAGTCATTTTGATGTTATTTTTTTGTTTGTTCTTGGGGGAGAAATAATTAAAACTAGTAGTTCCAGGACAGTTAGGTTTTCCTTCTGAGTTGTTATCCTATGGCTGCCTCTAGATCTACTGTAGATAAAGGGCCCCAGTATTATCAGTTCTTCATCCCAGGAATTGATTTTGTTGGAGTCAGATAAAACGCTCTGGAATTAGGAAGCCTTTTTCAGACAATAAAATATTTCTTTAAAATGACCACATTTTGGAAATAATGGACAGAAATTGTGTAGAAAGGTGTTTTCGTTAGAAGGGAGTCCACAGGCCAGGAATGAATTTTAAAGCGCAGTGAGAGCATAGGAGGATCTTTCTTGACAATAGTATATCAACCTATAGTTTTGTTCCAGAAAATTTGATTATTTTTTTTAACTTGTGATTAATACAATTTTTTCTTAACTGTTTTGCCCCTCAGGATTAGTGATGTTTGAATTTCTCTTAAAAAAAGCAGTAATACTTGCCATATTTATTACAACAGAAACAGTAACAGTTGGGGGAATAGCGAAGTTGCTTTCTCCTCCCTAATATGTAGAACCATTCTTTAAACTAGTTACTACAATTATGTGACAGAAACTGCCATGGACGTCTTGACGAGCCTAATGTTAAATTAATTCCTGCTTAAAATCATGCTTTTCCATATACTGAGGACGCTGCAAAAGTTTTTCTTCCCTATTTATACTACAAACAATAGAAAAGGGTAATGAAGCTTAATGGTTGGGTTTTTTTAGGAAATCTTGACATGTCCGTATAACAGTGCCTTGAATTACTGTAGCTGCTTTTGCTTGCATTATTTTAAACAATTACTGTATCTTCCCATTTTCCAAATGGTAATGTTTTTAACTAATAAAATGTTTGTATTGAAATCCTGGGCAATGTTAAAACAAAAACCTTTTATTGCTGTTTTTAAACCTTTAACAGTTATTCTTGAGAAGCCAATCCGGATTCCAAGGTTCCTTTCTGTCAAGGCTTCCCATGTATTAAAAGGATTTTTAAACAAGGTAAGTAACAGTCTCTTATTTTTAGCATCTAAGATCTGGTAGTCAGAGCTTCCTCTTGAAAGCAATACAGTTAAGAAGTTAATCTGCTTACTCCTAGGAAAGTCTATAAAACCTTGGTATCCTGTATGTTAAAGAAACCCACTTCTCAGTTGCTAGTTTACTGAGGGACTTCCATAGCACATACTTGACTTAAAAGCCTGCAGCTAGTTGGGAAAAATAACTATAGGTCTCTTTATAAACTCTTCTGTAATACTTAACTGTTTCTTTTATTGAGCTGATTGAAATCCATAGAACCATTATAATTTTAAATGGAAAAAGAAGGATATGAATTATACATTATTAAATAAATATTTTTTTTAGGTTGTAAAATATCATTTTAAAATGAAATTTCAAACAAACTTCATTTTTAAAAAAAGAATGAAGATCCCTTGATAGCCATAATATGTTTATCTTAGCAGCAGTTTGCGTAGTAATGGGGAATGCTGGAGTCGTGTATGTGGGCTTTTGACAAACACAGACTAACTGCTGCAGAGTATGTAATACGAGTTTCTGTGTTTTCTGCAGGATCCCAAAGAGAGGCTTGGTTGTCAGCCACAGACAGGATTTTCTGATATCAAGTCTCATACATTTTTCCGCAGCATAGACTGGGATCTGGTAAAAATAATTACTTCTGGTTTATATGTGTTCAAAAGGAATAGATTCTTTTAGTTTATTAATTGTGTGCGTGTATTACAACCCCTTTACAAACAGTGAAATTCAATTCCATAAATTCAAAAGCTATTTTGCTTTCTCCAGGTGATGGAGAAACAAGCTTTCTTTCATGATCATAAAGGAAATGAGCTTTATTTCAAAAATCTGGCTTGCTTCCAAACTCTAAGAATGGTTACAACTTGTGGGTATTGTGTTTAAGATACATGATGAATTTTTTAAAAAAATACTAAAGCATTGGTGGAATCATTTATTCCTTGGTTTCTATTTGGAGAGTCTGCAAACTTATGCACTGGGTTCTGCTGCTATAAAATTTATTCATCATTCATCATACACGCAAGGTGCCTGCAATTGTAGAGTGAAGGACTGCACAGATTTCCAGTGTCAATGTTCAGTGCCTTACTCTTCTGGGTGCTCATTTCATATCATCCGATGAGTAAACATTGCAGACTCCACTGAATGAGGAAGTGTGGCCTAGCAAAGACAGCCCGCTGGAATGCTGTCCCAGTACTTCATCTCTCTTGCTGTGATTAGAAACCTTTTCTGCCTTGACAGGAAGGTTAGTGGTTGATTAACACAGCCAGTAGACTGGGTAGAGTGTCATGAAACCAGTTTGGATACAACCATGGGAGATGAGGTGCTTCGGTTACATAAAGCATTTGCAAACTACTTATAATACGTTAAAAAGGAAAAAAAAAACCAACCTGAATTTACAAATTGTATAGTTTTTAAAATCAGTAGGTTTATTCAGGTAGGTAACAGGGTTTAGTAACATGAGTAGGCATGAGTACAACCAGGTCCTTTTTTTTTTTAAGGATGTGGCTTGAAAGCTGTGTGGTTATTAAAAATGATTCTCTGATGATTACTTTCAGGTTTTCTTTATTACTGCTGGTGTGAGGGAAGTTTTTAGTTCATGATGGAGTAGATGACTTGCATTTCAGTGGTTTTGGAAGCATACAATTTTATTGAAATTGTTTTTTAGAAGTTTCTGTTACTGGGTAATTGTGCTTACTTCTGTCTTGATCATAGAAAAACATCACAGAAATTACATTTATTATGTTTATTAACACTTGAGCAATAAAACAATTGGGAACACTGCCTTATCAGCATTAATTTTCTTTTTTTAATACCTAGTTGAACAGTGAAAAAATATACGTGCAGTAGTTCCGTAGGCCTAGGAAGTCTGCTGGAAGTGTAGAAACAGGCAGGCGGCAGTGCCTGTAATAACATGAGAGTGGTTCAGAGGAGGAGAGAAAACAGCTTGATGAAATTTCTGCTTTGAAGCCTGCTGTTCTGACCTTCATTGTTAACATTCTTCAGAGAAGAGATTCACTACATAAGGAGCCAGTGTTTTAAAATACCTGGCGTTTACAAAATTATTCATGTAATGAAGGCAGTCTCTAATTTTGTCAGACATCCCTTGTTTTGTATTCTTCCTTAAACCTATGTGTTGTTTTGTTATGTTAGCTCCTGAGTGGTGCGATAATGCAACTTGCTTGAGTTTGTGGTAAAGCATAAGCATCATGTGCTGCAAGGTTTCTGTTTGGTTTTGCAGAGATTTTTTTGGGAGAGAGGGAAAGAGAGAAGACTGGATTTGATTTTTTTTCTTCTATAAGAAACTCTTAATTGCAGTTGGTAATTTTTGGTCACCATTTGTGCTGATTTGAATTCTGAATAATTTTTTACCTACTTTTTTGGCTGAAAGCTTTGATATTAAATATCAATTTAAAAAAAACAAACCTAATGGGAATATTTAGGTGATCTGTTTTGTAATATGATTAGGACTGTGCTGCTCAAGAGGATCTAAACTGGTAAATTTTAAGCTAAATTTCTAATAAGAGTGTTGGGAAGTGTATTCATGAGAGAATGGAAAAAGTTTGGAAAGGTTTTTTAGTTATTTAAATTTTCTTTGCAATGCAAGTGATGAGTAGAAAAGATTGAGACTTCAAAGCTTTTTCAAATCTTTTCAAGTTGAAAGGCAAGGAACTTAGTCTAATGCTGACTAAATTATTTTTTGTGTGAAGCTTGAGTTAAATGGAAAAGTAAATAACAGTAAAGTGAACACATATACCATAAACACTTTTTTTCCTAGCGTTAGTCATCTAAGTTGTGCGTGGCACAGCTAAGAACATTTCAGATTACTCACTCTGCACACAGGGTGGCTTAACAGCATTCAGGGAGGTACCAACACAACCTTTTTTTGATTAAGTGCATGAAGTCTGTTCTTACCCTGGTGCCTGGTTTTATGGTATTTATCCATTGTAGGCTGAAGAAAACAACAAAGCCATTGCTAGTGTTAGCTGCGTACAGAAGCAGTAAGCTTTTTTCTAGAGCCGTACCAACATTTTTTTATTCATTTTCTCAAGTTAAAGGCTGCAAGGTCACTGTATAGTTTTTTTTAAAGAGTGCTTTAATGCTTTACTAAGTATAACGTAGAAGAGGCAGCCTGATGTTTAACAACCACTTGAATGCCTTGCTGTCGAAATGTCAATGCATAGCTACAACTGACTCATGATGACAATCTTGCTACCTTACTTCAATTTTTAAATATTCATTTTGCTTTTTTTTTTCATACTGCCGTTCTTGTTTGGCAGGAGATAATTTTGTCTTTCTTACAACTTTATTTCATGATGCTTTCTAAGACCTGATAGCTGATGGGTTGTTGATATATTGAGATTCACTGCCCAGAAAGTTTCCTGATTTCCTTGTATCTTCTGTGCTCTTGTCTTAAACCTGGAAGGCAAGATTTTTCTGCGATTGATCATGTTTTTGTTGCTCACGCAGTGGTGAGCATGATGAGACGTCCTGGCCCTAAAACCAGGTTTCCTACCCATGCTGGAAATACAAATAATCCTTTTGGTCAGTGGTAACTACTTTTCACTTATGTAATGCTTACCTGGTTGGCTTTTTTAAGTTAGATGATGCAGATTGTAGCTTTGGGGGGGGGGGGGGGGGGGGGGTTAACTGAGTATAAATTTTAGAATTAGAATGTTGGTATCTGTGTTACTA
Source organism: Falco naumanni (assembly GCF_017639655.2). Lineage (NCBI taxonomy): Eukaryota > Metazoa > Chordata > Aves > Falconiformes > Falconidae > Falco > Falco naumanni. Next base: position 14,399,146 of record NC_054056.1, read on the forward strand.
CAGATTTGACTAGATGACAGATTATTTTTTTCCTCCCCACTGCTGTGGTGGTAAGAGTTTCAGGTTAAAGGCTAACTCAAGCAAGTTACTTACTCTGTGTAAATGTGTTGCAGCTAATCTGGCAGAGGTTTCCCTTCCTGATAAATACAATCAGTAGCTTTTCCATATTTGTATGCTTATATTCCTAAATTGTCAGGTTTACTTACTATAGTCTTATGTCCTCTGTGTCTCTGTAGACCTTAAACTAGAAATCTTAGTCTTGAGATTAACAATTGCAATTTTTATGTATGACCTATGAAATATCAGAAGTAGGTCCCCCCTAATTGCACAGCAATGCTGTTCCTCAGGAAGAAAAGTAAATATATTATGCTAACTCTTGTATTGCAGCAGTAAGCATCTGTGTGGGAAATTTTCAGTCCTGAGTGTCATCAACCAAGTTAGAGAAAACTTACATAGCTGAATTATTTATGGAATTCTATTTTTGAATGCAGAACTCTAATTATATTGGTGTCTGTTGCCTGGCTTTTAATGTGTATTACTTAAGTATTTTGACATTTCTCTCCAATAACATTTAATGTAGTTGAATTTGTAGAGTTTGTTAATTATTACAGGAAGTATTACTATAGTAACTTATTTCTGGTTGGAATGCGAGGTTTTGTTATTTGTGTAAATTTGGCTTTTGTTGTTAGTGTTGTTTTAAAACACACAGAAGCCTTCCCTTTTTTCTTATGAAACTGACCTGTATATTATATCAAACCAATACAGTTTGTATAAACTTCTGTTTTAAATGTAAGAAATCTACTGTTCTACATTTGTATCCCAAAAGTGGCAATAATTTATATATAGCCCATAAGAATGACCAGGAATATTAAGAAAAATTTTACATTGAATGGTGGCGAAGGGACTTCCCTGGGACATGTGCAACTTGCCCGTTTTACTTGGCACGTTCTGGGGAGATACATGTGAATGACATATGGACTTCATAGCTTAAGCATATTGCTGTTACTGACATGCAGCAACACTGAGGCCTCTGCAAAATGCAGTTGAACTTCATAACATACAGGCATGCCAGGTGTAATGCATTCCTCTTTGCAGCTGGAGAACCTTCTTCAGAAGAAGGTGTCAAAAGAATATTAATGAGCTTGAATACTGTTTAGTGTTAGGAGTGTGAGGGACTTGCAAGACCTTTAAAGAGAATTTGCAGATCTTGGTGGCGAAGATCCCTCTTTTCAGTGTTCCATCCAGACCTGCAAAGAAGTTGGAGCCAGGGGGAAAGCTGACTGAGCGCAGCACGAGAATTCACAGGAAGAACGATATCTGGTCAAGAGTAAAATAATCTTTACTTGCACTTAGGGGGTGAGGAGAGGGAAGCAGTTTTTGGATCACTTTATCAAATTCAAAGATCATAGAGATCTTTCCAAACAAATCTTAAAAATTATATTTTGTTCATGATCAAAATGAATTTTCCTGTTTTTTAATTATTTTCAGCCTTTTTTACTCTTAACATGATAAGCCTTCAAAAGCATACCAGCACCACACTGACTAGGGAACCCAGGAAGTCACAGTTGACTCTAATCTTGCGCAGTGACCCATCAGGGTCTGTGATAAGGGAGCAGAAAGAGAAGTGGTCATTCGGTTCTTTCTACAGGAATTCTGACAAAGCATACCTGACTCTTGTAGAAAAAAAAAAATTAAAAAAATTGTTTACATTTACTCATCATAAACATGACATTTTCTTACAGCTTTGAAGGCTTTTGAAGTGTATGTACTGTTGCTCTATGTTACTATATTTTGGAATTTAGTTGCCATATTAACTTTGACTTTTTACTGAAGTTAACATCATTTTAATCTATCTCTTGGTTTAATGGACAATAAAACACTGAACTGCAGTTAAGCAAATGCTTCAAGTTTACGTGCCGTCAGTTACTGTAAAAATTTATTTTACTGAACTTGTTGTAATTGCAAATAGGATATGATGAATGTGATCCACATGTGAATACTGTAAGGATGGACTTTAAGTCAAGAATGAAGGGAGACAGAACTAAAAAGATCTCTGATTAAGGTGGCTTGTCAAAAGGTTTTGGAGCTATCTTTAATTTAATTATGGGTAAAATTTATGTGCAAGCTGTATAGCTTGTATACATTTTACTGAATGCCTTTTTACAACTGTAAAATCATATAAATGGGTTGATTTTTGCCTGTGATAGTACTTTTTTAAGTAATGATAGGAAAATAGGCTAGTTTTCTATCCTCTGCAGAGAAGTATGAAATTGCTCCATCTTCTTGTCAGCAGCTCTCTTATGTCTGCAGTGAAAAAATACTGCTTGGCTGCCTCATTGTGTTCTGGAAATGTTTTCGTACAAGTTCCAAATTTCTTCAGCCACACCAAAGCAGATAGCGTTTCTTGAAAGGAAGCAGGACTAGGGTTTGGATCTATTGGAAATAACAGCTGAAATAAAGGGAGTACACAAGTTCAGCCTTTTCTGAAGTTTATCCAGGAAAATACCTGTTACCTCCCTACAGATTAAAGGGCTAGATTCCTTAAAGAGTTTTCTTTCTCCCTAGACACCTTGAATAACAAAGCACGTATCCCTGCACAAAAACATCCTTGGACAGATGAATCAGTCTTGTAGCAACATAGGTATATACTTTAAAAGGAGAAGGCATAATGAAAGTTTTATTTAAATAGTGTGGTGGTCTGAATTGCAGGTAGTATGTACATTTCTTTTTCCATCTCAGAAGAGAGATTATCAGTTGACCTGGCTGCATAACTTGTTAATTCTCAGTGATACCAGGTGACCCTCATGGTCTCTGTGTTTGTTATCGCACATCCTGTACTCTGAACAGACCATTCCATCTCATTTGTTGAGTTCTGTTACTGTCTTACTGGGACCAAAGGCGGCTAAATATGTCAGCATGAAAATAATAAATTTCTCACTGCAGAAAAGTTAGTACTTTCTGTAAACCAAAGTACATACTGTAACTTGGTGAGACAGATGTCCAAATGGGAATTTTAAACCTGAATCTGTGTTGGAAATTCACTAATGTACTAAAAAAAGAAGGAGATGGGGAGGTGGGGATGTATATCCATAGGAGAATATATTTTTTATTATTATTACTTTATTGTTAGGGTGGTTTAGCTTGCCATATATGGCTCAAAAGTAGAAAAAATCTGGAAGCTGCTCGTAGATTGCTGGAAATAGTAGTGTAGAAAGTGCATGGAAACCTAAACAATGTGGTGAGTTGTTTAAATCTTAGAAGAACAACTTAGGTACAGTATGGCTGATGGAGCAGCGTGGCTTTAACCAGCAGAAGAGAATGCAGACAGTGCGAACTGGAGAGCAACCACGTCTTTAAAATCGATCTCGCCCAACTGGCAACTTCACAGTAATTAACATTAACAGAAAGTTGGGCTTTGCTTTTGCATGAGCAGATACCAAAAAAAGCATTTCAAAAAATTAAGAATTAGAACTGATACTAAATACTCTCTCGCATCTAGTATTTCATAAGACTGTGAAACAGAAAGGAAGACGATCTGCTTCTTTCCCAGCAAAAGGCATGTCATGGTTGGCTAATAGCCTCATTAATGTGTATTTTAATTTTTAAATTAAAATGATGAAAACAAAACTCTGTAAGGCATTTCAATCTCCATACAAACCCGCATGTTAAGAGGCTTATAGCTTTGTCATTTAATGCTGTTATCGCTGAGGATGTGTTGCATGAAAACAAATTGCATTTGTCAGTTTTCCGTTGGTGTCATGAGGTCTCTTCCAGAGGGAGTTTTGAATGTTGATTTTCTATCTGATGTTTCTCTAGAGGAGCGGTGACCTCCAGTGGCCAGCAAGGCTAACCCAAACTGTATATACCACGTAGGCCAAACCAGATCAGAATAAGATCAAGTCTGGTAGCCTGTCTATCAAAGCCAATACCAGCAGCTTCAGAGGAAGGTAAAAATGGTTCCAAATGCTCCTAGCCTGCAATGTTTCTCATACGGATAACTAACTTCCTTCTGATCCATATAACAGTCAATTTTATGCCCTGTAGCATGGGTGTTGATGTAGATGGTGTACATGTATAGCTCAAAAATACTGATCAGAAAATGCTGTAACATTCTCTTATGTTACACAGTCTTTTTAAGTACAAACTTCTGTGGTGATACATTCCCCGTTACGTTAAGGAATTTAAGTGGATTATACTTCCTAGGTTTAAAACAAAACGTATCTCCACAACTGAGAGAAAGCAAGAAGAATTCATTTAACCAGAATTTCATTCTGAAATAAAGAGCAATTTATTTTTTAAGCAATGGTGTGTCTATTGATATCATTACCAAAAAGAAAATTATTAGTGGTGAGATACATAACATAATTTAAAACCTTATCCCCACTCTCCCTGAAAACATTTTTTCTGCCCATACATGGAAACACAGTTTTGCACTAGGTAGAATTTTAGTTTTATGTAGAATTTTCCGGGAATTTCTTAAGGGTCTTCAAGTTTAACAAGCTTAGTAATTACATGGTCTGACTCGCTGTTATCAGGGAAGACTAAGCTTCTGTTTTTGCAGAGGCAATGTATTTGTGAAATGGTCTGTGGCCTGCCTGGAGGTTTTAAGTATTGTTAATATTACAGTGTAAACTCTGTTGCGCAACTATTCTGGTTGAGATTCTGTATTCATATCTTTAAGCTGCACTGATTTTTTATTTTTTCTAAGGGAGTGGAGAAAAATAAACTTGCTATGACATCTTTGTCCTTTTATGATCTGACTAAAGGGTTCTCTCCAGCAGGAACAGGAACGTCCCCTGTCATAAATTATTCAGTGTGTTCACAGATGCCTCAGTGATTCTGCAACCCAGAATTTACAGCTAGCCTTCCTTCTGTTTGATGCAGCACCTTCAATTCTGCCCCAGCGTGCCCCCTCTATTACCAGGGTATACGTGGGAGAAGTTTTGTACCTCTGTTCCAATAAAGCTTTGTGAGATTCTTCTTTACAAAGCCTGTAACAGTGAGATGCTGATCCTCCTGTAAATTCTGCTTAGGTGACCCACTGAACAAAAAAGACATGCACTGGTGACAGGCACACTTTCTTTAGTATTAGAAGCATGGATTTATTTACTTTATATTTTCCTTTGTTCTTCTAATTAATGTCTGATTCACTAATGTTAAATAGGAAAACCAGATTCCTAACTCTATCATACATAAGAAATCCTTAGTATTTTCTAAGAGCATTTCAAACAGCTGTGGAAGCAAGGAGTGTAGCTTGAAGCCTCCACTCTGAAAATAGCAATGCTGACAAATGCATTACAAGCATTATTCAGAAAGCATGTTGAGATATATGTGCCAATGCTGAAAAACAGGATTCCCACAATTATTTTTTTTTCTTATCTCACTTCATCATTTTCTTCTACAGGCAAAGTGATGACTTGAATCCATTTGTAGGTTCAAGATTGGCGTATGTAGTCAGTGCCTCCTTACCAATTAAGTAAACATTTGGCAGAATTGGCATTTTAGATGGTCATATATAGAATAATTGTGAAAAAAATGTGGTTATCTATTACGTATAACCTAGTCATGCGTATAAAAATTTCTAAATTGGCAATCTGGGGCCAAGTTAAAATTTTCATTCTCTAATGGGCAGTAACGACTCTTCAAGTGTTGCTGCAGGGATTACATTCTTTTTACAAAATATACAAAACTTATTAGCATCTATAAATAGTTACAAAAAGGTAAAACTACAGTTGATTAAAAAGCGCATTTTATGAGGCAGTATATGCTAGCATCTTCATTGGGTTAGTATATTTAATTGCCAATTTAATCTTTTGCCATGTCCTTGCTCTGTAACTGGCACGCTGGTTGTACTTTTAAAGTTGGGTTTCTAACGAAACTATGTTTTCTCAGTCTGTGTGGCTAACAAGAAGTGTCACAATCCGGTCCTAAAGTACTTTTGGAGCATGAGACTCACTGGCAGAAGCTTTGAGTAGAAAAATCAGGAGATTCAATCAAATATTAAAAAAGAAATAAGAAGCATTGACATCTTAGAGAGAAGGGCAAATTTTCTGGGTAATCTTAAATGTTTCTCACAGTACTCCCAAGGTCAATGTTGTTGCAATTTTGCCTGATCCTCCAAATTCCTAAGACTTTATTTACACCTAGGAGTTTGCTGGTGTGAAAGGAAATATATAAGGCAGTTTGTTTGTAGAATGTAGCCATTTAAAATTCTTTTACTTAAACCTTTTGCATGGCAAGTTGAAAACATCTGATATATCTTCCTGCCTTGTACTGTACTAATGGCATATGTTTTACTGTTTGAAACATATGATGTAGTTGTATATGGTTTGGAAACTAAACTTCCAGTGATACCTTCTGAGTATTACGTATTGAGCTATAAAAGAAAGCTTGTAGATTGTGGAAGGAAAATCGATCGAGTTTCTTATGACTTTGTATAGGTTAAAGCTAGTCTTGATTCCATTAAATCAGGTGGAGCCTCCATTTGAAAGGTTTAATGTAACTCCCTTCAAATGCTTATACTACAGCAATAGTGTTTTTAATGTAATTGTGAAGGAAGAGGGACTTCCACATTGTACCGTTCATTCGCCAGGTGCGACCCTTATGAGTTTTGAGCCATTTCATCAGTCCTTGCTTAATTTGAAGGCTAGTAGATCTCAAAGATACTCTGTTTTGTTTTATGTGAAAATGAGCATCTTGGTAGATGGGATCAGTTTAGTTCCCTAGTGGGGGAAGACAGAGGAATTGAGCTTTTATGTGTTCTGTCCTCAAAAGCAGCTCTCTAATCGGAACACTTGCATCAGTTTGTAGTGAAGCTGGGGGGGGGGGGGGGGGGGGGGCAGGGGGAGCAGAGGTAGACATGTGGTCATGGGCGAGGAGGCAGGGGAGATGCAGGATGCTGGGTGTAAGAACTCTGCAAGTATTGTGGTCAGTATTGCATGGGATCTGGGAAAGCTAAAGCCAGAAGTCAGAGTTGCTTATTTCTAAATTACTAATTACAGTCCAATCCAGGTGAGCGTCCAAAGTCATTGCAGCAGCTTCTTGAAAGCAATAGGTGTTCTCAGACACAATGCCATGCAGGATCAAGTAAATCTAGAGTATCCAGGAAAACTGAATAAGTAGCTTGTAATTTTGGGCTGTGTGGTCCTTATGGGTCCCTTCCAACTTGAGATACTCCATGGTTATATGAATTTTTAATGTCAATTTGTGAGCTAGTTCTAGACTTCAGTGTATGACATTTTCTTATTTAATGCTTAGTGAATACGGTAATTTACTTACTGAGCTAATAAGATTTCTTCATAGCCAGTTTGCCCATAAAGAGTCTCGCCATACCTCTCATTAATGTGTGCATGTGAGGGTCTTGTATTTAGGATGAAAGATACTATTAACTGGTTTTATTTAGTTCTACTCTTTTTCTGTCATTGATTGCTGCAGCACACAGACATTTTGATTTTCCTACTATTTCTAATTAGAAAGGCAGAGGTACAGTTTATACTTTCTAAAATTTTACACTTTTTCAAATATAATTCTAATTCTTCTCTAGCGTTAATGCACTCCTTGTCACCTTTGTTGCGTTCCATCCCTGAATTACGCATTCTTGGCATAAGGCGTTACCTCAGCATATTGACAGCTGGGGATGCTGACCAAAGGTCAGTCACCTTTCCACAAAGCGCACAGGTGTTCATAGAACAGCCTTAACTAAAAGCACACCCTATTAAGCAGTGTAATGTCTCTGGAATGCTGTGAATTTCTAGTTAGATTTAAAAGTGTTTGAAAAATTAGCTGTCGTCGTGTGTTACTGATGTGTTTGAGTTCCTGTCTTTGGCGTTAAACAGGATTGTGTACCAGAATGAGATGCTTTGAACTGGCGCGTTTGCTTGTGAGAAGGAACTGAGCGATAGCTATCGCTTGGCTGTTCCGTGGACTGCTTAGTGTAAAAGAATAATTTGAATATTCCCCAGACTGTAGGGATGGGAGAGAGGCAGCTAATGCTGATTTGCAACCAGTGAGTTTAATAATTCCTTTTTCTTCCCTCTTGTTATGAAGCAGAAGAGAGTTTTCTTGGGTTTCTTAAACAGTGTTTATGTTAGGGTGCAGTTTGAAATTGCAATTAGAGGATTCTCTTCATAAAAGTGAGTAGCGTATCACTAATAACTTCAGGAAAAACGTGAGACGTATCAACACATTTGAATAATTCATAGTCAAGTCTACAAGAGCTCCACTGGTTTGTTGTGACTTGAGATACTTCAGCTGGGCGGCTCAGTAATATGGTAGATGTAACATGTAGATAACATAGTAGTATTACTTGTCATCTGTGGTAAAAAGTGATTTAGCTGTTAAGAACTGAGCTGGCTGTGCAAGATGACAAACTGATTATCAACTGGTGTGACATACTGGTTTCCAGTATATCAGCTGGAGTAGTTGCTCAGGCTTCCACATGTGAAAATTCTTACCTGTGATTTTCCAGTGGGTCTGGAACTATGACAACTTGAAAATAAGCTTAAAAAGGTGGAAATCTTCTTCATGGATAGTGATTTATACAAATAACATTTAATCTGTCATCAGCTCCTGTATCACTCGGACCTGGTATAAAAGAGATCTGATAACTCTGGAGGATAGTAGGGATTTGGCTTAAATCAGAAAACTATAGATACTATGGAACATGCTGCTAGTATAGCAAATGAGAAGAGGTTCTTAATGACTACAACCAGCATTATTTGAGTAAAAAAAAAAATTCCCCATGTTTTATCGACTATCCCTGATGAGGTAGGTAGATAAGGGGTTTCAGCTCCTGTAGCAAGAAATATTGCATGTAAATGTATTCGTGGTTACATTTTAATTGCAGAATAAAATTCTGGGCTGCTTTAGCTGCTCTGTTGATGAGTACTACGTGCTTTTAGTGGTTGCTTACCTGTGGTTAGTGATTGATTGGGACATAAATATTGCTTGCTTTTTCATTCTGTGCTGGAATTAACGCTAACAAATAAGCCTGGTTATGTTGATTTGATGTGATCTAAGAGGCTGCCTTTACAAGAGGCAACTTTAGAGGAGCTTATAAAAGGGAAAAATTAGTTATGAACTGGGAAAGCATCTTGCCTTGAACGGAAAGCTTCTGGAATATGTTCTCTGCTTGAAAACTGTGGAGCCAGATGTATATAGCAACAGTATTTCTTCTTAATTTCTTCTTAATAGATAAGGCAGAAGGCTTGGGAAACATTTTTTTTTTTTAGTCTTAATTTTAAGTTCTGCTATTTTTTGAAGTTTTTGTGTTTAAAATACAGCAGTAGGATAAACAGGATGAGCATATATCATTTAGTGTCAAAATCTACTAGTCTAAAACTCAATGTCAGGCTGTATTTAACGTGTTTATATATTCCACCAATATTGTAGTCAACTATAGTGACTTTTCTGGGTGTGTACTCTAGAGCCAATGTATGTTGATACTCTTGGGGGATTTTGTAAATATTCAATATTCTAATTTTTCCCCTGTCCCATTATATCTTCTTCTTAGCTGGAAAAGAAGCAAACAACCCCTCCATTTCAGCCTCAGATCACAGACGATTACGGTTTGGATAACTTTGATACACAGTTCACCAGCGAACCTGTGCAGCTAACCCCAGACGATGAGTATGTTTTTCTCCAAATACAATTGCATGATAAGAAATTAATGTATAAACTCCTTGAAAATTACGAAGAAGCTATGTACTTAGCATTGGAACATGGTCAAGTTAAATATCTTGATAACTTCTCCATACTTCTTACATCCTTCAAACTTCTTAGGACTACCTAGTGTTCTGCGTCCAGAGTACAGTATTGATTTGCTGTTGAGCACATGCTTGGCACTGGAAGTAGAGATGGGAATTTGGTTCCTGACCCAGGCAGCTTGTATTTCCGTACTCGGGAGAAACAATTGAGGCACAGCTCCTTGGGTCTCGGAATAACGTTGAGATAGCAGGAGAATCTTCCAGTAAGCTGCTAGTTAAAAGCACTATGGAAAAAAAAATGCAGGAAGAAAAAATATGTGTTCATAAGGGAATGTAAAAGCTGAGGAGTGACTGCTGTACGCAAAGGCAGAAGTTCCTTCAGATACAAGGTGGCATATAAGAAGACAGGCTCTAGTTTTGGTAGCTGGATGGGAGACAACTTGCCCAAAGTGCTAAAGAGAGTAATTGTTCACAGTTTTCAGGGTTTACAGAAGTGTTACATTTAAAATTGGTACTTGAACTCCTTTTGGAAATGCAACGTGGGAAAATGTTGGAGAGAAGAAGTCTTGTGGACTTCTTGGCATATGTTTCATGGTACATGTATTATCAGAGCTAAGGGGGGGCGAATGCCAACAGTGGAAAAAATGGAGTATCTAATTGCTGAGGAACGCAACAGTTGGAAGTCCATTCTTTTTCTTCTAAAGCACGTTTTTCTTTCAAGGCTTGAGTGTGCAACACTAATGCCAGATGGCACTTAAATACACCTTTTAAAGAACTCTAAAATACTGTTTCTCATTGAAGAGCAGTATGGTGCGTGTTTTCTTTTGAAATTTTTGTGCTGTTCTACCAAAAATACAATGAAACTTTCTGCTGCTTGTTTGACTTTTTGATGCAGAAGTAAAATGAATCAAAGGAGATTTGGGATTTGTTGAAAATCTAAGACTTGGAATCCCAAAATCTGTGCAGCTGGGATTTCTAGATGAGCTTTACTGTCAGGGAACAGTAAAAACTTGCATTGCACGTTTTACACTTACACTTTCACAGTATATTTCATTGATTTAAGTTTGGATTTCCTTATGGGACTAGGTGCCTTCTGCTGAAGATTACAATGCACTCTTTTTCCAGATGTTTTCAGCCTGTTGTCCTGTTCACCAGTTTCATGTTTGAAGCAAACCTGTTTGTTAAATTTCCAGCGCTTTGCATTCTTTATGATTTCTAACTGAAGTTTGTAGAGCAACTGATGGTGTTCTAGAATGAGTATGTGGGTCTCATCAGATGTTTCATAAAGCTGATTCTAAAATCTTGCTTTTGGAAATGGGATTTTAGTAATGGATTTGTGATTCCTACTTGCTTAGATACCCTCTGAAGTACTGCATGCAGTGGGATGCCCCGCTGGCAGAGGCCGTTGCATACTGTGCACAGGCTGTCATACCGCGAGGCACAAGATTGTCACATTGCAGCCCATGTGCTTCTGTTAGTTTTCCCTCTTCTCTGTTGCTACACAACAAAGCTAAACTGCTCTGAAAGAAAGACAAGACCGTTTCAAAACCTTTTTCATAAAGTGCTTGCTAATCCTAGGTCAACCCCCAGCATTATGTCAGGGAATTTTTATTTGTACAAATACATGTTCTGTTGATTACATTTGTCATTGTAAAGATGAACACTGTAAGCAGTGTTTGAGCATTGAGGCTGCTCCGGTGGTGATAAATTCGCTGTTGCAGGGTCTTTCCCTTGCTGTGTTCTTGGGTGACAGCTTCTCATCCTGAAGTAATTGTGCATTTGGAGATTTCATTGTGGATATTTGGGTGTCCGGGTGCTCAAGCTGGATTTTTGTGAAAATTACCTATGTATCGTGGATCCACATAGTTCACAACCTGTTCTCTCTTTCTCAGGAGTTCAGCATGTAGGAAGGGAGTAACTGAAAGGAAACCAAAGTGTGAAGGGCTTCAGTTACTGTTTCTGTGACACCAGAGAATTGCAAGGCATATTCATGCTTTACAGGTTCTAGCTGGCAACAAAATTACAAATACCAAGTGTATGTGCACTTACAGTGGGAAGTTTTGTGAACATTAAATCTTAAAAGAAATTCTCCCTTTGTATATACATAAATTTATGTCTTTTCTTGGATTTCCTGTGCATACAGTATGTATTTTTTTAAAAGTATTAGCTTTGTGCTTGACTCTTTCATAGTATTTATCTTATATGTAACATTAGCAGACCTTGCTGACAGCAAAATATCTGTTTATTATCTGTAAACTGGTGTTACAGAACAGCAGCCATCTATTATATGCTTCTTTTGGGGCCTTATAAGTATGGATGTTACCTAACTGGGAGGGCAACAGAAACTTTTTATCAGATATTTCAAAATTTCCAGTCATATTACTTTAGATACTGGCATAAAAAAATTAGCATTATGAATCTGTATGTTCAGAGACTTGCTTTTTTTCCCCGTTTATTGTTGTTTCTGTACAACTTCATAAATATACATTTCTGTAAGGTATTTTGTTACCCCTTGAGGAAAAAGTACAGCAACAACAGTAGTAATTGCAATTGATAAAACTATATCAGTGCTTTTGTTTGTTTTTCAGAGATATAATAAAGCGAATAGATCAGTCAGAATTTGAAGGATTTGAATATATTAATCCATTATTGCTGTCAACAGAAGAATCAGTATGAAGGAATGACATCTTCATTGTGGACAGTGTGAATGACCTTTAAATTTACCCTTAACTACAGTTATGCATGCGAGGCTGGGGAACTGTAAGATTTTGGATGGAGACCAATGATTTAACAAAAAAAAATAAAAAATTGCTGCTGAAAATCAAAGAAGAGAATAATGATTTTGGTGGGTGTCTTCTGCCACTTAGTGATTCTTAAGTTCTGGGCACTGACACAACTGGCTTCATTAATGAAGGAATTTGCATTTTGTGCCTGTTTCATGAAGGATTGAAACGTTCATTGCATCCCTGGAAAAGGAGATTCTGAAGAACTTTTGAGATCCACACACTTTCTACAAACATTTGATGCAATGAGCTACCAGTTGAAGAACATGACAGTGTAACATCCTGAAGAATAAAATATATTACGGTGGTGTTGAAGCTTATTTTTGATGCCTTTTTTCACAAGTGGTACCTGTCTAAACGTCTCAGATATATTTAAAAGGAGTTGTGTTTTATTAGCAATCAAAACATAAATTTGGGTACAAGATTTAAGTGCCTAAATGGATAAACTGCATTGAAGAATTATTACTTATTTGGAACGTTCTTAAACCTGGTAAGTTCTGCTTGTTAATATTAAGTAACCATTTACATATGAAACATACAGTTCACAGCTGCAGCCTAATGTTCATTTGCATCTTTTTAGAATTGGAAATGCAGAGTGACTCAGCAGTATTAATTCCAAATTAGAATTTACAGGATCAATTTCAAAATCTGTTGTCTTAAACTCCAAATTTACCAAAATGTATGGATTGAAGAAAACCAAATTTGCACACAAAGGATTACTGAAGATACTTAAGCAGTGCCTACACCTACAATGATGTTGTGTTGTATATTAGATTTTTGAAAAGTATTTTTATCAACAATACAAGTATTCAGAAATAGAGCAAAAGTATAATAAAGCATAGCCTTAAAGTTTAAAGAGTAAATCTAGAATAACCATAATATAAAATACACTTTCCTGATAAAGCACACCTCCTACTTATGATAAACTGTCTGCTTACAGTTACTCAGTGTATATTAATAACTAATCATTCTACAGAAGAGAATGGGATGTTTTGGTAAAATGATTTGCATCAAAGTAGTAAATTTTTTTAATGGAAGAAAAATTAATACCTAAGAAATTGGATAAAGCAAAAGAACTATCAAATTGCTTCTTGTGGAAACTGGGGGTGGGGGGGGCGGCAGGGGTGGGGGGGGCAGGGAAAGGGTGTATTACATCACAAAAGTTAATAATTTATCAGCTTGGAAAAGCTCCTGTTGCTACATGTGAGGATTATGAAGCGTGCATTGCCATCTGAAACTTGAGGTGCTGTGAAGATTTACCTGCCTCCGTAAGGAACAACAGCCGAGGCAGTGTTCCTTTTTGCTAGGTTTTGGATTGACTATATTGTGTGGGTTGTAGAGATAGGGGGAGAAAAAATTTTTTGGGAAGGAAAAAAAATGAGAAACCCTGTGCCATGACATCTCACCTAATTTGGTGTAAAATGCAGGATAAATTGCAACACTTTAACTTTCTTTACATTAACATATGGTTTTCTCAGGGTACAGCATTGCATTAGGTGCTGAACATGACATCTTTCGGATTCATATCCAGGTCATGAGGTGCTAGGACGAGACTGCCAAAACATTGTTTAAAATTTTCAATTAATCATTGATTAACGATCTACATTTTGTATCCCCTCATTAGCCACAATTATGCAGATCTGTGGTTACTTAGTTATATTAATCCCATTCAGATTTCAGTTGTGGGTTTCTCTCTGTTGGACTGTAGCATTTCATATTAAGCAAAATGTGTTCTAATCAGCACTAAATAATTTAACCAGTAAGAAGTACTTGCCTCAAATGCTTGGACTTCAGATATTTTATTATCTACTAAAGAAAACATTTACCTTTTAAATGTCATCTGACCTTTTTTTAATTACTCCTTTTCTGCCTTTTCCCTGGCAATTGCTTTATTTACCCTGAATAACTTTTCTTTCCGTGTTTTCAGCTCCCCTGGTAATAAAACTAATCAATAGTTATCGGAGTGACTGCAGGCAGCTCATGAATGGAAATACGACAGATTAAGCTGTCCTTTGACATGCCAGGGCAAAGAACTTGGAAATATTAGAAACGTGGGTTGGGGTTGGTTTTTTTTAACCATTTTTCTAGGTTTCAGAACATTTTCAGAGGGAGGGAAGGAAGAACAGAAAGACACATTTGCTAAACAAACATTGTAAAGACTACTTGATTTTATTTAAAAATTTACAGGCATTTACAATGTTGCTGTGTTGCCAAATAGTTTGCTGGATACAAGTTTGGTTGCTCATGTGCAAGTGTTTGAATAATGTTCTGTTCATGATGAAGGGGAAATTTTTTATATAAAGTACTTGTTTTATAAATAAAAGAAAATGAAGGATGTAATTAAATGTGTGGTTTGGAAAAAAAAATCCTAATATATTACAAATGGATCTGGTAATGATATATAGTTGTCTTATTTGAAATAGTAAATGAAAATTCTAGCTAATTTAATGATTGTAAAACAGTAAATATGTTCTTGTAGTTTTGTATAATTAATTAGTTGGGATCTTTGCTGACCAGTTTTAATTGTGCAGAAGATGGTATACTAATCCATAACAGCTAAGATCATTTATATTCTTGCACATCTATTAAAGACTTTAATGAAAAAGTTAATAGACTGTTATTATTTATCAGTAAACTGGGCTATGTCCAACTTGCACTTTTTCAAGAGACCCCATTGTAAATTAAAATATATAGGATTCTTCCTGTATTTTGATACTGTATTCTGTGTTTATTCTGTATCCTTGGGTCACACCTGAAGTGTAGGGAGGTCCAGATTTGTTGGGCTAGAAAACGGTTCAGGTACTGAAGTTTAACATGAGCTGTGCTCTTCTCTGCTGGATGCAAAGGCACTGGTGATCAAAACAGCCAAACTGGGCAGAATTGTGCTCCTCCAGCACACGGCCCTTCGGCAGGAAACCAGTTTGAACTTGAGGCTGTGACTGGAGAGCGTGTGCTGCCTGAATAAGAGACCCTGTTCCGTAAACAATTAACTGTGCTGGGGAGAAATGAACAACCTACTCCGGTTTGTTTCATCCCTTCTGCTTGTTACTCAACTATCGCTAAACTTCATTTATTGTCATTCATGGGAAAGGCTGTTTTTCTCAAGCTTACAAAACATTTACCTGCTACTGTTAAGTTAGCAAAACACTAGCTGAGTCTTCTGAATACCTTTTAGCTGAAACAGACTCTCAGGTTGTCTTTATTCTCCATCACTGTGGGGGGCGGGGGGAGTGGAACTGATACAAAAAGCAGCTGGTTTGGCTGACTGGGTATATTAAATCTTCCTTTGCATTTCAGTACTGTGACACGGGTAGAAGTGTTCTCTCTGGAGCCTGACCAGTTTAGGCTGGTCATGTTTATCAAGTGGATACCGACTGCAAAAGCTACAAAGTAAGGTTATGAATTTAGCTGTGTTCCTTCAGAAAGAGAAAAAAACCCACAACATACCCTTTATCTGGTGTGGGCTTATGTTTTCTTTTAACATAGATATACTTGCAGAATCAACTGTACAATCATAAGTTCTTACTTAGATATTAAAATAATGAAAAATGCGAAGCTTCAATGACTTTTTAATTAAGCTTATTTTCACAGGTTACCTATTCAGAAAGAAGGAAGTTAGTAAACTTTGGGATTAGAATAATAGTTCTCTTGTTCAGCTGCTTTTGTCCACAGTTAAGAGATTCAGAACAACTGTGGTGCATCAGCCAAAACAGGTTCTTCAGGGACTGCAACAGACACTTTTCCAGAAGTACCCAGATTCAGGGAGTATCAAGACTGATTTCCCAGGGGTTCTCTGGGACATCCTACAGCACCGTTTTCAGAACTAGAACTAGTTTATATGCATGTGAGAGGATTTAAAATAAAAAGACGCCAAAGACGCAAGGTGGTGCTTGACCTTCTATTGGGTTACAGGTTTGTGATGCTAAAGCAAGTCTGAGCCAAGGATGTGCTGCCTCGACACATTTTTCCTTTTCCTTTGAGAAAGGTTCATCCTTGGCCTTGTTCCTTTGCTTGTCATTCTGGATTTACCACGTTACATCATCTGCACTTTCAGACAAGCACCGAGCAAGATGGCCATCAATATCCAGTTGTGACAGTCTGCAAATACAGAGAATTTTTTCAGTGAGAAAGTTAAATCCTTTTATTTACACTATTCTCCTTTGCTCCCTCATTTCCTCAGCAATCGCAGAAGTGTTCCTATGCTCAGCATAGTCGTTCCTATGCTCAGCATTGTTATCAGCCACACTTGTGTAGCTGCTATCACCTCCTGCTAGCTAGTTTATGTCATTTACTAGAAGACAATGCTCACGTTCCGTATTCTCTAGACAAGTAACACTATCCTTGGTAATATCATGCTATTGATACAGGGTGGAAAACTATTGCCTTACTCCACATCCCACTCCAACCTGACGATACAGGAGATGCCATTTCTGATAGAGAAAGGATGCTTGCCCGTGTCTGCTTTCCTTTTCCTTTTTTGGCAGGCTATTTTTGCAATTGTGATTGTCACCCTCCCTGCTGCCCATATTACAACTTTTTGTAAGGCAGATCCTAAAAAAGTTGAAACTAATCCTAATCAGCACAGAATTACCAGTAGCACGGAACTGGTGTATGTTTAACCTTTCTGTCTAAATCTCAATATAATGACCACAATATTATAAACATTAATGAAGCCATCTTTCTGTCTCCTTGTTCAGCCTCCAAAAGGAAGAAAAAGTTGCAGCCAATACATCTTGTGGTATTGGAGAACCTGTTGAAAAGCACGTTTTCAACAACTATGGCAGCCTAAATACTACTAAGTGGTGTTAATTTCAAGAGAGGATGTAATTCTTATTGTAGAGTAGACATCCAGTTGCTGGGAGGGAGAATTATTTTATATTGAGATACATATATGTGTAAAGGTAGCTCAACAGCAACGGAGGGCTGAAGTCTCATTTAGCTCTACTACTGGAGCTTGCATAAGAAAAATCCACTTCCGTCTTGTCCAGACCTTGAAAGCTAAATCCAAATTTAAAAGCACAGCTGCTCAGCCAAAGGCATTCAGATGAACAGGTACCAGTACAGCTGTAACAATGATGTCTAGATCTTGAAAAGATAGTGACAGGTGTGAAATTAACCCATCTAACTCTAAAGTTAAGTTTTTTTAACTATTAAGAATGCCATGCTGGAATGGTTTGTGGATTATGATACAAATTTCACCAAAACATCTTTTCATACTCAAGTATTTAAAAATGCTAATTCTGCATATACTAGCAAGGTTTAGGAGAGAGGTCAAAATTAGCTTGCTTTCTGAAGCAGTATAATCTACTAATCATGAACTTGTAAACTAATTAGAAGTAGGCAATTCTGACAGTTAAAAAGTACTTTGCTTCTTAGAAGTTTTGTCTATTTTCATTATTTTGTATATACAGAATGTATCCAGAACCATTTGGAGTTTTGTATACTGTGAAGTTATTAAAAAAAAAATAAAATACTTACGTTCCACTAAAATTAACCAGACACATTGGACAACTGTCAAGAGTTGAGGATCCTTCACTCTGATTTTCTGTCTTCTCCTCGCAGCTTTCAGTTCCAGGTCCACTCACAAGAGGAGACTGCTTCTCTGCAGGCACATATCTGGCCTCACCAAATGACACATTCCCTTGCTGTGTTTCTGTTTGAAGCTCTTTCCTGTCATTTTCTTTTCTGTTTTCCTGGCTGCTCTGTACAGTCCCTGTGCAGGGCTTTTTAAAGCTAAAAGCTTTTGCAGAGCTTTGTGACAATGCCAAGTGGTGTGCAGAACTTCTGTGCTGTGTGAGTTGATGTGACTTGAATCCAGTTTTGAAATATCTTCTGTGTCTTCCCCAACCATATTTTTGGCTTGATCTGTAATAGTTACAGAGGATGTTTTCTCAGCTGTAGAAGGTAAACTTCTCAGTTTATCTGCTTGGTCCCATCCTTTCTGTGAATGGTCAATCTGGCTCTGTGTTAGCTGATGGGAGCTAAGATCCTTTGGGTTTAGATGTTCTTCTTTGCCAAAAGATGGGAATGATACCCACTGAAAGTCTCTCATTCCAATTGTAAAGACTTCTTGTTCTTGTAGACTTTCTTCCTTGGAACTCTGTGACACACAGACACATACACTCATACACAGTCTTCAAACAAATGCATTCCAATTGATACATAAAACCAAGGCTGAACATACTATACATACTGAGAAAACTAAACTACATTGAATAAAAGAACATTTTATTTACTTCTATCTCCAGCACTTGTAAAGCAATCAAGAGTTTATGCATTATGTGTCTTCCTTTAACATTTCTAAATTGATACAAGAGGGTACTCTCTTAATGTGTTCCATAGAGGGTATGGATGAAAACAACAACCTGGTGCTGTTCAGAAAAAGAATTCTACTTTAGAAGGATGGTGTTTTCCTTGTTAAAATATTGCCTAACACTATTGGTGCAATGTAATAATTGTTTCTGTGTAATTCACCTCTGTTACAGTTTGCCTTTTCCAGTGTAATTCCATTAGGGAGATGCTAGTGCTTATGACCAGTCAGTATACTTACACAGGTTACCTTCAGCAAAATGTTGTAAAGAATTTGCCATAGCGCAAAAAAGGCCCCTGTAGTTGTCCTTACACTACCTGCCCCGCAATGCTGTCACACCACTGTATGTAGAGACTAGGGAGCTGAAAGCCAACATGTATTTAAAAGCTATTTTCAGATTGTTTCTCCTGTTATCATTGTTCAGAGCATCACTGTTGTAAGCAGTACACAAAGTGCAGACAAGAAGGATACACCACACTACCTGTGCAGAGAACTCTGGAAAACTGGGCACTGTTTGCCAGTCCGTGCATTGTAAATCTTGACTGATGTTTTTCAGTAACAAAATCCATGTTTTCTCACACTCGTTTAAGTCATCTTCTTCAAACCATGAACATCTGTCAGCCAATGTCCTGTAAAGACAGACAGTCCAATAGCTTGAGAGTGGGAGAAAGAGAAGAAAGTATTCTGCATTGCTTTTAGTTTGCCTTTTAATCAACTTGATTTATCCCTCCTGTAATGCTGATGTTTCAAAAAAGTAAAAGTTTTTAAATTAACTTCCAGTAGCTGACAGTGCATCAGCCTCTTTCAGCCCAGTTCAATGGCTATGTGTGGTGGCTGCTTTCTTTTTGTTAATGGCTAAGCAGAAGGTAGGGATGTGATTGAAAAAGTGTGTAACTTTCCCATTTGTACAACATAAAACTCCATTCTTACCCATTTTCTTTTGATCAAGTAGCACTATATGTGCTAAACCAAAAGTAAGATTTGATAACTTTGCCATTTCAAACCACAAAGAGGCACATAAAAAGCATGTGTCAGTAGGTGCAAGTATGCAAATGCAGATTTTGCAGTTTTTAAAAGAGAAGCAAGATGGCTGCCTGTGGAGGCAAAAAAAAAAGATTTAGCTGTTTATAATATTATTTTTTTACCAAAGGAATACCCGTCTAGCCTACAGCAGGATTCTTCTGCAACAGAGGCATTATTTAACCTATAAACTAATTTTTACAGTTTACCATGACTTACATAACTTGTACAGCTGTCAAAAAAAATTACTGAAGTTTTTTTTAAAAAAACTCTTAAAGCCTTGCCTTCTACTTGTAACAGATGAGATGTAGGTATTTATTACTGTCTTCCCTTCCAAGTGAAAGGGTTTTTTTCCCTCTTGGACACTGAAGTTGGCACCTGCTGAGCACAGAAACCACTGAAATGTTTGCACTGAGGATGACAATCGCATTGACCCCACGTATGCTCGACCATTCCCATCCTGCCGTCTGAAATTCCTGATCACCTTTCAAAACAACTTGATCTACATGCTTAGGATGGCATCAGGAAGGTTTAACTACAAAGTAACCATTAAAAGGTTTTTATACTAGTAATGCTGTATAAAGACAGTTTCAAGAGAAGGATGGCTTGTTAATGTCAGAATGTTCAGCGTTCCCCCTTCTTACTAATGCTTTTTCTTGGGTCACTGTCCAGGAATGATGCTGCACTGAGAAGCAACTAGAGCAAAGCCTTACAAGCCCTCAGAAAGGGAGCAATATGCCGTCCCAAGCCTGTTGTTGGAAGGGGCACGACGGCCTGCTTGCTCATCCCAACAGGCCAAGGCAAGAACCGAACTGCTCACAGCCACTTCACCCCGCCTTTCTTCAATCCTCCCCTACCCGAGGGCTGGAAAAAAACGGGAATTCTCTCTGATGTCCTGCGAGCCCTACTGTAAAGAAGGAAAACTTAATTTCCATACGTTAGTATTTCTCATGGGCCTCTGTTCTGCACCAGAGAGCAGGCAGAAGGCGCAGGGCCGGCGCACGGTATTTTGCAACTGGCTTCTGGGATTTTTGCAGGCGCTGGTTTATAAAATTGCATTAACACACCAGCGCCCCAGGCCGCTGGTGGGCCCGAGGGCCCAGAGCCGCCCCCGCCGCCGCGGAGGGTCGGGCGGCCCCCGCCCCAGGCGCCCGGCACCGGCGGCGGCAGCTGCGGCCCTTCCCCGCCCGGGCCCCGGCCCCTCCGGCAGCGACGTTCCCTCCTCCCGGACTCACTGGCGCCGCCGCGGGGGCTCCCGGCCGGGGCTGGGCTCCCGGCTGCCAGCTGCCGGCGCCTTCCGGGGCCTGAGGCGCAGCTTGGCGGCTGCTTCCTCGGACATGGCTGAGGCGCAGGGCCCGCCCGGCCGCCTCCTGCAGCCGCTGTCTCACCGCTCCCCCCCCCCTCGCCTCGCCGGCGGACGGCGCTGGCGGCCGCGGGAGAGCGGCCCGACCGCCGGCTCTTCCTCTTCCTCCTCCTCCTCCTCCCGCTCGGCCGCGGCGCCCCCAGCTCCTGTCCCGCCCTCGGAGCCGCCCCGACTGCACGGCAGCGGCCACCCGCCAGCCCCGGCCCGCCTTTTTCCTGAAGGGAAGCCCGCCTTTTTCCTGAGGGGAAGCCCGCCCGTCTCTAGCCCCTGCGCAGCGCCGCGCAGAGCTCGACGGGGCCTGTAGTACCTCAGCTGCGAGGTGCTTGGCAGCCTCGAAAGCCATCCTTTCCGCGTTACCTTTACTCCGTCAGCTTTATTTATGTGTAGCGTTTGAGTGTACACGGGGTTGGACGTGGAGCGGCCGTCGTGGCAATGCAGCGTGGCCTGTTCGCGTAGGGCCACGGCGGCTGGCGGGGCCCGGTGCCGGGGCTGGGCCGGCCGGTGCAGGCGGCGTTGTCCGGGCGCGGGGGCTGCACATGATGGCGGTGGGCCCAGCTCCGCCATGGCCGCGGTGCCGGCCGAAGGTCCTTTATCCCTACAGTAGATTGAGATCGCGCCCCTCATCTAATTTCTTTCAGGAAAGAGTCTGTTGAAGTGATTCAGTTTGTCTTTTTTGGCAGGAACGTCACCGGGTGACTTGAAATAAAGCACTTAGAGTGGCACCAGCACGGGTAGTTTTTGACATGGATGGAGGCGCTAACCAGGCTGTGGCCTTTCCGAACGCAGATGTAACAGAGAAGTGATGACAGACTCTTCATAATTCTCCAACAGCAGATAAAAGGATCAGAAAGTAATAGCTGATTAAATTCTTCACAATTGATATGAGAATAATTGTAGAAGGAAATAAATTCTGTCTGGCAACAGGTGCTTATGAAGGAGAGTGGGTACAGAGTGCTCTTTTTCATAAAACTAGTGATACATTATTGGTACAAGATGAATCCAAGTTCGTGCTTCTTTTCTGTAACTACCTTTACACAGTGCTAAATGTCCTGTGGACTGTTTCATCCTTGGATTCTTGAGGCTAAAAAGGGAGGTATGAGTACTGATGATGCAGCACTGCATTCAAAGTTATGCCTGTGAATTACTGTGTTGGGCATACAGACCACCAAAAATGCATTAAGTAACAGCTGATCTGAGTTTCTACATGTCTTGAAGGGATCTGAAATAGGAAGGTGGCATTCCGATACCAGAGTTCATAGATTCACATTTGAAATAGATAGGTAGATTGAACCTGAGAAGTGACAGGTACAGCCAGCCAGCTGCCTCCAAATGTGTTACAGGCTGAAGATGATTTAGTTAGAGTGTAACCACAGATCTGAGAGGCTCAGTCCAGCTTACAGCTTTCCTATGTTAACTCAAGTACTTTGTATTTCTGTGAGTCTGTATGTATAGTGAGGTCATGTCTTTCATTCTCTGTAATAAGTGATTAGAAGAGTGTTAATGGGTTTCCTTTTTACATAAGAGTGAGGATGAAATTCAGAAGTGTGAAGTGTTTGGTTACTAATGGGAGCTGTGTAAGTTGCTACAGTAGATAGCCCTGCTGAAAAATAAAAATAAAACCCAGTAAGCATACTAGAGTGCTAGCATTTCTGCTATGTGATAAGCAGACTAGAATGAGAATGAAGTTCAGGAAGAAAGAAATGAGAATGGAAAAGCCAATTACTGTCATGCAGACTAACATTTTCCCATATTAATATTTGTTTACAGCTACCGCAGTACCCAAGAAATACCGGGACAGTTGCAGTGTTCTGCCTTTCATTTTTGTTGCCATTTAGAAGCTGCTTCCCAGTGAGGTGAAATGAGATTCCAGGCAATAGGTCCTCCTCCTTTCCCTCTTTGGCAGGAAAGGCATTCTCCCAAAAGTTCCAGGTGGAACAAGGTAAGCTGAACAGAGGCAAGGGGTGAATTTGAATCTGAAGATTTTAGGCCCACTGTGGAAAGAAAGATGGTGATGGCAGCAGACACAGAGCAAAGAATAGCAAGAGGGACTGTATATAAATAAAGCAAAAGTGTAGATTGAAAGGGGATCAGCCATGTAAGTGGTTGAAAATGAGATAACCAAGAAGGGGTAAAAATTTGATTCCACAACTGCTGATGCTAATTGAAGAAGACAAACCAAAAATTTGGGGTTTTTTACTTGTCAACTTCAATGAATTATAAGACACAGGACTGATTATCGCCACTTGGCGGCAGCAAACAATATAAAAATCTTGCTTTAAAATTACCTGAGGGGCAGTGAAAGCTATCAGATTGAGTTTATGTCTGCAGCCCTCTGTACATATTTCTAGCTGTATCTATGTTAATTATTGTTTATGCCACAGCGTTTCTTCTTTTGTTCCTGGGATGTTTGGGTTAGTGTTTTTTATGTCTTATGACCCCTTGGATACTACTTTGATAATCCTTTGCTCTTAATTCATGCATCGTACCAACAGATTTATTTTGATAGACATCTCCTGAAACAGCAATCAGCAATGTACTCTGTTTTTCATGCTGAAGGTGTTGCTGTGTGGTGCTGTTAGGACTACGAGTTGTGCATTATAGCATTTGCAAAAGCTTTATTATGGGTAAGCATAAAAAATAGTTATTGTGCAGGAAAGGCCACAAATGAAAGAATATAATAAGAATAGTGAAAATTATGACTTCAACAGCTGATTGTAAAAAGCAAAAGGGAAAAACCTTGCTTCTGTAGCAACTGTAGCTTGTAGGTGGTTTTGTAGTCTGTAGACTTAACTTAAAACTTGATGCTGTAAGTTTTTTTCCCCCATTGTTATCTGCTTAATGCATACCCATTAAAACTTATGGAGGCAGGCGTGACAGTAATGTTTTCATTCCTGCTCTGTCTGTTTCTGTAACTGCCTGTAGATGTGAAACTAGGATTCCAGAAATCTTTGTCTGCTATGTGTACTCAGTATTTTTCATCTGCATCTTTCCAGAATTAATAGTGTACTTATAGCTTGAAGGTGAAGTGTAGAATAGGACCTGTTCTTGGTTCTGCTGTGTTGCACAACATCATGTCTACTGTTTCCTCCACTGACATGGAAATCCTATTACTTCCTACTTGACTTTGGATCTTGCGTAATTAATAATTAGAATGTTTTGTGATCTTAGAAAAAAGTTCTCATAGAAATGCAAAGAGTAGTCTTTATCATCATCAGCCTTGACTGGATTTGAGCCAGTGGTCAAGGGATTTGAGCTTTTGGAAGCTAGAATGCTTCTGCAGATTATCTTTAGGGATTTCCTTGTAAATGGAGTGCCAGCATGTGTAGTTATCTATTCCCTGTAGAGTCTCATCAAGCTGCACACACTTAATCTTTACTTACATGGTCCCTGATTCTTGCTGTAAAGTGGGCCTCAGTTTTAACTTTTGCTCTCAGGAAGAAGGGGCTATTATAACAAATTCTAATCCTTTTGCAATTCCACAATCACTAAAGCCTATAAATTGCCTGCCAAACAAACCAAGTGATCTTTTCCTGGGCTTGAAGGAAAGAGGAGAGTGTAAAACGCAGGTGCCAGCATTTGCTGGGGAAGAACTGGTACATTATCAACTAATCCGCCTTCTGCTATTTCTGATTTCCTACCCAACAGCTGCAACATTGAATGAGAGCTTCTGCATTTGGGAAGAATTAGGAAGCCTGGTAATGCAGGGTCTCTATTACAGATACAACAGCTCACAGACAGGGAGGAGATTTTTGCTGCCGGTGTAGAATTTGGAGTGCGAGGCATTTTATAGCCTGGAAAAATTGTAATTTTCAGCTGTTGTTATGGAGTAATCAATGAAGAAGAGATGCCATAGTTTCTGCTAGGTTTCTCTCATAGCCTGATGTAATTGCATGCATAGCTATTATTTTTCTTAATGTACCGCTCTGAGGCTAAAGCACATGCAGTGTTTATTAATTTTATTATTTTTTTATGTGCTGACTGATGTTTGCAGATAGTTTTATCCTTCTGAAAAATCTTTGGTTATGTGGTGCTGGCTCCTGTATCAGATAACAATGTTCAGAATAAATTGTGCCTAGCTAGAAAATGGAATCATTATTGCTACATTTTAATTATTTAATCAGTGCTTGGTTTAGGAGGATATGTTGATAAGTTTTTGTCCTTGTCAAATAGTCTGTGACTTCACTCAAGGATTAATGTGTCCATTCTGTTAAATGCCATAAAGGAAAATGTCCCCAAAGATGCCACAGGAGACTGAAGTATGTATAGTGGAGCATCAGTGAAAGCTGCTGCAGCAAATGGACTTTACGGTGTATCTCCTCTAAAGCCTAGTGGCAGCAAATGTAGCGCTGGAAAGAGCAACTCAATCATGTTGGCTCACTCAGTACAGTGCTAATCACTGTCTGTAGTGAAATGGGAAAGTCTGACTATTTTCATCAACATGATGTATTACAATTCAAGCCACAAAATTATGAAAGCTGTGTAAGACTTCCTTTAGCGTAGTCAGGAAAATAAGGGTGACATGCAGTTTCAAATTGAGAAGTGCAGGCTTGTTGCTGCTTCCAGAGAAAGTCAGTTGAGTGAAGACAGTTTTGTAGGTTCTCCCTAATTTTAGTTGTAGGTGACATAGTCTTTTCAATGAAGAGTCACTACCTTGGAAACCTGCTTCCTCTGGTAGCTTATGAGAACCTGAATTTGTTAATGTGCAGCGTCCAGTGCACATCTCATCTTTTCAATTCAGCCTTTCCTTTTCAAGCATAAGGACAGATCAGTACCTGTGTGGCTGTATATTGAAAATCAAGCCTTGTGACATTTATATGCCAAGATGAGAAGACCTAAAAAGAGGACTAGGGAGACTAGCGTGGCATTTGTGGGTACCAGGTTGCCAAGGAGGCATATTGTATTGAAACAGTTGCCTGGGAAACATTTAAAAATACATTGAATGGAAAAGCATATGTGATGTGCCCACAAGCGTTCTGTGTGAATGAAATGCCATGGCTGATGATGGCACCAAGAGACTGTTACTATTACATGTAAAGATGCTGCTAGTGATGTGGGGTGGGTTTTTGGTTTTTTCCCCTCCCCATACCCTATTTGTAGGAGGTGCAGCAAAGGAAGATTGTTTTGCTCTTGGCTGATGGATTAAAGTAAACATAGAGAAAGTGGTACGTGTAGTCAGCAGCAGCAGCTGGAGATGGAAAGGGCAATTTGGCTTCATTTAGGCAACCTAAACCAATTGACGAGAGGCTTGTACAATTCCCCCTCAAAACTAACAGTAGCACTGCTGAAACTCCTACAGGATAAATATGAATGATTCTCTGAATGGTTCTTCAATTGTGCTAAAAATGTATTTGGAGGCTCTGACGTCATTACAATTGGGCTATACATGTAAAAGTTGTGTAACATGCAAAGAGTTTTTGCTTAAAGCAGGTTGGATAGCACAGATGAAAAACTCTCACTGACCTAACTTGGGAGGAGGGGAAGGGGGGAGTGGAAATAGAGGGAGATGAAGGGAGAAGTTTTCAGAAGATAGCCCGACTGCTCTAGTTCTTCCTCAGATCAGACTCATTGAAAGATGGTACTGAGAAAAAAAGAATGACAAAGGAAGGGAACAGTGACACTGGAACTAAAATGAACAATTATATCCACTCTTTATTTCACAGAAAGAAAACTTTTTTCCTATGCAGCCAAGAAACGAGGGAGCTAGCAACTGTAATCTAGGATATCCTACCCTGGACTAAGAGGTTCATCTGCTAGTCATTTCCAGATATTAAAATGCATCTCCTCTTCACTAAGGATGAGTGGCAGGTATGAAGCTGGTTAGAATTATAATCTTCCTGCCTAATCCTCCTTTGGAGATTTAGAAACAAATACCCTACTCTTGATTTGCTAGAGGCTTAAAAAGCCTCTTTGGGAGCCAGCAGATTTAGCTTGGTGTCCAGCCTTTATGTGGTACAGACTGAGACAGTAAATTTTTTGGGAGAGAGACGCAGTGGAGAGGAGTTCTGTTGACTAAGAAGGAAGGTCCAGAGGCCTTTTTGTTAGTAGCAGCTGTGCAAAGATAAGTTGTCTTATAGGAAGAAGACCCCAGGGCCTTAGTTTCTTGAAGATGTTGCCTGTTTGAAGCTGTGAAGTTGCTGTTTATTTGGTAACGTGTGTGCTTTTCCCCAGTGAGGAAGCATTTTGACCGATGGAGGCTGCTAACTTTGCTGTCATTTTGGCCAGTGAGAGGATGCTTTTTGGCTGGCTGTCTAATTTGGGCACAATCTGCTCAAGCATCTGAGGTGATCCAATGGTTGTATTGGAAAACCATGAATCAGATGTGTGCCAGTCAAGTCCTGGTATCACTCATCATTTTTCTGGCCCAGTGTGTAGTTAAATTGAGTCCTGATGTTTCTAGGCCCTGGGGTTAGTGTAAGAGAAGCCGGGAGAATTTGCCTTTCATCTTCCCCTCACAGTTTTGCAATGTGACTGAAAACTGTTGGAGAGAATGTTTCAGATCTCAAACAAAGATTAGGTTTGATGGCATGAAGCCGTGGGTTCTGTGGCCCAGCCTAGAATTCTGCTGAGGGAGTTGTATAATCTCCCCATACTTTAAAGAATTTCAGCTTTGAATTTAGGATCAAATATGGCTTGAGGTTTTCATATTTCTTGCTTGCTTTCTTGGTGTTTTTTTGTTGAGTTTTGTTTTTTGGGGGTTTGGTTTGGGTTTCTTTTTTTTTTTTGAAGTGTGTCTCACAGTATTGCAGCCTATAGCATTTTGAGTTACTCCCGTTCGCTGTGTATCGTTCCTCCATTTGAAATAAGCATACTAAAGGGCTCCACCAAAAAAAAAAATCCATAAATAATACCTGTAGTAATTACAGAATATCACCTGTCTTGTTTGTGGGCATGAAACCACAAAACAGTGTGGCAAAATTACCAATACTAATTAATGTGTTGTGGTATTATCCATAACTAGAATGGTATATAAAATCAACTTAAAATAGAATGTAATTCAGCAGATTAGTGTTTGCTTATTTCTTCAACAAATAGAGATAGTAGGTTTAGTTAGTTTTGCAGGTTTTTTAAGGACTAGCTAGTGTTTTAGAAAGAAAATCTAGTAAATCTGAAGGTATAACCAAAGCTGTGGATGCAAGTCTAAATCTTTTCACTTTTCACTGAGTGCACTTGAGTTGCAGCCTGGTGTAATTTTATTGCATTACGAAAATGTCTTGGAAATAGGCAGTATGTCCCTGCTACCTGTCCTAAACTCTTTCCTTTTTCATATTCATTCTCCCTCTGTCTGTCATTAGTGCTTAACTTGATGAAAGAAATACAAAATGGGACTTAGAAGACTTGACAGTAAAATACAGTAGAGCTATAGTTTCTTTTTTCCCGGATGTCATTTATTTAATTGTATCAGACGTAGGCTGAGTTTGGTTTGTTTACATTGTCTTATACCCGTTGAACTGAAACTGGCTTGTGACATTCTCAATCCGAAAGGTTATTCTGCCTGGAATATATCTTGTTATGACCAAACTGCAACACCTAGTTAGAGATATTAATGTAGGTGTTTGCCTGCCTTTGCTGTCACTTTGTAGCTCCCAGCATCTGTAAATCAAATCCGTTTAGACTACTTCAAGGAAAAGAAAAAAAAAGCTGATGCCTTCTTGCCACATCCAAACAGTACTGCTCTCGAATGATAACTTCATGCTACTGTTCCTTTTGTAAGTGATTTTAAAATTGGGCTGATTTTGGAGTATTTTCCCCAGCTGACCTCTTCTGTTCCCCACATCCACTTTGCCATTCCTTCAAATCTGTGTTCTTCAGATCTGTGCTGCTCTCATAGAAATGTGATTGCTCTCTGTTAATCAGTGGAAAATACTCTGAAAGAGATGTGTAGTAGCTGAAACAACATGTTGTGATGCTGGGTTAGGATGGGAAGTATGTTTAGTTAGCTAAAGTAGTTACTCTGTTTTGTACCACAGACTGGTTGCGTTATTAGCCTATTTTTCATTAGTATGCCCTACCATACTGGAATCAGATGTTTTATCAGAAGATGGTGAGGAAGGGTAGCAGCAGCACAGTTCTCTGTGGCTGTTCTGTACCCTGCATGTACAGCTTCTATCCAGATCCCACTAGGCAAGAGGCAACATCACAAAGTGCTGTGAAAGAATTGGCACTGTTAAACCTTAGTGTCAAAGGAAGACATGAATCCAGTTCTTACAAGAAGCTGTTTTGGGCTAATTGAATTGGCCAGACATGATGAGATACAGTCTATGACCAATGCAGCTTTGTAGGCAGAAATGTCAAATATAGATGCATTTAAGTGATAGCTGCCTCTTATTCCCTAGAAAACCAAATGAGATTTAGAGAAGTCTGCTTGATGTAGTCTACTGTACAAAGTTCAAAAGACAGGAGTAATCAGTAGGAAATTGTCATCAGTTCTTTTGGGAGTGGGTTTTGGTTTTTGCAATTACAGAGAAACTAGAATTGACATCCCCATTTGCTAGTCACATTGTTTAGTAAGGGATGATAGTTTTTCTGAAGAATTTATCTGTTCAGTGATGATTTAATTTAGGAACTAATTCAGGGGATTTCTACTGTCTGTAGTGAGATGTATAAGTCAGAATACTTAATTACCTTCTGGCCTTAAAGTAGCCCTTTCTTATCTTACTTCATACTTATACCTGTTTATGAGATGGAACACAGGTGCACAAAAATTAAAGATATTGCCTAAGATAATGCAAGACCTGCGAACTGAACTCTGGCCTGTTGTTTACTGCGTCTTCGCACAGGCATAAGATAATCTTCCCATCAAGCAGTGTTGTACTCCCAAGGGCTTTCAACACAGTGTCTTTCATCAGCTTTGAATTCACTAGAGGGGAAAAAAAAAAGATGGGACATCTTTCTGAAAGTCTTTGCCTAATAGCTCATGTCTTCCGAAGTATTGATAAACATGAGTGCAAATAGACAGTCTCCTTTGCCCCAGACACATGCTCTGGCTTTAGTACCACACTTTTAATGACAAACATTCACCTAGTTTACCATATGCATTCTTTTATCTTTGCTGTTCTCTGTGCATGTTAGGAGATTTATTTCTACTCATAATGTATTTCATGTGTGTTAGTTGTAAATATTGTACTCATAAATCAGCCCGGACCATCCAGCCCCAAGGATGGAGACAGCTTACAATAGGTCTGTCTGCTTCAGATTGTGAGACTGTACTAGTTCTCTGTTTTTTCCATTGCTTGGCTCTGTTAGTGGCATGTTGCCAGTCTCATGTCTCACATTAACAGGAATATTATATATTACTGAATTTAAAGTGTTTTTCCTTCAGGACTAGAAGAATGTAATGGAGCATGCATCTGGCAGCATGACATTATTCCTATGGTGTGCAGCATGCCCTCCATGCAGAGAATCGCCACCATGGATTTCTGCGCACTGAGGTAGGTCTTAGACCAGGTTGGGGACACATTATGTCAGGGATTGCATGCCTATATACATAATGTGTAATGAAAAACTGATTCTTCTCCCTTCCCTTCACCAAATTCTCTAAATTAAATACCACAGAAGTAGCAAGTATGAAGCATAATCCCAGAAGTCCATTTTTTTCATCCCACCTCTAGAACCATCTCCATCTGTGTTCGCACCTACTGACCTCACTTTTTTCCTCTGGGAGATGGAAACTGATTTTTCTTGCCTCATAAGATGTTTTTGGAGAATATATTTAGTTCATAAAGTATATGCATGAGGACATATCAACACTACAGAAAGACATATCAAACTGCCCCAAAACTAGGATTGTTACTCCTCATTGTCAGGTACTTTCATTGGGACTCCTCTCCATTTGTCCTCTTGCTGGAAAGCTTGTTTTCTTGGCAGGAACTGCAAGTATTTTCTGCAGAGCTTCTGTTAAATTATTACCCTTCTTACTGATTTTTAAGGTTCTTGTGCTCTCAAAATTTCTGTGTTTGCATGAAACAAGGCTGCATTAAACTGCATGGTCTAAAGCAATCAATATTCTATAAGCTTCTAGTGTTTTAATTGGCTTGGTTTTCTAAGTCTGAAATGGGCTGAGCTGCAGGGCTAAACTAAACAGAGTCTGTCATACCAAAAATACTCTGAAGGAGTATATTTCTTCATGATAGTGCAGCTAAACACACCACATTTGCTGTAGTTAGTGCATATTACCCTTGTGCCTATGCTTCCTATCTTATTTATATATACCTAAGTATGTTTCTAGGTATTTGATTCTCAGAGGCCATGTTAAACCAGCGTCTTCTGGCCTAATAAACTCTTGATTTGCCTCACGCAGTACATCCCAAAAATATAAACTCACATTAAAATAAGGAAAGGTTCCCCAGAACAGTCTGTGACCCAGAGCATATGATGCATTTCAGGAGAGCTGGAAAGGAGAATGGTGTCATCACCTGAGGGGAAACAAAAATCAGAAAGAAACGAGGAGGGGAAATTTTGGTGCTTATTTTTAGACTCCGTGGGTGAGTATTATTTTCAGCTTTGTCTATATTAATTTCTGCAGAACACAGTGTTAATGTGTGATTAGGCTATCTACGAACAGAGTATCATCATTTCGAGCTAAAGCTAAAGTAATCACTCACTAGCAGTCCCTGAAGACTCCATATACCCGTTTGCACCAGGATAAGGTAGCAAAGACATGACTACAGGCAACATAGATAGGTCTGAGACAGCTATAAACTAGCTAGTTGAGAGGTAAACCTTACACATGTATTTACACTTAATGAATTCAGAAAAGCCTATCCATAATGCTGGGTCAATACGCCATGTAGCTGAAGATAATCTGTTACTGGTATTAATGTGAGTTAGTTTAAAGCTAACTTTAGATACATTTCTGTGGAGCTGTTCTTGTACTTGTGATTGCATACCTTCAGCATCTTCTTGATTTAGCGCAAGGCTACAGACTCATAAGTTTCATTGAAGAACATGCTGCTTGTTAATCAGCACTTTATTGTCTCAGTATGCTTAAAATAAGCATTTTGTCGCATTCAAGAAGAAGAAACTTTATTGGTTTGCATTCTGGCACCATGCTTCATGTTGCCAAGTGCTGTCAGTTGGCTTCTCTCTGTAACTTATTTACAGAGAGAGGGAGCTTGAGATTGAAACACTCTGGTAACAATTTTCACCAGATACGTATTGGGTGTGTTATAGAAGTATCTCTAATGTTACAAAGAACAAGAGACTTAATGGGTAATAGTCTGATCTGGTGTGCTAGCGAGGTCCCCTTTAGAGGTTTGATTGCTGTGTAGGACAGGGAAGACAAGGCTAAAATTCCCCTGTTGCACAATGAATACAGTGAAAGGAAGGAAAGAAGATAGCATCTTATCAAAGGATCTTCTGGTTTCCTTTATAAACAGCTAAGAAGCAGCTTTAGCACTTCTCTTTCTCAGTATTAAGAGAAGGACCTTTGAGAGGACAATAGCTGTTAGGCCTACCAAAATTCTCTTTGACTGTCTTAAGAATGTGTCTCTAGTCTAAGTAGCAATAAAAGCTAATACTGCGTTAAAGCCAGATGTTTCTAGTTAGTCTGCAATGTTGTCTTAATTTGATGTGGAGGCAGGAAAGTACAATGGAGTCTGATCTTTGCTTTGAGAAACCTGCTTTTGTCACTAGTCCTGAAGCTGGCCTTTTGACTAACTCCGTTTGCGTCATTTCATCTCTACATCACTTTATACTTCATATCACCACATATTTTACAAACACATCAGCGGAAGGACTGCTTGCTGCCAGTGATGTACCTTACACAAAAAAGACCCATATCCTGTTTTATATTATTAGGTATCGCTGTCATTAAATTCAATAATTTACAGAAACTTACAGTCAGAATTTTCTAAACAAGAATCAAGTACAACAGACATGGTAAAGCTATTTTGCTAGCTTTTATTATAAATGGAGTATCAGAAAAGGCAACAGAGGAGGCCATAGCCTAGATAAGAGGAGCTAAATGCTGAAGTGATAAACTAGTAGTTCCCAAACCCAGTCTGTGGAACCATAAAGTATATTAATTCCTAAAGTCCAGTAATCTGTGAAAAGATTTGAGGCTTGACTGTGGCAAAATAGCACAGAAGTTTGGGAAGAACTGAATTGAACAATATATCTCCTCTGCAGAAGACAACATGCAGCTTCTGAAAAAGACTTCTGGAAGCCTGTTCAATCTGGTGATGGTCTTGGAAGGTTTACTGTTGTAAATAGATACTGTTAGAGTCTTTATTAAATGCCATATGAAATAGGATTTAATAATGGGTATGTATTTTTAGCCTCTCACAGAGCACATCCCATTGCAGGGTTGGTTTTTTTTTAAGGAAAAATCCAAACCAAACAAACCCAAAGAAAGCTTTCTTAGGGCAGGTGTCCACAAAATACATGCATGAGGTTTTTGTCTTGGAAAATGCAGCAGATTGTAGCTAATCTTGAACTCTCTCACAGCTTTCTTTTCTAATAAGAATTTAACAAAATGCTATGTAGAATTATCTGTGTTCCCAATGTTTTTTGAGTTATTTATTGAGTTCTATTATGCAGCAGCTTTTTCAGAAGATTGTGAGGGCCAGAAACATACAATTAAGACTTGTTTTGAATCACCCAACTGAGAACAAAATCTAGGAAAAAAAAATTATTTGGATTACAAAATGTCAGAAGCATATTGATATAATTATCCCTAAAAGGAGATAATGTAGGAAATTGGATGGATTGAGTTATTACAAACATTCATGGAATAAAAACACTATCAAAGATTACAAGAATCATACAACCAGTGAACCGAAAGTGTAAAAACAACGCTTTGGAAATTAATATTTTCCCAAGAAAACTTTCCAGTAAGAACCTGGGAAACTGCACTTTTTCTTGTGGGTAAAAAGAAGCCACATTCCAACTTTAAAGAGACAGTGCTTCTGGAGAACTCACACATCCAGAATGTACTCTATCTCCTTTAAAACTATGAAAAAAAAAGTTTAGGGACTTAATCTAGGTTTTTTTCCCCCCAGTGTATGCCTGTTATTCTTTTTGTGTGTTTTTCCATGTGGATGGTAAAAGTAGATGGGACAATTTCACAACTGCTTCCATTTCTTTTTCTGACTCCTGTGTACTTGTGGAGTTGCTGCTAGTGGAAAAATAATAATAAAATCACTCCAGGGAACAGAGTGCACAGCATATTTTGTTGACATTTTAACATGTATGTTGGTAACCCTTTTCCTACCCTAGATTTTGTGAGCTTGCTTTTGGTCAGGACTGGTGTGCTTTGCTAACAAACTGCTTTGCTAATGAAATGAGAAACTTTAATTGCTGTTTCAAATCCAGTATGTGCTAGTAGCAACTTAATGGTTCTTTTCTATAGGGTTATTTTAAGTGACCCATAAATAAACAGTTACATGGTCTCAGATGTGTTCCAGCCTAAATGACAAATGCAATTGGTCTTAATTGGTTTCCTTGGTAGTTCTCAGAAAGAGTTTTCAGAGAGAACCTTGACTAGTTAGTCTTAAAATTGCTCATTCCTTTGACTTTTGCTGGTGGTTCTTGGAAGTTTCTCAAGGCATTGTTGATTGAAACATACTGTTGAAATAGTGTAAAAGTGAAGTCCCACCCTCTGGCTGACAGAACTGGACCTTTTGTGTAGACAAAGGACTTCAGTCTTCAGGGCTGTCATGTCCGATATCCTTCATTGGTAATAAATGCACAGAAAAAAAGGCAAAGAGTGCAGAAGCAGACCCTGCTTCAGCTCCCTTTCTATATGGAAGCACAGACTTGAGCTTATAACATGTACCATGAAGCACAAATACTTTTTTTTTTTTTTTTTTTAACTGCATACTGCTGGTTATACCGTTGAGAGTGTGAAAGTATTCAGAAATGATGGAATGTTTGTATGGCTAGAAAGAACACCCAAATTTATTACAGTAATGATCTTTAAAACAAATTACAACAACATCAGAGAGGAAACAAGAGAACCCTTTTAACTCTTGGTGGTGAAGGAGGGACTTATTTTTTGGACTGGTGCCTCTTGAAGAGTCTTAAACTTTCCTGTGAGGCAGCTAGTCATGGCCAATGTCATCAGAAGGATAGTGGAGACTATATGTGATACATTCCAGCAATTCCTGTGCTGAAAATATCACCAACAACTTTTGATGTCAAGACACAAAGGCTTGGTCCCAGAATTATTGTGGATCAGAGAAGTAAACTTTGTGGAGGGAGAGAAATATAAGACTTGCTTTAAGACTTAAAAATGCTTGTTCCTGGAGGATTTTTTGACAGTGTTACTATGAGCATAAGTTTATTTTAATCCAGTAGTGGCCATCCTCCTTTTTTCTTGGTTTTTTTTTTTGTTTTTTGTGGTTTTTTTTGTCTTAGCTAACTGTACAAATTACTCAGTTTTCCTGTGTAGAAATTCAAATGGAGCAAAAATAATCCAAGACTTGGATTTCTAAATTTGAGTAGCTTTTAAAAAAGAAATAGTTTTGAAGCAAGAACAATAATCTTTCTGGTAGTGGGTGGCATAAAGAGGCTGTTTTTTCCATTCAGGGCTTTTTCTTTTAAATGTATTTGATTTAGATTGATTTAACTTGATGTGGGAATTGAAAGTCTGACTCTGAAACTTCCTGTTCTGAGTTGTGGCTTAAGTGAGTTGCTGGATGAATGTGTCTTACCATTCTTGTGTCTTCTTTCTCGCATAGCAATCCTTGATTCTGATGAGTTTCCATCACATGCATGGGCTTGATGGGGCAGTGCACTCAAGACTGGTTAAAAGCACACAAAATTGGTGCTTCTATCCAGACATCCTGGTTTTGGAGAGAATTACTTTGTTTCTTTCCTTTGCCTTAGTCTGTCAGTACAGTGTAACTTCTGTAAGTGCTTTGAAACCCTGATGGAGGACTTGATGAGTTCCTTAAATGGAAGTTATACATTACATTCTACCAGGTGCTGGTAAATAGCCTCAGTGGAAGTGGAAATATTCTATCTTGCCTTTTGTTCATGGATCCCACTTCACTGTTCTTTCAGCAAATTGGTAGTTTACCCATTTTCAGTACTTGTTTAAAGATTTTGTGGAATATTGTACAATGTCTGTGACAGTTCAGACTTAGTCCTCCACTTTGAGCTAAGCCACATCAAGCAGGTGGGCACCAGGGGTTTCCCTTGAGTTAGAGCACATGAGAAACAGTTCTGTCTTTCCAGGCTCTGCAGCAATAGCTTTTAAGTTACAGCAACATCTACAGATGTTTCCCCTCTTCTGACTACTTGTGTCAACAGGAAATGGCCAATATGCATAAAGTGGCTCCTAAACTTAAAACTTCTGCAAGCAGTACAGAAAGAAATCAGAGGCTATAGGTATGCTGGTAAATTATCAGTTCAGGGAAAGGTTTCTGGACTCTGGAACTTTGTTGTACATGGATATATTATTGAAAGAGCTTTTCCATGATTTTGGCTGGACCAGCTAGCACTTTCTCAGTTTCTGATTTTGGTTCGAGACCTGTTGTGAACCAAAGCCCGTTCATACAAGGCATTTTGCATTCAGTCATCCTGGTTTAGACGTGGGTAACTTCATGTTGTGGACATGTATTGTGGCCACATGGCATGAAACACTCACACAGAACAAGCTCAGACTTGTTTAAATTAGTAATACAGATCTGTGCAGGGTATCTGAAATATAGGGGGGAAAATAGGTAGCTTATATTGATTGTATGATCCCATTTATGAAAAGTTGTATATTGAAGCCCGTGTTCTAAATATTTCTAGATTTTTTTAAATACTAAACTGATTACGTATTTACAGTGAACTTAACAGTTACTGCTTTCTTATGTTTTTAGGAAATTTCCCCCTTTTGTCCTTGAGTCATTTAATAGAAACTAGAGGTCAGAGCAGCTCTTCATGATGAAAATGCACTGGTTTTATCTGTTCTCTGACTCATTTTTTGGTGAAGAAAATAAAGAACAAGGAAAGAGTCTTTGAATCTTTTTAGTGTAATGGAAAGTGTATTGAAAATGATTCCTTTATGTGCTTGCGTGTGTGCTGTTTTCAAGGTTCTTTTACTTTTTAAAGAAAGTTTTCAGAATCTTACAGATTATATAGACCTTCTGGATTTCTTTCTGCACTTTAGATTTCTAGTGAGTGATACCTGGGAGCACTAAGTAACTGTTGAGAACATCTGAGGCAAGTCTTTATGACTGTCAAACAGCATAACTTGTTATACCAAATCCAATGTCTGTGAATCATCTTAAAAATCCAAATGTTAGTAAAGACAATTAGCATGGGTTTAGTGAGCACAAAATTCAACTTCACAAGGTAAAGCAGACAACCTTTCACCCAGTGTAGAGCATCAGCTATACAATCTCCTCTGCTGAGGTGCAGAGGCCTTTGTGCTCGCTCAGTCACTGACAACTCAAATTTGAAGCATGACTTTGTGTGAGCTATCTTTCATTGCACGATTTGGGTCCAGTTTGGCAATCCCTTGGAGTCAGTTGACCAGCAACCCTGTGCCAGTGTCAGGTTTCTAGAGACTATACGCTCCCTCTGAGTAGGTTCTAGCTAACCAGCTCCTTAGTTCCCCTTCCATTGCTCTGTGAAATATTTGCAGATCCTGTATTTTGTGACTGGCCCAGTTACTGACTTGCCTCCTGTACTGTTTATCCTACTGGGATCATGTTATTTTTTTCAGAGATGACCTCCCTTGCTCACAAACCACAGCTAATTTGGTTTTATTTCCCTCCCTGCCCCCTCCTTCGGGCATGCTAGTAGTGATTCTAACTGGCTGTTAACTTGTACTCTGCAGTTATCACCGAGCCTTTCCAAGTTAAATATTGCAAATGAAAATCAGAATATGCTTGGCACTGTCTTCAGTTGGAGGTGCAGTCTGCACTTTAGGAGGTGATGGTCATTACCAAATGTCAGCTTTGGAGAGATTCAACATATAGGAATGCTCTGGTTCAGATTACCTGCCCATGTATTTGTTTAGACAGGTTCACAGGCGCTTCAGATGCCTTTAATAAGGAAGGGAAACATGGATGTGTAAGGAAGAGTTTGTAGTGCACACGAAGTGCTTTCAAATAAAATTTTGAAAATGCACAGAGTGCATATTCCTATTTGCTGGAACTGTGTAGCAACAAAATCCATTAAAAAAAATCTGGATGGCTGTTCACTCAGGTGACTGAGACCAGTGCAAACAAACTCAACTCATCACCCACCACTGAAAACAAGGCAACCAGACCTTCTAGTTACTCAGTTATTGATAGATGTCTGTGGGAACAAATTGTCAGGAATGATAGCTGAAACTTTTTAGAAGCAATTTTTTCTTGCTTGCTTTTCCTAGAACTAAAATAAAATAAGAACAGGATCTGTGGCCTGGCACATCTCCAGAGGAATTTCAGGGACTTTATTAATCAATTATAAAATGAAAAGCATTGGGTAATGGGCAAAAATGGCCAAGTATCTATGTGAACTTGGTGAGATTTTCTAGCCAGTCTTCTAACGACCTCATTGTTTCTGCTGCTGAGTGAGAAGAGTCTGTGCAGAGGCAATTTGAATGGGTAGCTCTTTTTGATGGTGGGGGTGAGGACTAAAAACATGGTGCAAAAACTTGTTTAGCGTAGGTAATGCAGTAGATCATGACAAAGCTGTCCTCTTATTTCTAGTGCTAAACATGATCTGGTAACACAGCTCTTTACGTGGCCACATGTAAAGCTTTAATAAGGGAAGGCATATTATGCGTTTCCACTTCATGGAAGAAGGAAGGGAGAATTGACTTGCTGAAGATGGCCTTGCCGACCTGGGGAAGAATCAGAGATTCAGTTCTGAAGTCTCTTAAGTCCATCAAGCCACGTGTCTTTGTAATCGTTTGCAGCTGATAAAAATGTCAGTGATCCGGGAATAGTAAATACGGAAGGGAGGCATGAGAAAGATTAAATATGGATAAACTGCAGGTGAATCCTGAACATATACAACTCCAATGTGGGTAAGACTGAACATTTCAAAGAAAGCATTATTATTGATAATTGTTAGTCATTGAGCTCTTCTAGGTGTGAACAGAAAATTAAAGGCAATATAAATCTGTATCATATACTTGGGTTTTGCATGCTTTCTTTAACCTGGATGTGCTCCCCATGGAGCTTCTGTAGGCCAGCACAAAATAATCTGCATTGATCTAAACAGACTTAATTTTCTATGTGTAAAACGACTAAAATTCGCATTTTTGTATCTTACTAAGCTTTTCTTTTTAGGCTTAAACACAGGACAGACTTCAAACCTGATTTCTCATCTTATCGTGCAAATAATACTCTGAATCTTGCAGGATCATAACTTTTTGTATAAAGCTTTTCAGCTGTTTTTTGTTGATAAAAGACTTAGCTGGGCACCAAGAGATAAGAGAGTAGGACTGAGAAGTTGCTGACTTAGTCTTGTAATCTTCCTGCACTGCATTCCCATAGGAAAGTTATGGATAGTTGTAACTCTGTACAAGTTAATGTTCTAATCCCTGAATCCCATTCAGAGGCATTGAATTTGGTGAAAATTTTGAGTGTCTGACACCTTACAGGATTCAGTTTTATATATAGGCTTTCGATTTCTGACAGATCGTCAGTGTAGAGCTCAAATTGATTAACTTAGTGCTGTTACTCTGAATTTGAGTATGTTGTGTTCTGGGACCAAGTCTGACTGGAAACTTCAGTGACACCTGTTGGAAGGACTCTGAATCTTCAGGATCCAGATTAGGAGAAAGTGTCAGGATCAAACATGATTTATAGCATCAAGAATTTTCTTTAGTATCGCCAGCTAAGAATGGCAATGGAGTTTGTGATAGCCTAAGAGCTTATATTCTTTGCTTCTGAGCAAATATGCTATCCATACTCCTGCTGAGATAAAGACTTGTCTTGATGTTCCAGATAACTAATTATATAGACAAAGAGATAAAATTAAGACAAATTAATTGAAAATGGAAGATTAGTTAGACAAACGGAAAAAATACATACAGATGGTTAGAAGCACCTAAAATCCCATGTGGTGCAGTGACTGCTAAGTCAGCTAGCAATTTTTTATGAATGAGAAATCTAATAAGGAAAGGAAACCAGTTAAAATTTGCCCTAGAGCAACTGTAACTTATACACCTATTTTTTTTGGTTCATAAACACCTTTGTCTCCTGCAAAAATACTTGTGAAGATGCTTTTCAATATGGTTTGCTAAGTTTTGTTGCTTGGATTCATTGTTCTTGCAAATCAGCAAATTAATTCCATTTGTGGTTCAATTTTTTTCTAAGACAAGGAATGTTTATGCCAGATTGCTGTTCCTACCTTTACCCTTAAAACTCACACACCATGGGAACTCCGTGTTGCAGAAATACACAGCTGTAGCAAAGTATAGTATGCATGTGGAAAGATCTCGTAGGGCCAGGCTATGACATGTAT
This sequence comes from Falco naumanni, assembly GCF_017639655.2. Classification (NCBI taxonomy): domain Eukaryota; kingdom Metazoa; phylum Chordata; class Aves; order Falconiformes; family Falconidae; genus Falco; species Falco naumanni. The sequence continues at coordinate 14,439,721 of NC_054056.1, forward strand.
TTTCTAGTGCTAATCCATGAAATAACTTCAGACGTGCATCAAATAGCACTTTTATCTCATGTTTAATTGTTAAATACAATCAGTGAAGTTGTTAGATTTATGTCACCATCCTTTTGTCTCAACGTCACATGACAATCATTCTGGTTTTTTCACTATACCTGTCCTATAGCTGATTTATACCGAACATGGCAGATAAGGCTCTCATAGAGTGATTACAGTGAAATCATTCCAGTCTGATGCTGATGTAAGACAAAACTGGATCTCTGAAGTCAGAATTTTCCCTAGACTAGTGAAGAAGAGAAGGTGTTCTCCTTAGCTGAGGCAGCTGGTGGGGGATTTTTTGTTCACTTGTTTATGCAGAAGTTTGTGACTTCTTAATATTCCACACTGTCAGAAAGAGGCCAGTGCTGTTGCAAAGTACATAGAGAAAGAAGTCTAGAGTAGAAAAAGTCTAAAAATCAGAGAAGGCCACGGAGCTGATGAGAAAATGAGAGGTGACATGAGAACAGGAAGGGAAGGGGAAGGTTATGTCATTAGAGACTGGAATTCAATGTTTTGATGAAACTCCATGGATACAGGAAGGAGCAGGGCGGGTAAAAATAGCTAAATGAAAATGGTATGAGTTCCAAGAATTCAGCTCTCTGAAAAGAAAGAAATATATGTTCTTGCTTAAAAACAGGAGGAAAAAGTTATATTTTTTTATGAAGCATTAGAAAGAATGAAGGAGAAAGGAGCAAAATTTGCTGACAGCATTTTTTTTCCCCTCCAACCAAACCTTGAAATTTTGTGTTATTATACACATTTCATCCAAATCCTCAGTGGCTTGGTTCCCTAGAGAGAGCATGCTTTTTCAGTAACGTCGTCTCATCAGAAGACCTTGGAGGCTGTTCAAATTAAAGGGTTTTTTTGGGCTGAGCACATGCTAATGCTTACAGACACAAAATTCTCTCACTCCCTGACTGATACAAAACACTACTGACCACTGGATGAGAAAATGGCCGTAGTGTATAGAATAGTTTACTTTTCAGGAGTCAAATTTGCCCAAAGCTAGCAAGCAACTAGATTGGTTTCTATTTTTTTTGGTTTTTACTGATTTGCATATGCTCACATCCCTCCCCCCCTGAAGATTCACATCTCATCTATAAAACAGAAAGCTCTTACTACAAGAAAAAGAAAGAAAGAAAATCAACCAATTCACTTCAATTTTGTTTTTGTTAATTTCTGAACAGATGGTACCATATCACAATGGAAGTTTTATAAAAATTTCCATCTTTTAACTGAGTGCAGGCCTGAAATTTTTCCCTGGTGAAAATGCGGAGTGTGAGTCATTAAACATGCTATGCGCTATCTGCATGGGATTTTCACTTACTGTATTCAGAAAAGTCAGAAAGCCATTCCATTACAGTAACTGCTTTTTTTTTTTTTTTTTTTTTTTAACTCCACCTGGGCAAATGGCCAATTCCATCATCTCAGGCTCAGCAGTATGAACAAGGAAGGTACAGTCTGAGGAGAGGATGTAATGCACAGACAAGGGGAGAGGTGTTGCTCCACAGCCCAAGGGCAGGAGTCAATTTCTAAAGCTTAAATAATTGTCAAAAGAGGTGGCCTGAGTTATGATTTCTCCAGTCCGGTCTGAATTCACTAGTTGAAAAGTAATGGCCTGGTTTTACAAGTGACAGGTTATATTGCCTACAAAGTGTTCAGCACCTACTGCGTCCTGGCCCTAAATTATCATTATGGAGACAGAGAGCCTAAACTTAATTTTTGTTTGGACTCCATTTGAGATTTGGCACTGATTGCTGTGTGACAAATAAGATCTGGAGATGCTGAGTGTGATTTTTCTGCAGCAGGTCTACTGATTTGACCTTGAAGAGCAAGGAGTTCAAGCTCTCCAGTCTATTGTAGAGTTCATCTTAATGAAGTTACAGAATTTTGCTGGGGGCCAGGGGGAATATAAAGGAATTTTTACATCATGGCTTCAAGGCACTTGTAAAATCCTTCAGTTCTCTCCAGGGCCCTGACTGCAGTCTCTGACACCTAGTCCTCAATACACAGCATCTTCCTGAGGAGTGCAGTGCTCATCAGTTTTGTCAGCTTGCTGTTTCTTGTGTTGGTCTATGTAACACATATAGATCAAAATTGCCCTGGTGAAATCAAATCAGGGTCTGAAATTTGCAGTTTGGAATTTACTTTGTATCATCTCAAGGTAGTATCTACACCCATTTTAGAGTGGAGATGTGAAAAAGGCATGAGATGTGTTGCCCCTTAGTCACTAACATTAATGGGTGTGTTAGAAATGCAGAAAGATGGATGGATGGATGGATGGATGGATCATGTTCCAAGGTCTCTGTCATTCAGGAAAAGATTAGTTAATTATTCTCAGTCTGTGTGATACTTAATGACATCTAGAAGAGAGGTGAATGGCATCTTGTTGGATGGCAAGGATAATATAGAACACAATTTCCCCTGAAGAAATAGCTCACATACCTTATATAATGAATGAGCTCATTTTGCCTGTGTTTGCCAGAAACAATAAAAGTTAGAAAATGTCCCAGTAATTAAAATAAAGTGTTACCCAGATTTATGGTGAGAAATGTGAAATGTCAGGCAATTGAGTGCAGCTCCACACTCACAAATAAGCTTCACATTCGTTAGAACAGGTTGCATTCATTACTAAGAACAGTGTGGGTCCAGTGCTAGCCCCAGAAGGCAATGAATGGTTTCTCCTGCTCAGGGAAAGAAAGCAGAGGGGAGGGAAAGGTGCCAGCTGGCATGTTAGCTGATGGATCTTGGGTCCTAGTGGTAATGCTGCAGTATGCACAGTACAGACATGATCATTGCTTCAAGATGGGCTTTCCATTACATGATGGATAGTAGGAAGATGGGAGGGAGAGTACCATTCTCAGGCCTGCCACATGCAGAAAAGAAATCTGCTAGAAGTTTTTGAAGGGTGGAGATGAAAAAGGGGAATCTAAGCAGGGCCAGACTTTCCTGCCATCCTTCCTCTCACAGTCACTGATTTGTTTTGTTTAAAATACAAATGCTATACCTATGGATTCTGTAAAGCTTATGAATATGAGTTCCTCACTTGCTTAAAATAATATTAAACTCTAATTGTTCTGGAGACCATTTTTTTGTCAGAGTGCCACACAGGACAAGTGAAGTGGGTGTAATCTACATAAGTACTATGCATATAGACATAGGGAATACTGAAAGTGTAGGACTGTTGGAAACAGAAGTGAAACTCACTGGAAGTCTGTGGTGTAAGCTTATTTGAGCAGTACCCATGCAAGTCATGCTGAAACATTGCCTTTCTGCTTTGTATAGCTAGAAGAGAGTAGGCTGCTGAAATGTCCTTCTGCTGTGACACAAGGGTTGTGATATTGAGAACCTGCTGCCTTAACATTGCTTGTTGCTAGCTTTTGCACTCCTCTTTTCTGGCATGGCTAATTAAAAATTGAAGAAACTTGAAATGAAAATGCTTTATGTAAAAACTAATCTGACAATCTAAGCTGTCTAGAAACTGAAATGATGTCTTTTCCTGAAAAAAAGAATGGGGCAATGTAAAGTCGCAGGCATTTCAGTGAATGCCAGTTTTGTGGAGAACTTTCATTACCTGATTCTACCACACTGAGGGTGTCTGAAGTGTCTGATTCAGAAAGCAGCCTGTCTTGCCCACTGGAGTATGAATGAGGTCTTATAGACAAAACCAAACAAACCAGCCCCAAACCCCTTCTGTCTTTTAGTGCTGGATTCTCTTCTCACACAAATTTTATTTGGGAATAGTTCTAGGAATACCAGTGGAGTTTTGTTAGAAAAAAATATTAAGTTAAAGCAGTTGATTTTAACTTGGTAAAAGATTTAGTTTCTGATAAAGATCTTCAGTGTGGCCTTAAGCCAGTTGTATATCCTCTCTGTTCCTCAGTTCCACATCTGTAAAATGACAGTATGAATTTGTTTCTTTTTCATTACATGCTTGTAAGAAAAATCTCATTATGCTAATGAGGTGTGCATATGCTTTAATCACAGGTTCATTCAGAAAGCCCATAAATAAAATAAATATGAGATCAACCCATAAGAATTTGTGAGAAAGGAGTAGAAATTCCACATTTTTAGGACAGCACATTCTGAATTACTGAAGTGATGATGCAAGCACTTAATCTCCATAGAGTGCCTAGTGCTCTGTGGGTTATTTATAGGAGACGCAGGCCTTTAAAATAAATTGCAGGTTCACATGTCAGACCAGCAGATAGATGATCACTTTACAACAAGGGTTAGATATCCTAAATTTCGGGCAGACTGTGGGGCACATTCCCTGCCATGATTTTGGATCTTGAACTGTTGTAAAGTATGTTCCAAAGAACATGAGAAAAGGGACTAGATTCAGAAGCCTTAGTGATAACCCAGCTAGCAGATAATAAGGTCTTACATAGTCTTTCTAGCAAAGGTGCACTTAAGCATATCAATATTATTTGCAAAATATGGATATTGTGTTGATGAGAAACTATCTCAAAGATGGAAGAGATTACAGAAGAGAGATGTGAATTCCATGGAGTCTCTGAGAAGCTATTGAGGAAGGGAACGTTTGGCCTTAAACTTGCACATGGGTTTCAGGTGAAATGGAAATGAGCCACTATTAATCGTACCATCACGCAAGTTGATACATGATAGCTGTAGAGCCCAGCACTGTTGCCCTTTTACTCACCACAGCAGCTGCAGCAGATCAAATCAGTATTCCCACAGCTTCTCTGCATGATAGAGTGTGTGTGGGAGGGCAAGGGAGGGGAGTTAACCCACTTTGTTTTGGTGAAGCTCAAAGCTGAGGTTTTGCTAATCAGGAACTCCTGTAGTGCAAGGTTGGCCCACTCATTTCCTTTGATACTGATTGCTTTGGGATACACTAGACATCTATAAGCCCTAAGCTATAGGAGCTACTTTGCTTAAGTCTTAGGTTTAACTTAAATGTGTTGATTTTAATTCCCTAAGATGGTGATAGTGACTATTTGGTAATAGCCTGAGTAAGAACCATGCTAGGAGGAAATGCTGAGGGTAGATAGTAACAGTTCGGTTGCTCTTTTTACAGGGACAGGGCTTTGTCTGTGTATTCTTATCCCTTCCTCTGTTGGATGTGTATGCTATGCCTTGTTTGCTTATTGCTGGATAAGCTGAGAAAAGAAAGATCCTATTTTAATATAAATGACAAAGTCTGTGCAGCCCTGAGTCACCTAACGACTATTCTGTAAGCTCCTTTGGGAATCCCAAGAGTTCCAGCTTGTATTCCCTTCTCTAACTCACACTTTTTCCAGTAAATTAATTTTTTTATTGGCGGTAGCAAGCATGTCTTTTTTTTTTTAATAAGGTGTTTGGCAGCGTCCACTGGGGCATGTAGGTACAGAGTGTGTGGGTGGGAGGGGCAGCCCTGAGCAACATACCAGGCAACTTGGGACAAAAAAATTCTAAAAGATGGAGAGCTCTTTCATGTGCTTTTAACAACCCCTCACCTCCTATATTTCCTAGGATGCCTGGTGCTTTCTTGCAATTTAAATGTGAATTTTAGGTGTGAGACCAAGTCATGTTTTAGGCAGGTTGTGTGTTCATTACATATATTAATCATGGATGTATGCCTATTAGTCATACTCTGTGATATTTCAAGCCAGTTCTTAAGTTCAGTAGAGTCAGGCAGCTTTTGTTCTGAATAGCCTGCTGAATTGTGTTAGCGTGATAGCTGCTATGCTGGCCAGCACTAAGGACTTCTGGAGCAAAAAGCATCGGTTGCTGTAACCTGAGCTTAAAGGCCAAATCTTATCCTAGATGATTATCCTCTGAGGATGGAATAGAGAGGAATACAAGATGTATATTGATCAAGAGGTCCTGTACTTTGGAAAGAAGTAAAAGATATAGGAGATAGGCTATGGAGCTGAGCTGGACAGGAACCAAGAATTGTGCATGGAGTTAAGAAAATAACGATGACTTCTGAATCCCTGGGATTTTCTCCTTAGTGGTGGCAGAAGCTGGTAAAATATAATCATTTAAATGAACCAAACCCATAAAATACAGCATAGCTAGCTGCCACCACTGAAAAGATCAGATATTAAACCAATCTGTTTGGCAGAGAAAGGAGAGGCAAGACCCTGGAGAGGAGCAGCATTCTAGTCAGAGTTTGCTTTACCATGTATGCCCAGGTCACAGATGCTAAAAGGGAAGAAGGTAAGATCTCTTCTGTTTTACGTATGCCTGCTTTGTGCATTGCCTCAGAGTCTGTTTCCAGCATTCCCAAATTCTGTCACTGTGATTTTTTTTCTCTTCAGTTTATTCCTTGGTCTTGAGTTTCTCTCAAATGGTAGAAGATTCTTATGTGGTACAGCCAAGCTGGCTCTGGCTTGCAGGAGGTAGAGGTCAGCCCTGTAGCTCCTTAGCCTTTGCTGTTCAAAATATACAACTTGGGTATTTTCATTGGAAGCACAAAGCATGGCTGGATTGGGAATAATCTGTGAAAGGGGAGCTTTGCTTTTCTGTCCTCGCTCTGGACTTGCTTTCTCAGTCTTCCTGTGGTTTGGACCCTACAAGCTACTGGGCAACTGAAGGTAGAGATGCTGCATGATTACAATCTTGCTTTGTGCATTGGATTATCCTTTTGAATGGTAACACCTTCAAAAATTGTCTGAGAGGAATGAATGGCAAGGCCTAGCTATTTTTTACTCTTAATTACTAAGAGATTTGGTTGCATGTCCTAACTGAAAATCAAGATCAATGTTTGGATGCGTAATGTTAAGAGCTTAGGTCTGGCCTTTATTGCCATAAAGGCAGTATTAAGATCTTCAAAATAAAAAAAAAAAAAAAAAAAAAAAGATTTTTCAGGCACGTGTAGAGGGCAAAACTTCAAGGCTCCCTGAAAGAAAAAAACAACCCTCTATTTCTTGCATTTCTCAGAAACTCCTTGCAATAGCACTGAGACAGTATATGTGCCTTAGAAGGTGATCAGACTTCCACAGGTGGATTCTGGAAACTAGAATCATCCATACTTTCTCTTGAAAAGAGAAAGAATTAAGTCCAGTAAATGATAAGGTGTCTGTTTCTTCAGCTTGTGGTGGAGAGGGCTGGAGAGTAGAACAGCAAGGTGAAGTGCATGTTGCTCTGTGCCATCAGACAAGTGGAAAAAATTCTACTTGTTTTTGCTGCTGTTTGAACTGGGCTAGAGACAGTAGGTGAAATGTGCTGCTGTTCTCCTGGTTTACCTGTTAGTGACTTTCTAAATGCTGAACAGCTTCATGAAGAGAAAGTGACCACTAAGCCCTGAGCTCGTTGGCTTATTGATCCAAATAGTGATGACTGATTTTCTCTATAGCCAGAACACTGCAGTAAGTTTCACAGAGGGTGCCCTGAGAATGCCAGAAAAACCCAGATCAGTTCCAGCTCTGCTTCCCATGTGCTTTTTTGAGAGTGGAATTCCCCACTGGAATGACCTCCTGCTTATCCAAAGTCACCTTAAGAAATCTTCACCAACTGCCAACTCGTGTAACTCAGCAATTTCAGAAAGTTTTACATCTACCTATATCCCACCTCCCCACTTACAATCTCACAATTAACAATTTTGGTTTTACTGCTCCCAGAATAGATCTTGCCACTGCTTGGAGCACAGTAAACGCCTAAAATAACTGTGTAAAAAAGCTATTAGTATGTAAATCAAACCTGTAACCAGTCTGTGTGAAGTGTAGTATACGGGGTAGATTTTCAAGGCTGTGCAGCGTTGCAAAGCTCACCTAGAAAATGGTGGGACTTGATAGGTGATAAATACCATAGAAGTCTTACCCCCCTCACTAAGCTCTTTGACACTAAGCATTGTGTAAATAGTTGATTTTTCCATTAATTAAAAGAAGAGAACTTTTTTGTTGACATGGATCCATTGCTGACCTTCTCAGACAGTGAAATTTTTTCTTTGGCTCATCTTAAATGTGACTGATTAATGTTTTTTTTTTTCTTGTGGCTTTTTAGATGTTTTTAAATTCCCTTAATTCAGTACATATCTAAGAAATATGTACAAAAAGTTGTGGTCTCTTTAAAAAGAAAAGTTTCAAAATTTGTTTTAGCCAAGAAGATATGAAGTGAATACACATTTGTGAAATAATTTTCTGTAAGTGGAATCTGTGTGTTGAGGAAAAACTGAAATATTTGATTGAAAAAGACCACATGACTTTCAGATATCTTTTTCAACAGAGAGTTTGAAACCTTACTCTGCAGATTCTGCATAGTTTGGCATTCCCCAGTTTCACTGTAAGGGAAATGATCAATGAAAATGATGACCTTTAATGGATAGTCTCTAAAGAAAAGGAGGGAAGAAGTACCCTGGTCATGCAGAAAGTGTTTTACTTCAGTACTGGAACGTCACAGTTAGAAATTAATATATACAATGCAAACATGGAGAGATTAGGAGTTTGCTGCCGTGAAGAATTTACTGTCTTACGTGAGTTACAGGAGGAATTTTGATGTGTCACATTTGCCCCTACGCTTTTATTTTTCACTGACCTTCCTTCTTCACAATCTTCACAATAGGCCCTTCCCAAATGTTTTGTCAAATAGCTGCAATATACAGCATGGTCCTTGATAAAACCAGAGGGGGACCGGGCATGAATTCGTTTAGAATATACTTCTCATATGCCTATATAAACATATGCATAAACATGATACCCTCCACTTGGGGAACGTGTAAAAGGTGGGGCGCGATACTTGTGAGAGGCACCAAGTTCTGCAAATGAAGGCGATGGGGAGGGAAACGAATTGCCTGTTAAATATGGAAAATGGAGTCTGCTTTTTGTTCTGGGCCTTTGGAATCTGTGGGTGGATTGGAACTGGCAGGCAGGGAGCAAACACCCACCCACCATAGGGCTGTGTGGTTCAGAAGTTTACAAGAGTGTTTGTGTTCCAGGAGCTGTTGGCCTTGAAGCCAATGGAGAGGGGGAGGAGATGAGGGAGAGAGTGAGAAAAACACTGTGGTGTTAGGGCCCTTCCTTGGAGATATTTTTCCCCTCTCCTTTCTCCAGCTAGAGGGCTTTGGAACTGGAGCAAGACAAACAGTTACTGGGGGAAAGATTAATATGCTTTTAAGATGCGCAGTGCTCTCAGTCTGTCATCAGGGGAGGCAGAGAGGCAGAGACTTCGGCAGCCACTGCCACCTTAATCCCAAACAACAGCTCTCATCGCTCGCCCTTCTCCTGCCCTGCTGCTGTTAAATTCTGCAGTCTGTGGGACATAAAAAAATGGAAGTTTTCCTGTATTGTTACTGCAGGAGTTGAAAACTTGGTTCTCTCCTGTCACGCTTTTACATTCAGAAGCTGCCACTCTAATTGGTCACCATCTGGATATTGCAGATACAGAAACTGAGGCACAGAGAGACTAAACAACTTGCCCAAGGCAACAGGAAGTCTGTGGGAGATCTGGGAATAGACCCCAGATGTCCTGAGTTTTCCATCTTAACCACAAGACCATCCTTCCTGTCTTCTTGGTAGCCCCCTCTGCTTCAGGAATTCTGTTTATGAATTCCACCCATAAACAATCTGATGCGTGATCCTGTGATTTACTTGCAGGAAAGAGTCATTTGGAAGGGAAAATGGCACCTCCCTTAAAATGAACTGCAGTTACTGCTGTCCTTTCTTTTTAGGGGGGTAAAGGAGGGGGAGGGCAACAAAACCAGCTTCCAGAGCTAAGAAGCTAAGAAGCTTCTTCATTGCTACCCAGGCTTCCCACAAGCATTCATTTTGTTCTTTAAAAGAGTCGGGAACTCCATGTGTGATGTTTGAGTATATTTGGCCATTTATATTTTAGTGAGTTGAAAAAAAAAAAAAGAAAGATGACTGAAACTGGACTAAATCCATCTAGGGAATTATTCTGCTGCTGTTCTCCATTGTGTCTGAGTACCTTCAATGGCAGTCAGTCTGTCTGCCTGATCCCTAATGGACTTCATTCTGTATGCGGTGCTTCTCCCTCGCCACTGTAAGAACTTTTCTAAGGTGAGGCTGGGCGGTGGGAGGGGGTTTCTTTCTAATAAGGCACACCCTTTGGTTTGGAAATGATGGAATGGATGGAATGTCATAGATGTCTTTCATATTATCAAAAGGTGCCATACATAGTTTATGAAGGGTATTACTGAAAGTTATTCTTAACTAAAACCTTTTTAGGTACCCCTGTTACTCAGTGAAGAATATTCCTAGCCCTGCTTTCTCTTACTGTGGTAACCTCTTTAGCATCAGGAATCAACAAAGGCTGTATGGCCTGCATTGTTAGATCATGTCTTCAGGCCTCACTATTGTGGTAATAGCTAAAAATTCCACTTGTGGATCAGTAAATCCATGTGTGATGCATTATATAGACAGAAGCGTAAAGGGTACTACTTGCTGCTAATGGTTTTCTATAATAATTTGGTAAAGCTTCTCTAAAGTGTCTTCTCTCCACGCACGAAGATGTGACTGATGGCTTGGACCAATGTGTTTGGTTCTTGCCTTCTCTGAACTCCCCTTTAGTAGCTGAAGGCTCGATGTCTGGGCTGGATGCTGAGCAGGTTCCTCTCTGGAGGAATGCTGATTTAGTTGCAAGATCAAAGTGCTTTTGCCAGTCTGTGACACCTCTCTCCTTTACTCAGAATGGGATTTCAGAATAAAAAAATACAACTGAAATATGAGAGCTTGCTGTGTTCCCTGCCCCATTGCATTGATTCTGAGTAAATCGAGGTATTTTTGTTTTCTGCTTGCTTTTTAAAAGAGTGTTTTGGGTATTTGTCTGTCCATTCCTCCTCTTTTGTCCTGATCTACCTGTTTTTTCTGCTTTTGTAATGTAAAGTCTTTTGGAGGAGACTGAGCACTCAACTTCTGCACCACGCAGGCAGCATAGCAAGACTCCATGCAATGAGGAGTGCTTAAAGCCACCATTGCATGACAAGTAGTGTTTTAACAACTGTATTGGTGTGGAATTGCTCTCTGGACTTTTTTTTGGCACAGGCAGGCTGACAGAGCTGGGGAGATACCAGACGTAACCTTTCAAGCTTGGTTCTTACCTTTGCCCTCAGCGCTGGGCGCAGTTATTTTTTTAGGATTCCAGTTATGCAGCCCATGGAAAAAAAGGGAGAAGCCAGATTTTGTGCTTTGAAATGTGAAATTAACAGAGACTAGCGAGCACCTCATTCCCGACCTGAGCAGCATCGCCGCCAGTAGCGTGGCAGCGCCCGGGGCGGCAGTGCTTTGACCGCGGCGTTCGGGGCCGGTGGCGGGGGACCCTCGGCCGGCGGCGCTCGGCAGGGGGCGCTCGCCCCTGGGCCTGCGGCGCAGGCGGGCGGTGTGGCGTGCCCGCCGGCCCCGGACATGCCCCGCCGCCGTGTGCGGCCGTAGCGGTACCGACCTGCCCGCGTTTGCGAGCAGTGTGTTTATTGCTCCCCGGCCCCGGCTCGGCGGGGACTTGGGCAGCTCACCTGCCCCCCTGCACACCTGTGTTGCTGTGTGCCTCACGCTCCTGCCACTTGTGAAGCGCGCACAGGCGTCGCGTGTGACGTGTGTCGAGAGCAGGGACCGCGTGTGCACGTCGCGCCGGGTGCAGCCGGTGTGCGGCTGGCCACGCTGCGCACCCCAGAATGCGCTGCCGGGGCGTGCTGTTTTCGGCCGTACATCGCGTTTGCACGCCTGCGATTTCGGTTCGTGGAGAGGGGCGTGTGCTCGAAGTTGAACTTGGGCGTTGAGAGCAGGTTTTGCGACGGACGGCGTTTCTGCGGCGTGCCTGCGCTCAGTGAGCGGCCGGCAGAAGCGTTCTCGCTTGTTCCCTTTTCACCGCTGTCCAGAAAGCGAGCGGCGAAAGGGAAAAGCCCTCGCCCTACCGCCCCTCCTTCGCGGCGCGGCGGTCTGTGAACCCAGCAGTTTACCCTCCCTCCCCGGCGCTGCCGCCCGGGGCCGCGCTGCGCGCCTGCCTGTGCAGGAGCTCGGCGCAGAGCGGAGGGGGGAGGCGGCCGCTGTTCCTGGAAGAGCCCGGCCTGGGGAGTTGGTCACATTCTTGGCTGGGATTCAATGACTGAGGCAGACACCAACAAACAGAGGGGGGGAGGAGGAGTGAGGGAGGCTGAGCCAGCCTGCATTAGCTCAGCTCTCAGGCACTCTCAGTCTCTGCTGGAAAGAGGAGCTGGGAGGATGTGCGCTCTGTTACCGCGGCTCCCCACGGCACGCCGAGAAGACCGAGAGAAATAAGGGAAGAAAGGCGAACCGAGAGACGAGGAGTCCTCCCAGATCAAGCTGAGGGACCACGAGGGGGAAGGGAGCCTGCTTTTGCCCGTCCGAAGCCCCCGCGCCGTTTTGGAAGTGCCAGAGATTTGGGCCTTTTCCTTTTCTTCTGCGTTGTTCCCTTCCACAGACCAAGCTTTCTTCCTCCTCCTGCTTTTTACTTTACTCCCCCGCGCCTTCCTTTCGGTGGATATGGACAGAAGGGTGATTACTGCAGAGAAGCAGCAGCCGCCAGAACATATTTGAGCCCCTGGTGCTCGGAGCGTGGCACAGACTTTTTGTATTTCTGTGGGTGGCGTGTGTGTGTGTGTGTGTGTGTGAGAGAGAGAGAGAGAGAGAGAGAGAGAGTGTGAGTGTGTGTGGTGGAGGTGTGGGAGGCGGGATTGGTTTGCCTGGGGGGTTGGCTGAGGGGGTGAGTGCTCGGATGAAGACCTCTTTTTGCCGTGACTCTCTGCTCCATCGGGGCAGCTTGGAGACTTGGAGGTTTTGAAATTGTGACGAACCAAGAGAAAAGAAAGAAGAGAGAGACACGCATACAAAAGGATTTATTTCCTATTCGTTAGTGGATTGTTAAACCTGAGTGGGAAGAAGGAAAAAAACCAGGGGTGGGTTGTTTTATTTTGTTCGTAATTTTTTTCTTAAAAAAAAAATAATAATCCCTTAAGTGGATTTGTACCAGGGTGGAAGATAACTGGGGATTTTTGTTGTTTATTTTGGGAATAGAAACTAAAAAATGGAGACTGTAAGTAGAAGCAGCTTCCAGCCTCATCCAGGACTGCAGAAGACCTTGGAACAGTTTCATCTGAGCTCTATGAGCTCCCTGGGTGGCCCTGCTGCTTTCTCAGCACGATGGGCACAGGAGATGTACAAGAAAGACAATGGCAAAGACCCAGCAGAACCTGTACTGCATCTGCCCCCTATCCAGCCTCCTCCGGTAATGCCTGGTCCCTTCTTCATGCCCTCGGACAGATCCACAGAGAGGTGCGAGACCATCCTGGAAGGGGAAACCATCTCCTGCTTCGTGGTGGGTGGAGAAAAGCGGCTTTGCTTGCCCCAGATCCTGAACTCGGTGCTCAGGGACTTCTCCCTGCAGCAGATTAATTCGGTGTGTGATGAGCTACATATTTACTGCTCCAGATGCACTGCTGACCAGCTGGAAATCCTCAAAGTCATGGGCATCTTGCCCTTCTCTGCTCCTTCCTGCGGGCTCATCACTAAAACTGATGCTGAGAGGCTTTGTAACGCCTTGCTTTATGGTGGCACCTATCCTCCCCACTGCAAGAAGGAATTCTCTAGCACAATTGAGCTGGAGCTTACAGAGAAGAGCTTCAAGGTGTATCATGAGTGCTTTGGGAAGTGTAAGGGACTCTTGGTGCCAGAGCTTTACAGTAACCCCAGCGCAGCCTGCATCCAGTGCTTGGACTGCAGGCTTATGTACCCACCTCACAAATTTGTGGTCCACTCTCACAAATCGCTGGAAAACAGGACTTGCCACTGGGGCTTTGACTCTGCAAACTGGAGATCCTATATTCTCCTCAGCCAGGATTACACTGGGAAAGAGGAGAAAGCTAGACTGGGCCAGCTCTTAGACGAAATGAAAGAAAAATTTGACTATAACAACAAATACAAGAGGAAAGCCCCCAGGGTAAGTGATGCCTTTAATTTTAAAGGGGGTGAGGAGGTGGGGAGAAAGAAAAATTTTATGTAATTTCGGTAACATCCGTTGATATACCCAATTTGTTACCAGCTGCTTTTTCCTTTGGGTCATTTAGCAATCTAATCGTGTTTTTAATTCTCACCACGTGTGTGTTAATGTAGACGAGCAGTGTTTTGAGATGGCACCTTTTTTCCTCTGGTTGTGTTCTGAACACGGTAGTTGGGAGTTTAAATCATACGTGTGTGTTTGCATATCTTACTGTACATGGAACCTGATCTTTGAAACCTATCGCACTACCCCAGACTTCAGCAGGAAGTATGTGATTTCGGGTCCTAAGAGCTTCAGTTAGGGGTCGAGACAAGGAAGAAGCAGAAAACAAGTAACAGTTACTGATCGCCCCAGGCGCAAATACAAACGATAAACTGCATGCCGCCACGGGTGGAGGTGGGGGCTAAATTGTCTCAGTGCTTGTCTTGAAATTAAAATGTGGCTGCTAAGAAAAAATTTTGACAGTAATGCAGGTTGCTGGTGTTCAGGTTAAGTGTGAGGAGCGTGAATGGATAATTCTTTGCTTTTAGAGTATCCCTGTGGAGTCTGAATCTCCCCACCAGACAGGCTTTTGTGTATTGGATTATGTATACATTCAGTAAAAGAATCTGTCTAGGGCCAGCTGCAGCAGCTTCTTAAGGTATGCCATGCTGTGCTGAGGCAGACAGCTAAAGCACTTTTTTTTTTAGGTGTCTTTTGTTTTTCTTTCAGTCTGAGCTGCCTGTAGATCCCAGAATCCTTGGTGTGTGGGTGGGAGGCCGCCTTGGCATCTGGCACCAGTCCTGAGGAATGGGCAGCAGTGCCACAAGGCCTTGAGGACTTGCTGACAGACACCGGGATGTCTGGCTAGCTGGCGATGGTGCAACTGGCTGTGGGATGAGCAATTTCCCTGCCCGCTCCCGCCCCCCCCCCCCCCCCCCCCTTGCCCCAATATAAGGTTAAAGCAAACTCTTACCTACTGAGTTTTAAACTGCAAGTTTGTTGATTGCGTTCTGCCTCATTTGTTAAAGATTTCCACACTTTTCTTTGGTTTTATGTGTTTGGAGTGGAAGGCAATGACACAAGCCTCAAAAAGAGAAGCAACGTTTAAAGCACTGAGAATGTTAAGTAAAATTCTTAATTAAGTTACCAAATACCTGTTTAAAGGGGCGGACACACACTGAGACTTAAATACAGCTTTTATTTCTAAAAATGTCTCAAAAATAGCCAAACAAAACCCAGGGTTTTTAAAATACCCTCCTCAAACAATGCGGTAATTGCTACAGCTAGCTTAAGAGGCCTAGTTTACCCATTCGATCGGCCTCCACGGTTTTTGATTAAGGAACAGAGTCTCACTCAAGTTCCAGTTTCTGTCCTGGTCTTGTGCTGAGCCCCCGTTTCAGTCCATGTCCTCACCCCTCCTTTTCCTCCCGCTCGAGTGTCAGAACCGCTGTGACAAAGCTAGGCTGTAATGAGCCACATTATCTCCGTGGTTGGAGGTGGATGTGTTTTTAATGGCTTGTCTATTCTCTGTCAGTCATGTGCTAAGATGGAATGGTGGGATAGATGTATACGAATGTCTGTGAGAGGAGAATAGGGCTCTGAAAGTGGAGGCATTTTTCATGTCAGGAAATGAATTTTCTAGGGCATACTTCGTTTGGGAAGCAAATTTAAGAAATCTCCATGTTCTTGCTCTAGAAAAGTACTCTGTTCCTAGCTCAGTCATTTCCAGACTTTAACTAAAATGACTGTTAGTAGAGGTGTGCTTTCCTTGTAAGAAAAGGCTTTTACAGCATTCTGTTGAATTGTATGATTTATCCAGCACCCCAGGTGAGGTTGCACGTGGAGAATAAGAAGAGAGTACTAAATTTTGGCTTTGTCTGAGTTTTTTGGGGACCCTTTAATAGGTCCTAGTTCAGAACACAGCAGACACTTTCCCCCCACCCTCCAAAATTTTCATGCAGCGCTTCTTGCAGAGTGAATTCAAGATACCTAATAGAGGACACCAAAAATTATGTAAGGAAATTGTGGTGATCTGTTTCTCAGAAAATTTTGCCAAAAATCTGTCATCATAAAACGTTAAGTCTCCTGCGTAAGTTCATTTGGGAATTGGCAAGGAGTTTGATGGGGAGGAACAGTGGTGTGTGCTCAGATGATGGGCTGAAGGAAAAAGAATGCTTTTTTGTATGTCCTATGCAGAACTGGGCTTAGGTTTCAAGGCTTTTGAGCTGTCTCCAGGTCTCTCTATTAATGTGGGGCAGTCTCGATGAGACCTTGACAATGCTGGCAGAGTTTTGTGCACTTATCCTTCCTTTTTCTGAAGTCTTTTTCCATTGGGCTTAGCCAACAGATATCATATGCTAAGGTCATTTGTGTTGTAGCAGTGTGTGCAGATAATTATGGAGAGATTTAATCAGGCTCTAAGATTGGTAGGCTGTGGCCAGGGGCAAGTAACATTGGCGTAAAGTTGAGATGCTTAGTAAGGGAATGAAAGGATGGTCCCATGTCTGCTGCTGGGTGTTTGTGTTAATTACTGTCAGTCTGTGTGGGTTTTGTGTGTCTGTCTCTGTGGATGAAAGGGTGAAGCATATGTGTCTTTGTGGTGGTCTTCCTTTTTGATGTAGATCTCCGCATTGCTTTGTTCTATATTATACAGAGGTGTTTGTGTGTGTTGTGTGCCATAATCTGCTGTGTCAGATATTTGGTCTTCTACTTTCAAGAGTGGACTTTTTATCAGTTTCCCTATTTATTTATGTATCTGTATGTACACATTGCTCTGTGTGTTGTGTTTTTCCTGGGGCTCTGCTAGTATGTTGGTAGCATGGGATGCATGTGACCATTTCTGTGGCTGTTTAAGCAGCAGTGAGATTTTTGACCTTTTTGTATGTCTTCATGAGGTTTATGTGATGAGGTATGTAGATTTGTGCCAGCACAGCTCTGCCTTTTAAGGGTTTGATTTAAATGGAGGAGCTGGGTTGGCACAAGCCCCTGTTGCAGATTCAGCGTACTGGCAAAACTGCCTTTTTTTCCTGTCCCACCCCCCTTCCCTTTTTTTCCTTGGTGTGGTTTTAAAGCGTTGCTGCAAGGCATAGCTTTACCTAGATACCTCATACTCAACATATATTTCTGTATGCATCAAGTATCCCTTGTACATCTCTTATCAGTCTGTATCGAGAGATGGATACATAGATGCAGATACATTGTCTCTCAGTTAGCCTGGTTGGTTGAACAAGGTGCATGTTGTCTAGTCTTGCCACTTCATGCAGATCTAGGCAAAAGCTTCTGCCAAATCAGCAAAGGGTCTTAACCAAAAACTGGGGGGATTTGTGACAGCTGAAACCCCCACTAAAGCAGGAACCATAAAGGCCTCAGCTTCTTCCCTTGCCCTCTTCTAAAATTTTGATTTTTTTATATCCTCCCTGTTCAGCCTTGGATAAGCAATTGACCTCCCATAAGCTCCTTCACCTTCCTGCCACGTCCCAAAGCTCTCTCTTGTCTTGAACCATATGATAACTTCTCCATTTTCCTTTGTTGGTATCCTTCACTGGGTTTTCCACCTTCTCACATGCTCATGCAGTGTTTTTTTTCCCCTGCCTTTTTTTTTTTTTTTTTTTCCCCCTCTCTGGTCTCTCAGAGTCTCTGTGTACCAACATGGCTTTTACTTGAGTGAGTGTCTTGTTTCCCTACCTGTGTCTCATTTCATCCACCATTACTGGCATGGAGCACAATTGCTACATTCTGGGGTATTTCTAGAAATTTAAAATGTGAATAACTCAACAGGGTTGCAAAACAGGGTCCTAGAAATCCGTCATCAGTGCCAAAGCCTTTTTCTGAGGCTCAGCAGCTGGTGCATGTTGAGCATTCACTTGCTGGTATAGATACGGCCTTGGTGTGTCTCTCACTCTCTTTCCACTTCTGTGACAGACAGCGCTCTGCTTTCTTAACATCAGTATGCCTCCACTGTGATTGAATTAGTTCAAAAAGCAGGCCTGAAGGCTTTGTTGGTTGCTATTTCCAGTACAGGAGGGTGGGTTTGACTCTGTTTCTTCTGAACCCTTTTTTTTTTTTCTTTTTTAAATATTGAACCGAGCCACGTTTGACAGTGCTTTCATATTTCCTACCTGTGTGGCAGACATCTGTACTTTCAGCAAAACTGTATGTGATCAGACACCAAGAAGGATAAGAGAGCTTTCCTTGCACACGTGTGAACACACCCACACACGCTAGCACTGCAGTGTTCCCACGGTTCAAGTCCCAGCAGCACTTCTATGAAGTAGCTGGGAGCTAGAAGCAGCATTCTGGGTACTGACACACAAATGAGCACACAAGGCCTCCCACTTTATTTCACAATGCCTACCAACCCAGTGCTGCCACAACATGCAGCTTTCTCAGCTGGAGTAAGGTTTAGCCAGGTCAAGTGTGCAGCCGAATCACAGAACAAAAATTGCTGAAAGTGAAATAGTGCAGTACTGAGTTCTAGGGTAGCTGTGGACTTTTTAGGTGCTACACAGTGGTTGCTGTGCTGTGCTTTATGGCCACCTGAAATGCTGCAGCAGTTAAGAGCTAGAATGCATGTCTATCCTGAAGTCCTGCCTCCTGGCAGTAGTAATGTTTTTATTTGTTAGTAGTATATATCCTATGGTAGGTGTAGCAGAGAGATTGTGATTTTATTCACAGGCAGTAGGGTTCAGGCCGCTGGATGGATTTCTTCTTTTTGGTACAAACTGGCTTGAATGAATACTCTTGGAAAAATTTGCCTAAGAACTGAGGGTTCAGTTTTTCCATGGAACCATGAAGTAATTTGTTCGCTTACCTGATGCTCAAGAATTATATTAGAGATTCTCCAGTAAAAATTTTGAAGTCGCTAAAACAAAAATGTTGAAGTCTTGAGGCAGTAGTTTGCTTCAGAATCCTTTTTCAGCTTAAAAGTTGGACTTCAAAAACGATAACTATGCTTAAACAAAATGCTGTGTACCTGAGATGTCAATGTTTAAGCAGACATCAGCAATTTTTTCCCAAGTGTGCAAACAGTTTTACAGATGTTGTAGATCGAGAACAAAGAAACAGGTACGTGCATGTGTGTTAGACAAAGAATATACTGCAAATAGTGATCTAATGGTGTTGAGTCAACTATGGCTCTGTGTTGCCCCAGAATAGTTTTTAAGTTCCTGAATTCGGTTGTCTTGAGTTAGGGAGTTACATGCAATCTCATCTTTTGAAAATCACTGCCTAGATTATTTAAACATCTGCTTCTCCATTGTCTGGGCTGTCTCACTTGCCTCTCCATTTCTGTGGTTTCTGGCTTGGGCGTATGTTCTGCCCAAACAGTAGCATGCTTTGAAGATGCATGTAAACACAGTTTATTTTTTGGATGTGTTAGGAGCCTAACACCTGGTCTCCGTGCCAGGATATGAACGTGGTTATCACTAGCTCGAGCTGACTGACCAATGAGGGTGTGTTTGCACTTGCTGAGAGGCGCGTTCAGATCAGTGTTGTAAAAGCATCTGGAGGCGTCCGTACGAGGCTGCTCCGAGCGTGTCTAGACAACGCAGTGGTTAAAATTCTGGCAGCCACTTGTACCTTATCTACACCTTCCTTGAGTCTCAGTGCTGCTGGATCAGGGGGAACTTTGGGGCTACGTCGAAGTGGTTGAGCCCAAGCAAGATTTGGTTATCTAAAGGGATGCATTGTCCGTTGTAATTGAAAATTCATGGGTTTTTTGTCTATTAGCGAAGTTATTTTGCCAAAGTTAAGGGGTTTGAATGGTACTGACTATAGTAAGGAGTGGGCTGGCTGGCTGTAACTGGTGATAACTGATGATTGGAACTCACATTGCTGGCTTAGCTGGCCAGACTGCTTTGCCATTGTGTCTCAATGTGTGCAGTACTTAGACCCGGAAATTTTCTTAATTCTCACATGTTTTGTTTTGTTTTAAAAAGCAAACTTTGAACTTGATGCTGTAATTCTTATTTAGTGGGAACTGTCATGAAACAGTGACGCTAAATCCAACAGGGGGTTCTTGGAAAGAAATTAGAGCTTAGACAAAAGTAACTTAGATTGAATTGTAGAGAATGTATTGATAGAATACTGTCAATTGGTAGGCTAATTTATTTTAGCTGAGTGGCCATAGAGCACTTAATTCAAATTGATCTTCACATCCAGGAAGCATTACTTTAAAATGTAGTAATATAGCGTGGTTTTGTTTAAAATTTGTCAATTGTAGTATGTGTGCTAATGATACGCTTTATTAGATAATATCTAATGTTTTTGCATGTGTTTTCTGAATCTGAGTAATACACATTAATAAATCTGCACCATTTTTTTAAATATTATTCTGCTTTCTCAGTCTCTACTACAGACAGTATGTATTCTTGAAAAGTAATTACAGAGAAGCAAGTTTGCTTTGAAAAGATGTGCTCTGGTTCCCTTACCTTCCTCATTTACACCTTGTGTAGTCTTCTGTGTCTCTTACGTTTCATTATCAGTGTAGAGTTCAAGCTCAGATTATTGTGAAAATCACCTGTTCCCATATCTTCTGGAACATACAAGGTTAACATGAAGGTTTGGGGCTTTGAGGCTAGTTCTGCAGTTCTCACTCAAGCAATCAGCTGGCGTAGTAATTGGAACCAGTTCACCCACAAACCACGGAAGACTTACATATATATATTTATATCAGACTTCTTCCTGTGTGTTGACTGGTAGTACTTGCAGTCATAGAATGGAGGGACAGATTCTGAATCAGAATATAGCAGTGTTGAGACAAAGTAACTTCGCTAAGTTTGTGGTCTTACCTGGCATTTACAGGACTGTGCTAAAGCTGAGTGCAGAGCCTGTAGTTCTGCTACTGCAGTATTTTCATATTGATCATTAGCGAGGTTTTGGTTTCATACATGTTTGATGGTGCTCTGATCCTGACAGATCTTACTGAATGGGGCAATGGTTTCTGCAGCTGGGAGCTAGCTTCAGACTGAAAGGATTTTGTCTGCTGGTTGCTACAAGCAACATTGGGTTTTAAGGCCGTGGTAGATATCTAACTGGGTGGGATTTTTTTGTTCCTATATTTAGCATTTGTGGGTTTTGGTCAGGTTTTTTTTTGTTTTGGTTTGGTTTTTTTAGAGTGGGATTTTTTTTTTTCTGATGAGGAAGTATGTCTAAAGTCGGGATGAGGGCCAGTCTTTTTTTCAGATGCAAATTCAAGGACCATAGACTTGGCCTCAAAATTGTATCTGGTGCAGGTGCAGTTAGTTCTTTGAGTGTGCTCATTTTGTTGGTATTGGGCAAGCCTGCTGGCTTGATAGAGGTTGGCCCCTCTGCGCTGAGCTAATTATTTTGATTTGACTTTTGGTTGGATGAGGTAACAAAACCACCAAGCTCTGATTCTGTCAGGGTTTCATGGACAGAGCTCTTCTGGAAGCCAATGGGAATTCCCATATGTGGAGCTATTATCGTTGGCTCCATCTACGGTTTGGTTGCTATCACATAAAGCTGAGCTTCTCCAAGCAGTGGATGCATGTTAGAACCACCTGATAAGCTGCATAGTCATATGTTCCGTTAAATGAAACAGGTGCTGCTATGCTTTCTCAAGTTAAGTAGCCTTTACTTATTTTAACAGTCTTATTAAGAAGTCAGGGAAAACGTACATGAGGACAGAGATTCTGTGTGTATGTAAAAACTGCAGCATCATTCTGTATACTGGAGATAAACAGCAAAGGAGCTAATCAATAGCGTGGTTTCTGGCTTTGTTGTTTATTGATTGATGGACCATTACCTTTGCACGTGCTTTTTAGAAAATATGAATTTTATGTTTGGTTTTCTGTTTTTTTGTGGTTTGGTTGTTTGTATTTTTGTTGGGTTTGTTGTTTGTTTTTTTTTTTTTTAATTGAAGCAGTTTCTGTTTTTGTATGAGAATCAGTTGCATTGGAAGCACAAGAATTGCTTAGGCTTTAAAGATTAAAAGACAGTAACAACATAAACAAAATAAGATACAGCCCTAGTGCTTGTCTTTTTCCTACAGAAGATTTCAGCGATACATTCAGAAGACCTACCCCTGTGCTTTGTCTTCATCCTCTGTTCAGTCAATGGTATCGTTTTATAGAATAAGGTCATTGACTTGGATTGCTTCTTGGTTTCTCAACCCTTTTCACCAGCCAGTTTGTGTAATGTCTGTCTGAAACATTGAGTAAGGGCATTGAAATAGCAGACAGGATATCAAGTGTTCGGAAGTCTGGGTTAAGTATAACAGACAGTTCTGGCTGGTGAAAGGGGAGCAGCCCCTTGAGCTCGGTTACAGATCAGTCTCTGTGGAAACAGCAGACTGGTCTTTGCATCCCTGCTGCAGCTTTTCCCCTCTGTTCCCTCCACACCCATATAATTAATTGTGTGTGGGTGCACCTCTTTTCTAGAGATGCGTCTTCCTTGTTTCTTAGTGGCACAGAATTATATGTAATAATGTCTCTTTCTAAGGATTACATAAGTTGAAGATGATTTCTCCACTGGGAGAATTATGCAAGTTTAAACTGAAATGTATTTAGAAAGCTTTTATGTGTGTGTTTTCTGACTCGCAATGCAGAGGGTGATTTATTTGCATCCTTAATTGGACAACATCTGTTAGGGTTGGAAGAAAAACCATTTCATATGTTTTCACTGTCATATCCTGCATTTTTATGAAGTCCCCTACCCCCTCCACTTCGAAGTCTACATTACCTGTGTTACAGGCTCTGATTCTTCGTGCCCAAGTAGAATCAGCCAGGTACTCAAGTTGGACGGTCTTCTGGGGAAAGGTCTGCAGAATTTTTAATGCCTATCTGCATTGGTGTTTTGTGCCAGTGCTGCTGTTAAAATTAGCAGTAATACTACCTGTTTTCTTTCAGTCTTTGGATTTTTCTCCTTTTATAAGAAGTTGTTACCTTTATACCATTAAACAGAAGATAATGCTGGTGAGGCTTCCCAATCCTGTCAGTGAAGAAAGTGTCTAAAATGCTTCTGTGATGTTGCTCTTCATAATCTTTGACTATTTAGTAAAAACTTTCCTGCTACTTTTCACCAGAATTAAACTGCTTTGTGTCACTTGCCACAGGAGAAAGCTACTACAGTCAAGTGCATTTGTTGAACTTGAAGAGGCCAAAGTAACTTCTTGCTTAAATGCGAACTCCTGCATGAGGCTATTTGTGTGACTGTATCCTGCAGTCCGAAATCTGGCAGCTGACCTATGCACACAACCCTTATCAGTTTCCCTGGGGGAGCTGCACAGATCTGAAGGGCTGTCCATACAGTTCAGATGGCAGAAATAGGATCATGGTAGTAATTTCCTTTCTTTTATCATGTAATACTGGAGTGCTGCGTATCTTGGACCGCATACATAATGCTTGTAGGTGCTGTTTTCAGGATCTAGCTAACAAAATTAATTCTGCTGAGTATTAGAAAATACAGGTTATCCAGGGATCATGCTGCTTACTAAAACAGATTGTAGTAGTACCAATTGGAAGCAATGAATTACTTTAAATAATTAAAACCCCTTTGTAAGTATTACATTTCTCCTGGTCCTAAATTTTTGACACACCTTTAAAAAAAGCAAACCAAAAGTTCTCAGTATTGTTCAGGTTTACATATTTATAGCAGTAAAAGAAGTTTTATAGCTTTTATACAGCGTTATGGGCTAGAAAGGCAGAAAATAGACAATATTGAGATTGTAATGTGGTCTGATTTCAGTAACCTTTGTTGATGTAATGGATTTCAGGTTTACACTTTTGTTATTAAGAATTTCTCATTAAATTGTATGTTAAGCATGCTTTTCCAAGGTACCATTGTTCCACAGTTGAGAAACTTACCTGAGTTGAAAGATAATGGAGTGTCATTCAAGAAAAAAGAAAAAGAATTTGCCATTCTTAACTCCCCAATAGCAGTTTCAGTTTATTCAGTGGGTGTGAATTATCTCACACATTCTGATATGATTTAGAAATACTCCTTTGAAATAAAGGTATTTAGAATAGTGCAGAGCTGCTGTATGAAGTAAATTAGATTCAAAAGAGTACAAACTGCAGCATTAGGTCCATTATTGATACTTCTTTGTTCCCATTCATTCACTAATAAGAAACATGCCATACAATGAGTCCTTGCACTGATATATCCAAAGAGTTAGTTTTGTTTGGCTTTTTGCCTTTTTCTTTTTCTGCCACAACAGTGTAGTTTTTTGCAAAACTGGTGAAGCCAAATAATCTTTGGACCATTTTTGGCAGTAGGTAATGATGTAATTGGCGAAATGGTGTAAAGCACTCTATTACACTGTTCAGCGGATATGCAGAACTACTGTTCAAAGGCCTTGGCCCTCACAGGATAGCAATTTATAGTTCCTTTTCTAAAAAAATTAATTTCTAGAACCGTATTTATGTGAAAACAGATTTTATAATGGATTCATTGATCCTTCTTTAGCCCTGTTGATTCCAGGTGTAACACTGCTAAATTGTGAAGGAAAAAAATAAATTATATTTTCATTACTATATAATTTTATATTTTAAATTATTTTGGAATTTTATTACATAGATTTGTGTGAATACAAAGGGAAAAAAAGTGATCTGGAGGGAGAGAGGGGCAGAAGGAGTTGGCAGTGCTATACTTACTATTTACTTGTTTTTACCATATGACTTGCATCATTATTTATAGCATTGTTTAACTTACCCATGTGCCTTTTAAGTAAATTTGGTCTTTTTGCGGTTTTTTTAACAATTAACCTAGCCATGATGAGGCTTGAATGAATATCATCTGCACACCTGTTTAATATTAAAGATCAGGCATTCAGTGCTTTGTGGCTTCAGCTTGAAATTCAAGTGGCTTTGAGTCATCCCTTTCGTCTTTTGTTTGGGTGGAAAAAAGGAGTGGCAGTAAACGGCCTGCAGCTAAGAAATGAAAGAGTTGAATTAGGTTTTAGAAATGTTAGTCTTGGCATTTGGGACATTTGCATTTGTACAGATTGTCACGCTTCGCTTTATTTTGAGTTTAGCAGTTCAGTGCTCAGGATGAAAAATGTTACATATCTTTTTCCCAGTTACACGACACATGCATACTACACTGGAAGAGTAGGAAGGAGCTGGAGTATGAGCTGTGGTTTCACATTTCGAGAAGATTACTAGTAATAGTGGCCTGTGGATTATTGCCCCACCTGTAGTTTCCATGCTGTGGTGCACAGCTGACTCAGTTTGCTTTTGACAGCACCTTCTAATGCTGTGAACCAGAGGATGGTCCACTCTTTAAAAATCCAAATGAATCAATGAGACAGAAATTGCTGAGAAAGAATTGCAGTGTTCTCTTTGTCTCACTTGAATTTGGCTTAGTTTGTAAAGCTTCATCAGTTGAAGTGTAGGTATAGGAGAAGCTATAGTAACACAGAGGGAGGGGACAGTGTGTGTGTAAGTTAACAGCAGGAGTATCTTACCCCTGTCATTGCTGAGTATTGGGTAAACAACCATCACTTGTGTTACATTACTGAATTGCTTTAGTGTGTAGAGTTATATTGATGTATTTATAGATGCATAGATGAGATTTAATTTCTACCATTATAGAAAAGAGGTAATATTTTAAATAACTCTGTGGTCTAGACCTTGAGGGTCTTTAATCAGTGTATGCAGTGAGAATGATCCACTTGAAATCAGTGTAGTTGTGCTGTCATGCAAACCATGCCAGGAACTGATTTGAGTAAATGGAAGAAATAGGAGTTTCATTGCAAAGACCCTGAAGTATAGTCTTAATTGGACCTAATGCCTTGCTTTAATTCAGGGAAGGTCGTTGAGGCAACGTTTTGTTCTGTGGTTTGACTCCTGTGAAGGCAATGGACTTGGTCCAAGTTTATCAAAATGTATTTTAGAGTGGAAATCACTTATCGTGGTTTCTGAATATAGCCTGTTTTTCTCACTGGCTATAATTTGAGGGTCGAATTCTGCTGAGATTTTTCAAGTGAAAATTTGAGTAATTCATGGGATTTCATGATTTCATGGAGGTTTTCTTTACAGAAGTCTGCATTTAAATTCTACTCTTAAAAATGTACATGTAAATTTATAATTTAAGTTTCTAAAAATTGTATCAAATTTGCCCTCATTAGCTGGACTAATTTATTGGTGCTGTTTTCTCTTCTTCAAACTTGATTTGATTTCGGTAGATTCACACTAAACTAGCTATTTTTTTGTATCTAAAAGGGACGTTCATTCATGTTCTCCTTAAAGAGCAGCTGGATCCCATCTTGACAGATGTGAAACCCCTTAAGTTTGTTGTGTGTGGGTGTTTTCGTGAAAAAAATCTCTTTTATTAATTAGACCCCCCTCTCTTTTGAACTTTTTTAGTCCCTGAGTCAAAATCATAATCCCCTGTGACATCAGAATTAATTGCTGTAGACAGTTTGGATGTCACAAAGTGAGCATTATGTCTCAGGGAAGGGAAGCATGGAGACACATGGATCCTGTTTCAAACAAATCTCTTAACTAAGAAAAGGTTGCTTGATTTTTGTTTTCGTTTTAAAAATAGAAACAAAGTGTTGCTTGAGATTATAATTGCAAAGTAACAATTGAGTTGCTCCAAATTCACCCCACCAAATCTACCTCGGTAATCATGTAAAAGATTCTCCAAACTGGCTTTCTGTAATTTCTATTTTGGCAGGGGAGAACTGCAGTTCTGTGGGTTATATTACTGTAGGGCCAAAACTGAATTGCTACCCTGGAAAAACTTTTTAAATGATTGGCATCACAGATCTGTGTCCTAAAGTAGTAGTTTGCAGAAGTAGGTTCGTAATTACCAGCTCCATTGCTCATCTTCCTGCTGTTTTGGACATACTGGTAGCTTTTTTTTTTTTTTTTCGTGGTGGTGGTGTTTTTGTGTTTTGGTTTGTTGGTTCTGTTGTGTTTTTTTTCCAGGCTCCTTCTGTAGGCTTCTTGCCCGAGTGCATCTTGGGATTTCCCTTTTGCTGAATGAGCTGCTTGTTTGGGAGGGAGGAAGTAAGGTCCCTTCTGGATTAGGAGGGAATGGGGGTGGAGGGTGGGGAAATGTCCTGTTTCACATGCAAAGCACACTGAACTGAAAAAAACAACCCAACAACAACAAAAAAACCCCCACATGAAAACCTTTTAACAAAACCATCCATGTCACAGACTGGCAGAGCAGCTGCTGGCTTTGTTAGGGGGAATATTCATGTTTCAAAGACTTACAGAACCTTTAAAAAATGAGATAAAGAAGGGAATTAATTTTTTTTATTTTTAAGATACCAGCTGAGATAAAAAAAATAATCTCCTTACCAATATCTGTGAATGGAACATGCTATCAACTGATGGGATACCAACTTCCACAACAGAGTCAGGAGCTCAGTGAGATACGTTGTTATGATCTACTCTCTTCTTTCTGCGATTTGAATGTAAAAATGGCCCTGATTCTTCACTTGCTCACATCAGTATTAGCTGCATGTAATTTGATTGCAGTTAAGTTTCTCCTGCTTGGCCTAATAAGTGATCTAGCAAAAGGAAAAAGTAGCTTTTCCAGTATTAACATAATGTTATTTCAGCTGGGAGCAGTAAAATTGTGCAACAAATAAGGAGCCCTGTGCTGAATTTTTTTCTTTTTTTTAATCAGTGATTGTTAATCTGGAATTAGATGGGAAAGTTTCCATAATGCTCAAGAAGTATGGAGGGCAGCTATACTTTACTCAGTTGTCTGCAGTTCTCACTCTCCCCTTCCTGGTCAGATCAGCAGAAGATCAATTAATCAAAAAAAAAAAGTTAAAGGTAGAAACCCCAAACCTTTGCATGTATTTGTCTTACTAAAGATACCATAATAATAATTAGTGTTAAACCCTGTTTAATGTATAGTGCAGGTGCACCCCCCCAGCTTGTACCATTTCGTTACTCAGTCTTGTCAAAGCAAATACTAATGCAGAGTATTATACTGGCTTAAGGCTGCAGTGTCTCTGTTGTAGGTGGTGGTAGCATGGAAGTGGTATCAGCATCATCTGTGTTCTTGGCACAAACAGTATGAGGCTGGCGCTGTGGTCATTCCTGTTGCTGTTTGTAAGATTGTATGTATTACAAGATGTGATTGTTTCAATTTCTGGAATAAATGGGGGCTGCTATTTGATTAAAAAGTTGGTTCTTGGGTTATTGATATAAGAAGCCTCACTTGAAAAAGCAGGCTATTAAAAGGAACAACTCATAGAACTGGTCTCTTTTTTTCCAGGGTTTTTTACAAGTAGTAAACTTGATGGCTATCTCACATAGTCCTACTTCAGTAATGGTGCAACTCCAGGCATCAGACATGTTCTGATGTTTTTATCAGTGGCTGTATAAAATCTTTTTCTCTGGAGATAAGCAAGCTAAGTGTCTTTTGTATTGTTTTTATTTTTCTGATTTATAAGATCAAAAATGATAGAAGTTGGTAATGTAATAATAACACTTTTCAACTGTGGAAGTATCTCTGTCACAAAAGTACAACATAAAAAGATAGAAGGAAGTGCTGTACTGCAGCCCTAGCAGATTTCTGGTTTGTAAGCTGAACCCATTTTCTTGCACATTTTCAAATGCTGTAGAATCTCACCTTTTAGAAAGGGAAGTGTGTTAGCATCACTTCTGCAGTGGTAGCCTTCCAAATGTGAGCAGGTATTAACTTTTGCTGTAGTGTTTGCCTGTGTCTGTTGACTGGCCTGAAACAATGAGTCCCATTTTTATGTTGTGGGGAGGTTGTGTTCCTGGCTCTGAATCCTTATCCACTTAAATAAAAAAGTCATAATCTGACATCCTTGGAGCAGGGCTTTTGACAGAGTGGTTTCATCCTGCACACTTTGGGTCATTTACGAGCAATGTAGCTTGCAGATAATTGCAACTCTAGTTGATCTTAGTGTCAAAGGGGTTTTTTCATGCTACAGGTCTGAATGTTTTCTCAAACCTTTCTTTAAATTCATGTTTAGTGGCAAGGAGGGGCAGATGTTGATACTTTTCCTCCTGCAGTTATTGAAATGAAACTATTTGGGGTTTTTAAGGAGAAATGGATTCTCTTGGACATAACTCCTTCTTTGAGAGTAACTGAGAGCTGTATGTATGAGCAGACAATAGTGATCACAGGTTAAAGTAGGGGAATAGTTAGCTTGGATATAAAACATTTGCTGTTGTTCTGCATATTACTATTGGAATAGTGACTGATTGGAATCAGTTATGTTCTAATGTTTAATAAAAAATGTTGAAAGTCTCAGTTGAAAATTTGTTTCATTCAGAAACTGCCATTGTTTCTGCTTATTACCCTTAGTTTATTTTACTTAGCTGCCTTCCGCACAAGGAAGTGCTTGTGTAATGCCCAAGCCATTCCCATTCCTCACTGAATGATATGCAAATCTAGTCAATTAAGCAGGGGGGATTTAATTAGCAGTTTAAGTTCATGTGTGAAGTGTCTTGCCTTAATTACTTAACAGTTTTGTTGCAAATTTGCTAAGATTTTTTTTCCCACAGAACTATCAAAACTGTGATATTCCCCGCCCCCCCCCCCCCCCCCCCCCCCCCGCCCTTTCCTTTTTCTTGGTAACATTTTCAAATACTGAGTATTGCCCAGTGCATTTGACCTTTGTACTGCTTTTGTATATGTGCGTCTCTGTATATATAAAGCTCTTTTCAAAGCTGTGGGGACAAAGCAAAACTATGTTTATTGTCTCAGAGTAGAACAATACATTTTAAAAAAGAAAAATTAAGGATTTTTGTGCTTAAAATTTGGACTGAAAGGCCATCTATTTGTTGTTCTTTATAGCTAGATGACATCATTATAGTAGTATCTGAGTAATGGCCTAATATGGTTGTCATGCATTATATCAGATGGTTGCTTTTGGTTCACATTCTGTCTGGACAAGTTGCATTACTGCAGAATATAAGTGCATTGCTGTGTCAGTGCGGTTGCAGTGATGCAAGTAACTCTATATTAGTGCAAACAAGAATACTGTGCTGGTGTAGAATGTGGCATTTTTTTGTTTCACATCTTCTCATTTGGATTATTTGAGCATGTGAGAATGGCACCATTTAATTTGGTGATACTCAGAAGGCCATCCCTGCCATTCTGATTTATGTATCAGGATGGTGCTGTTTGCAGCCTTGTGTTTGGTTTCTTAATACATTGAGGGTGGGAAAATGTGCTATGGAATGATGTGGTATCACCCATTACTTAGTGTATCACCACTCATATGACTTACATATACCTCAAGACTGTAAAACAGATTACAGATTGCTGTAGCTTGATATTTTATTACTTCTCAGTTTTATATTGACAGTTGCTTTATATTCTGGAACTGATAACCAAAGCAAGAGGACTATTTTTGAGGAAGTGCTTTGTTCCAAAGGCCGAGTATGTTTTTTAGACTGGGGAATCACAAGAAAAATACCTGGAGTTCATGTGGTTTGCTCCATAGTCTGGTCCAGGATTATCTGATTTAAAACATCTAGACTCCCAGCTAGGTGGTGGTTCTTCTCTTCCTCCCTTTCTGTCTTTAATTCAGCTCTCTTCCAGCCCCCAGTGTGAGAATCTCTGGGAATGGTAGAATTAAGGTAAAAACCTAGGAGACAGAGGAAACAAGATTAATTTCTATTATCTTCTCCCTTAATAACCCCAAATCACATTTGAATGTATCCCAGGACAGATACAAGTATGTGACTCTCCCTTCCTTTGGCTCAGCACAGCAGATGGTCTAGCTACTAAGATTCCTGGCACATTGCAATTTTTAGTGTAATTGGGTGCAGTTCTGCTGTTTTGATACCCATTTTCGTCAACAAATAGTATTTATCCCTATGACAGCAGATATATCAAAGCCAGATATGAATTGCAAAGCAAAGTTTGTCATCTGTTGTCATTCAGGCGTACTGGCTTTAGAGAAGAACCTGGCTAACTTCCATACGCTTAGCCTGTAGGTATTTCTCTCTTCCTCGCCCCCTACCTCCTCTCCTGCAGTTGCCAAATACCAGGATGCCACTATAAATGCATACAAACGAATAGGAGTGAGAACTCATGAAAGGTCTGCAGGATATTTAGCCATGAAGCACCATGCTATAATGCAGCATTTGGTTTGGAAGGTGCTGTTTTGGTACAGAGCTTCCCCTGACCTCCCAGCTGCATTATTGTAAACATTGCACTTCATAAAAACTCAGAGAAACGGCTGTCTTTAAAAGTATCTCTAGGCAGTAGTCAGGTGGTAAGTGAAGGGGTTTAAGAGCTGGGACAGTCTTCTAATGCTTTATGCTGACATGTATGCAAATCTGCCATTAATAAGTGGAAATGAAGCTTCTTGGACCAGCTGTAGTAGTATGCAGTCAGTGATCCCATGGTTTGTTAAAGGACCCCATTCTAATTAGTCAGTCACCGCTTATTTCTCCAACTTGAAGACAACACAATAGGAATACTCGAAGTCAGGGAAGAAGAGTGTTGGGCAAGGTTTGCTTAAATGAACGTTCAGGAGTGCATCTGGTACTATATGGCTTCACCAGTAGTTTCTTAAAATGATAGGTAGTATGGCTTCTATGGTAGAAGGGTTTTTATTGCAGCCTGACTCCATTGCTGTAGGACTGAGCCATTGTGAACTGTGATATGTTGAAGAGCCTTTCTCTGATGGACTGAAAGTGTCCATCTGTTTGTGTCTCATAGCAATATGCTGATAGTGATTCCTTTTACTGCCTGTTGGCTGCTGTTTTGGATCGGTACATCTACATGCATGGAGGAAAGGCTGGGGAGGAACAAGAACAACATTTTCCCTTACTGTCCACTACACCACAGATTTACAGGTATTATCCAGCGATTGTTTTAAAGGGTTTGTTCTGTAGAATCTGACATAACCTTTTGATTTTCCATCAGTACAGCTAGAAATTTTGCTCATTTTTCTTCCACAACACACAAACTGCCTTTAACTTCACTGTATAATTGATGGTGTAGTAGAGACATCCTTAGTTTAAAGCTTTTAGATTTGAAAATGGAGTTTCTACCAACCAGGAGTTTGAGACATGCATAAGAAAGTACTGCATTAGTTCTAGTGACTAGTTCTTACATCTATGCATCTTGTAGAGTATAGATTTTAAATAATTTAAAGCACAGATTACTGTCTGCAGTAGCAGTGTTGTTAGAATCACTTTAGTCAGCAGACATCCAGTCTAGGCAAAAGGCTAGGATGCTCATCTTTCTTTCAGGTCCTTTGATTAAAGGATCCTGTTTAAAGATTTACTGTAGCACCATATGATGGGAAATTCACCCTATTAATAATTCTTTTTATGAAAACAGATGAAACATTTCTAAACCAGAACTCCTCATTTTGTATAACTGCTTTTCATAAATTGCTTCTGTGAAACAAAGATATGTTAGAAAGAAAGAAAAAAGTACTACACTTCTTACACTTAGGATTTCAGTCCTTGCTTGTATCTCCACCACCCCAACCCCTAATATTAGTGGAAATGTCAAAGAATTCTGTAATATAAAGTACTTCTCCATTTCCACAGAGTTGCAGTACATTTTATATAAGCCTGTGGAGGTCTTGCTTCCTAATTGCAATGGAAGGGACTCAAGAAAGCAAAAATTAAGAAAAACCATGGAGGGAACGGACCTGTTTGGTTTCCAAATAGAAATGTAAATGCTGTGATTCAGAACTCACATTTTACTTTTAAATATCATACCACTTCTAAAAGTGTAATAATAAATAACATACATGTTTTAATTGGATGTGTTCATTCCTGTATTTTTTCTGTGCTTTTCCAAGCTATGTTCTAGAGGTGCTTTCATCAAATTTATTATTATTAATCTTATTAAGATCATGCATTGGTTCCAGGATATTTCTTTATAGAATTTCTTTCCAGTTCAGCCAGGGCAACCCTTTTGTTGAACCTTCTTTTGGATAGTGTTCCCATGTGCTGCGAAGGCGCTGACACATGACCTCGTTACACATAGAAAACCCTAAATGTCCTGCCCCTTGCCAAACCTATCACAAAACTACCCATCACCCCCTTTTCAGGATCCCAGATGGTAAATAGCAGCAGGAGGTGAAAGGGGAGCTTTGTCTCCATTCTGAGTCCTGTTTTAAGTATTCTGTGTCTGTCTGTATCCCTCTGCTTTTCCCACTCTGCCCATAAATTAGCAAGCCAGCTTTTCTGACAAGGGAAGACAAAATGTCCATAAGCTGCAGTAACATCACCTCCTCAAGATAACATTTTTGAACAGTCTTCAGTTTCATTTTACGCAATTGTGATCTCTCTTCATTTGGATAGAACTTCCGTTTGGCCTGCTCACTACAGTATTGGGGGAAACGCAGCTTTTCCTGAACATCAGGCTGCAATTTCTAATTTCTGTGGCATGTTGAAGTTTACTTACAAACAAAAACAACAAAAACACCCTGCAAGAATCTGCTTGTCTAGTTTGGCTGTTTTTGTAAAGCCAGAGTTGCAAGAGGAGCAGCAGTTTCTGGTAGATGGTGTGCTCTGGGAGCAGCTGGCTTTATGAGTGTATAAAGGGATTTATTAGGCAGTGAAAGGAGCATGGATATGGTCAGTGGATACAGCAACACAGGCGGAGTTGCTGTGCAAATCTGTGACCATTTTTAGAAGCTGCGCTTTTGCTCCTAGGATTCACCAAGCAGGATATTGTCTCTGCACACTCTTCCCATGGAGTTCCCCTAAGTGGCAACAATTTCCTTTCACTTTATGGAGGAAAGATGATGTGGGCTTTTGTGCAGGGGAAGAGCTCTGTAGCACGAACTGTGCTAGTGTTGCTTCTGGAACAGTCTTGGCAGTGTCTGTCTGTATTGAGACAATAGATAGGTATATTCATGATTATTTTCGGGTTGGTAGATGTGAAGGATGAGAAAATTTATACATTGATCATCTCTCTAAATGAGGTGTCAAGTTGAAGTATACCTACAAGAATAGGAAACTTGGTCACTTTTTTTTTTTGCTGTGCATTGCACAGTTTTCATATTGTGTGGCTTCTACAAAGAAACACTGATTTGTGCTGAGTATATGTCCTTCCTTGCTTGTTGCAGAGAGGTTGTTTGGCTTTTCTTAATTAAGATACTGCATTCTCCTTAACTAACCCTTGTAATTCCAAAACCACCCTGTATTCATCCTGAACCTGAAATCTGGCAGCTTTGTGAGTTTGGGATTAGTCTTTCCTCTGACCTGGACTGCAGCTGAAGTAATGACTTTCCAGTTTCAGCTGATTGGAAATCAGAGACTGGTGAACTGAAATACTGAAGACTTAATGAATTCCCTGAATTCCCTGGTGTTTTTTTGGTACATCTTTATTTTAAACTGTTGAATATTAATGAGGAAAGGGGAGTGGGAGTGCAAGGCCTGTTTACTGGCTAGTACTTGAAAGGGCTATTCTTTTTTGTTTGTTTGTTTCATTTTATGTTGCAAATATTGTTGTAGAAATCCTGTGTGGTTGCCAGGTTCCTACCTAGCCTTTGGATGCCAAGTGATTGTCAGCTGGGAAGCTGGGAGGGATTTAAAGTAATATTGCCTCTTTTGCAAATGTCGTGGCTTGCAAACTTAGAGTGAATCCACCTTTGACTATTTTTTAATGAGCCTTCATTTTGAAGTGATGAGAAGGATCATGAGGAAGAGAGGGAAGATCTCATGTGTCTCTTGCTCTGTTTTCTGGGTAAGAATACTCTGCTTTCCACCTTGTAAGTTAATTAGCAAAGTTCTTTTCCTCCTCTG
Source organism: Falco naumanni (assembly GCF_017639655.2). Taxonomy (NCBI): domain Eukaryota; kingdom Metazoa; phylum Chordata; class Aves; order Falconiformes; family Falconidae; genus Falco; species Falco naumanni. Next base: position 14,474,346 of record NC_054056.1, read on the forward strand.
GGATCTCCTGTGTTTCTTCTGACCTGTAATTCTATGTATAGTCATAGAGTAAAATAGATCTGATGGGCTTAGTTCTGACACGTTGTGTTTTGACAGCACATTTTGTTCATACTGAGTCAATACTTTTGAAGCCGTAGTTGCTTGGTCACTTTAATCTGGCATACACCTAGTTGCTGCCAAAACTCCTTTTGGCTTCTGCCCTAACACCAGCCTACTGTTCCTGTCACCTTCTTTAACTGTCACTAGTGCTTTTATGGCTGCACGATGTGCAACAACTCACCAGGGAATCAATCTGCCTGAAAATTAGTCATTATATAAGGGAGAGTCACAAAAATTAACTGAACAAATGTGCTGTTGGTGTACAGAAAAAGAAGTTGGGGTTGGTTTGTTGGCTTATTCACTGTTGTTACGTATTGTTGTTTGAGATTGCCAAAGGTATGAAAGTTTCAGTTAACTAAGTATGGTTTACGTGTTGGTGCTTTATCCTTTATCCTAAAACTAAACAATATCAGGAACAGACTAGCAATGGTGGGCGTGTGAATTAGATAGAATCAAGTACCACTTCTTCAGCCCTAGCTTCTGTAATTTGTTAAACTTTCATGTAGTAGATGTGGCTGCTAAAGATTAGGTCAGTATCTTTTCTTTAACACCTTATTAGGCTGTTGCTCTAAACCATGAGCTTCTGGGAATGCATTTTTCTTTTTTTTTTCTTCCTTTTTTTTTTAGAAAGGCTTTTGATGGATGAAGCTGTAAAATGAATAGAAATAGTGTCTCCCTCTTCCTTTTTCCTCCTACTCAACGCTCACACACAGTCAGCCCTGGGGTCTTTTCTTTCTGTGTGGTTGGCAGAACAGAGAGAGAGAGGAGACTGTCTGGGCCCCTAGTGCTGTCATGAGAAGAATAGTGGTGCTGTTACCGCTAAATCTAAAGGGACAAGCCTGTGTATGTATGCTGCAGCAGCCAGCGGGCTGAATTAGTGGCATTTAGGCACTGCTAAGAGGCTAATTGAGTCACTGGTACTTGCTGATTAAACCAGCAAATCCAATAATGTATGGATGTGCATGTTTGTGTTTGGTTCTATGCTCTCTGAAAAGTAAGAATGCTAGGTTTTCTTTAACCCTTTCCATTTTGGTCAGGTTACTCAGTAGCTTAAGGAATATCAAATAACAAAAATATCTAAATGTATGTGTTGGGGAGATCCATCTTTCTTTATTCCATTCTTTTCTTCCTGCTCTGTGCAGCGGGATTGGATAAGAAGGCATTTAAACAGTTCCATTTTCAGTTGCTGAGCCCTACCAGTTTTGAAAAAGCCATCTTAGGCGAGCCTTTCGTTTAATATGGGATAATCAGAATTGTGAAGTGACAGAAAGAGGGTAAAGAACTGAAGCCAGCCATGATGGATGACACATCCATGCCATGGAGGTATGACAGATGAAGCCTATGTTGGAATTTTGGATGGCATCCATCTTGAACCACTCCACCTTGCTCAGAATTGTGTTAGTAATGCACAGGTGGTGGTTGCACCACTGCTTCTGAATATCTAATCTAGTAACTGCATAAACAATTCAACTGTCAGAGATAATGATGAGGATTATAATGTAGGTAAAGAGAGCTCTGGTTTTAAGTGTGTTGTAAAGGGAGTAGGTACAGAATCTGTAAAGCTGACCTAAACTTCTAATACACCCTTGTGATATATTTTCTAATCCATTGTCATTCCTGAAATCTGCCCACAGGCAGGCCCCGCTTTGCTTTTGCTCACAGTGGTTGTTACAACGATTGTGTCTTGATTGACTTAAGTAGAATTATTCCTAATTTACAGCACTCCAACTGGAGAGCAGTATTAGATTCTTGTGTTTCTCTTTGAAGTATGCAGAGCTCTCATGGAGGCTGTTGTGCTGAGGGCATATTGCTTTCAGTGATTCTTTTTAATTTTGTTTTTAACATTTAAGAAGAATAAGACGCCTCTCAATCTAAACCAGAAGGACATGTATGAAAAAATAGTAAGACGCATAGAGGCGAATGGTGGGTTCAGAACCTTGTGAGTCATTGTGGAGAGATTGACAGTTTGGGAACATGAACGCGGAGGAGTGAGGATGGGATGCTCAGGGGCTGATGAGATAAGGGAGTCTATAGAATGTCAGCAGAGGGGTCAGCAGCAGCATGCATTTCATTCCAGAGTTAAACTCAGGCATTGGGAAATGGCATTCCTTGATGGCAAACACAATCTGACAGTTCTCAGCTAGCTACAGTATTCGCCTCCTCCTCTCCCCCCCACCCCCCCCAACTGCATATCAGTGGATGCTTTGGAGATCATGCCTGTTCTTGCCTTCAAAGCAGCAACAAGAAAATATTTAAAGCTGCAAGCACACCTTGGAGGCTTTGCAGGGTAAGTCAGGTTAGCAAGAAATTTATCTACTTTAAAAAATTGCATCCCTATTCAGGCAGCTCAGTTCTTGGGGTAGTCAATCTGTTTTATCTTCTATTTAGAGATTACGAAGCTTTACTCTATATGTAGCAATTCACTTTTGTCTTTCTTACTCTTCTTTCTGTCTTTCTTCTTCCTGTGTATGTGAAAGAATTTCCTTCTGTTTGTGGGCAGGCCTGGACTGGATCAGCTCCTGGAATTAACTACATAGGAGTTCATTCATTCCTCCTCTGAAATTACTTGGTGTTTGCTAGGTATAACTTGTTCATGGGTGGTGTTATTATTATTACCAAAGGTGCAGGGAGGTAATACTGCTTTAGTGGGTAGGGCAGAAGATTGAGTGGAGGAGAACTTTTTATAGTTGCAGCTCTTGATACCATTTAACTGGGTGACCTTGGGCAAGTTCCTTCACTCCTCTGTGAAACAGGACTAACAATGTTTACCTCCCTGTCCAACAGGGTTCTGAAGAGGATTTTTGTGAAGCATTTTACATATATACAGGTTTGTATTATTGCTGAGAATTGTTATTTATGAATTTGTATGAAAGGTGCTAAGACGTTACCTGACCTTGGCCTTCACATGCAACTCATTACAGACTTGTGGTTGATCTGAATTTAGGTAGTAGAAGAGACAAGGAGCGTTGTCCTCAGGAGCTGTTGACATCCTCAGAAGCTGTTGACATCCTCAGAAGAGAAAGTGGCAAACCCAGTTTCTCCCTCTCTAATTAGCACTGAGTTAAAAGAGAAAAATGGATTTATTCTGAATGTGTAGTCATTTTGGTAGTGTTTTGGGGATGGGGTCTAGGAAGGCTTCTGCCAAAATGAGTATGTATTGTTTTTCTGTAGACTTTTTTTGCGAGATCCTACACTACAGCTCTTATTGCTGAGGGAGAGGGGAAGAAATAATGATGAAACATTGTGCTATGGTTTTATTTTTGAATCCTGACAACTGAGTTTTGACAGGGGAATCAACAGCACAGAGACCCATGAGAAGGTTGCACAAGCACTGTCTCCAGGGTGTCACTCTTGTGGTGTTAAGGAAAACTTCCTCTTTTAATCAATACCACAGTGCAGCTGTGCTGCTTTGAGTGGTCATAGCTGGGAGGGTTTCCAGTTTGTAAAGGAAAGAAGGATGTGATCCTCATCTCATTTGATCCTTTACACAGAGTGGAAGAGGGGCAGGAACGTTGTGAAGGAGACCATGGCAGACCTGTGTTGTTGAGGGAGAATTTTCTTTGGCAGAAACGGAAAAACACAGCCATAAACTTGCCTTGCATGCTTTCCCTGCAAACTACAAAGTGCTGAGGATGGAAATGTGGCTCAGAGTGACTTGATATAGCCATGACCTTAGTTTGAACTACTGCACTGATTTGTAGTGGTGCTGGTGTCCATACAGCTAAATACTGGTTATTTTCTCATGTGTTCCCAGATGCCATGTGAAGAAGTAATGACATTTTTTTTTAGGGTTTGACAGATGTTACTCCTGAGCTCTGCCAGTATTTTGTTCTGTTGCAGTTGTCCTGTCTATTTTAAAAAAAGCAGCCTTTTTGCATTGAGTTGTCATAGGACTTCATGTTTGGGTTGAAGTTTGTTGAAAGACAGACGTATGTGAGTACCAAATGCTTTATAATAAATGTTCTAGCCTTGTAGTTTCTAGGTCTTCTCAGGTGACATGAGTCACTTGTATAATGACAGCTATCAGATAACATCTTCTGTCCCTGCTTGGAGCCAGCAATCTTATATTTTAGTCTACTGTGCTGGCAAGGCAAGTTTAGGTCAGATAGAAACCTGTCAAAAGCTCTGATCTGAACAAACTACTTTCTCCTATTCTGACGTCTTTCAGTTTGCACTTCGTGGTCAGGGTGTTAACACTCACTTCTAAAATCTTACCGTATTCAGTGCACACATTGTGGGTATAATGAATTAAAATGTGAACTTGGGACATGAAGAAACGTAAACTGGTGTAGAATGGATTAAGTATCACTGTTGTTCTTATCAGTTTGTTAGAAATTTCTAGAGTGTTATAGCCCTGTCTCTTCCACAAGTCTATAAAGTTGAATGGATCAAGAGATGCAATGGATTTTCACACATTTTAGGCGAGTTCTGTGGTAAAATAATTGGGTTTAATTACACTAATAAAACATTTAATGCTCACTCTTCCACCCAAAGAACTCCTGAAACCCCTACATGAGTGGATTTTTTATGCTAGCTGGAAATACTCAGGCACATGTGGCTACCCAGCTCCCTGTCCCTTTTCTGGACTTATTCTTGCAACTGTTTTTCAGCTCAAACTCAGCTGAGACTTTCTGGAGGACTTCTGTGCACTCAAGGTTTTTTTGGTCCAGGCTTACAATAAAGGCTGCTGGGGTGTGTGTGTGTGTGTGTTCAGTTTGGTTGCAGAAACACTTTTGTTTTTTAACTTAATCATAGAAGTTGTAAACTAGAAATGCTTCATATGATCAGATGGTGTCTGGTCTGCAAATGAATCCCCTGAAACATTCCTGGCTAGCATCTCTTGCAGCGATTGCCTCATGTGGAGGGCCATCCCTTGTCTACTTGGTCCCTTAGGTTTCTTTTTCTTCAAGCTGTATTTGTCTTGTTGAAATCTTTGAAGACGACAGTGGTATTTTCACTCTATTCATGTGACTTTTAAGCAGATATAAGCAGTATAAGTGTATTTGCAGATTTTACCTGGAGTTTCTAAGTTTTGTGTGTGGTAACATTTGCAGGGGTGGAGCTTTTGTAAGTGTTTACGTTCTTACAAAGTTCTGTATTTGGTTTAAAATTAATATGCCTTACCTTTTAAGTGAATGAACATGCTAGTACCAATGGTTTGTGAATTATTAAAAAAATATTTATGTAACTCATTATTTAGAGTTTTGACCCCATATTCAGATTATTGTTCGGAGAAAGGAAAGATCTTTTCGGTGGTGGAAGATGAAATGAAATTCAAATTTTTTGTTAATTGTTGTTTTGAGGGAAATAGATCTCTCTTTCTTGGGTACGAGAACATACTTTTCCCAGAATGTAAGCAATGTGCTACATACAAAAGAGAAAAGTCTGACTGATTTTCACTAGAGGTAGAGGTTGCTGGCTGAATTGTCTTCATTTTAAAGTTTGGGAGGTTTTTGTTGTTTGTCATGGCTCTGTGTGCTCTTACCCCTGATGCAACCCTGATCCTGTAAGGGTCGTGTGATCACAGTGGGGTGACCTGTACTAAACAGCCAGATGTTACATAGCTGGTGGTGACTTTAAAGGAGTAAGAAAGTTCCTTTGTCCTCCCCCTGCTCCTGCCCCAACTCATTCTCTGCTTTATATTGTAAGGATAGATTTGGAAAGTCTTTATGTCCTTAATTAATTTTAAAATTGCATCATCAGTAGACTTCAGGTTGAGCATTTGTGTAAACCAGAACTTTCCATGATAATAAAAAAGTTTCACATAAAGCAGATACTTTGTTTCCTTGTTTTAAACACAAATGCACTGATTAGCACTTCCTCTCTGTATTTGTAGCTGGCTGTTCAGGTTGTCACATTTGTACTTGCAGTGAGATGCTTATGTCACTTCGCACCTGATTCTCCTATGGAAAGGTCTCGTCAGACAGCTTTCATCAGAAGTATCTTTTTGTGAAGTACAAAAGACACTTTCCAATACGCTTCATATGCATTTCATGGCACTTTTGCGTTAGGTTTCTACTCGAGTGACAAAGAGAGTTCAGTGTAAAGGAGAAGCAGTTTGTACGTTTCTTACTAGGAGTAATACTGCCTTGACAGCACCACTCAGTACAGATGGTTACTGGAAGGGCCTCACTCTGGTTTAAGGTTTGAATTTTTACCTTTAAAAGCAAGAGTGGATTTTGAATATGGGCAATTATTCTATATTAAATGTGCTTTCTTAATCTGTGAAGGACTTGAAGGTGCACTGGCCTGAATGGTGCTATGAAAGGGTAAGTCTGTGGCAATAAAAAAGGGATTTTGCAAATTTCTGTTCTGTGAGAGGGCTGATTCTAATGGAATTGAATTGTTTAGTTGAAATGGTGCTTGTTTGAGAAAATTAGAAGGGTTTCATTCCTGTCATAACAGAATTGGGTCACTGTCCTTTTTAACTGGGTCATAGGAGTTTCCAGCATGGGAGGCCTCTTACCATGTTTGATGAGGGTGAAGTATTAGAACAGCCCGGTCCTGTTAACTCTTACTGCAAGGTGTTATGCTTTCTGCCTGCAGTATTCATGAGGAAACTACCTGCCCTCATAAATGCAAGGTACTGCCTATTAAAGATGTTTTCTGGTAACTGACTGGGAGCCTGGTCCAGTTGATCTTTACTGATATGTGTCTGACCTGGGCCCGAGATGTGGAGGTCAAGCCTTTCCAAGTTAGCCCAGTGCCTCTGGCTTCTGTTGTGGCCAGAAGCTGTCATGTATTTCACCGGAGGAAAGGAAAAATGCTAATATATGGAACTGTGGTTTGAGTGTTCTGAGCTCTTTCAGTTCACTTACCTATTCAATCAATCCTGCTTTAAAAACACTGCCTTACTGTAACACTGTTTGAGGGTGGCTCCCACCCTCAAACCACAGTCTGGGAAGGCTTTAGGAGTTACAGAGTAAAACCCCTCTCATTAGGGAGAGAGAGAGTGAGTCTCCCCTGTTTGTCTGCTTTATGTGAGAAGAGGCAGTGTCTAAAAACCAAAACAAAAAACCCCATAGCACAACAACTGGCTTCCTTCCATGAACTAGCCTTATTTCCAGCCTGTCCGCCATGGTACCAGGGGCACAGTCTGTTGTTGAGAGGCTGCACTTGTATGTACGTAAAGCCTTGTGATTTGTGTTTAGAGCCGGAGTCTCCTAGAGTTCAGCTCTGCTGGAACAAAATGTTCAAGACAATGCTGTGGGATCCAGCTGGAGGTTTAGCATTAATGCAGTGTCAGCCAGATGGAAATGAGGTGGAGAGGGTTGCAGAGGGGTGGGGGATGGGGAATCTCTTCCCTTGAGAGGGAAAAGAAAACAATAGTAACTCTGAAATACATATTCACATGTATCTATAGTGTTACGTGCTAACTATGATAGGCATGTTCTCATTCAGCTTGTTGCCAGTGAGATGTCAGTTGTGCTTTGTGTGTGGTTGATACAGTAAATAGGGCAGAGACTGCTCTCAGTGAAAAGCCTCCACTGATTTGGGATGTACACTGACATAACTAGAGCATAATTTGCTCATTGCGTATGATGTTCAAAAGACCCTAGTGAGTTTGTGTGTACATCTGGACATGCCTGGTATTGGCCTGCTTTTCAGGAAGTACCAAATGCACATGTTTCAAAATTACCCGTATTGAAAGATACAAGTAACTTTCTCAAAACTTTAGAATTGTTTCTAGATGCAGCATGCAGCTGGAAAGAATAACAGCCCAAATCTGTCCTCTCTGGCACCTTTTAGTTCTGCTGATGTGAATGTACGTGCTTATGGATAGCTGAGCACAGAGCAAGGTCCACCAAGTTTTTCAGCCTCTTTTTACAGGATTACTTTGTTCTTTGAAACGGCTCTGATGGGGTAAGGCATCATCTCTTTGAATAAGATGATGGTGAAATGAAGCTTCCAGCTCCACTTGTGCATGTCGATGCAGTTGAAGTTTTAGATATCTCTTTGCACTTGATGCCAAAATTTGATATGGTGAAAGTAATTTCACATCAGTAGTGCCTCTGAAGAAAAATCTGTTTCATCTCTTTCTTGCCATACAAGACTGGAAATCGTAAATCACCAAGCCTCTGGAAAGTCAGTAGCTGTGTGACCAGGAGAATCAGGGAGCTGTCACAGTGGTTCTGTGCAGAAATCATGGAAAAGAAAAAGAAAGGAAAAAAAAGAAAAAGGCAAAAAAAAAAAAATATATCCATGCCAGTTGGAGAAGACCAGGCAACTTTCTTCTGTTCCATGGTTCTCAGACAATACAGCCTTCTGCTACTGTCTTGAGATAAAGCAAAATATTCAGCAACATATTCTCTCTTGCTTTAAATGAGCCCAAATCCATGGTGCTCATCTAAGGATATCTGAAGGAGCTTGGTAGGTGGCTCTTCTGTGGAGCCACAGAGGCTGTTCATATTGTTTGTGTCTCTCTCTTTCTGTTGGTTTCCCATTTAAACTGAGCAAAGCAGAAATATCTGAATGCTGATCCAAAAAGCCAGTTCTGCTTTTGCTTAAAAAGGATTTAGCAAGATAGTATCTCTCCTCCCTCTTTTTTATTGGCATATTTTGCTCTTTCCTCTTTAAGAGGAGAGGTCAGCAGGTTCTAGTGAAATCTACTTGAAAAAATGGAGAAATACTCCGTGGTCCATTCCTGTAAGCAGTCTTGGTTCAGCAGTAACTTTTAGAACATTTCTGGAAGCACTGTGGTGTTCTAAACCATATTTCAGGGCCACTCTGAGTAACTTCAAGTATTAATTTACCATCCCAGAGACTGGGTGGCTGCAGCTGGGTGAGCAGTGGTACAGCATTGCTGTCAGCCCTCTGAGGAATGTCTCTGGGGAGAGGACACTTCCTTCATGTAATAAAGGAAAAACTTCTAATGTAAGAATGAGAAGAGGAAGCACAGTGGTATTCCACTTAGTGACCTTGTCTAGGAACGATCAGAAAGCAAGTGGAGATGTATTCTTACTTCTGGAACATTCATAGGTCATTCTCCAAGTGACTGAAGACTTGGCAGTATCAGAGTTGGCTGCAGTCATGTGTTGGATGCTGAACTATTAATTAAATTACCCACAGCACAAGTCCCTGGCTAAAGCCTTTAAAAGTGTTTAGCACTCTTTCATCTGTGCCCTAGTATCTTTTGGGAGCAGCTTGCAATTAAAGTCAGATATTGATGAAAACTGGCGAGGCTTTTAAACAGGGTGATACTAGTAGTAGTAAAAAGCCAGCACACTCAGTGATTTACTGGTGGCGGGTCAGTGCTGGGAAAGCCTGTACCCCTTCTTTAAAAGTCTCCCCTCCCAAACATGCAGTTCCCAGGCTCCCATTCACTACTCATTTAGAGAATGAATGTCTGTCTTTTCTCTTACGTATGTTCCTGTGGTCTGTGTGATCATAAGTTGCATTGCTGTGCTCCATTTTCCACTGCATGTGGCTTCTAGGCTTTTGTGCGGCTTCTTTAGAATTTCACAAGTACATCACAAGATGCTATTTTCAGTCGCTACGGGATAAAGAGTGTTTAAGATCTTCAGAATGCCCTTTGCCACTTTCCGTTAAGTCTGTGGAGATACTCAGAAAACCAAATGAATAAACCAAAACTCTTGGTAAATCCTAGTCCAGCCTGTTCATTTTTACTCACACAGATGAGTTCAAAAAGTGTTGGTGGTTGGGGGCCCCCCCCCCAGTTTATTTTGATCCTGGCATACAGTTTTTCCAGATAGATAGCTCTTTTACTCCCCGAGTCAGGAGCATATGCTTGCTTAATCAGCCACAGAACTTCAGTGTATATCTCAGTCCCTCAGACAGCATTTCTTACATGCTGTACTTAGGCAAAGGAGCTGGGCCAAGCGGGAATAAACATGCTGTGGTATTTTATTTTATTTTTTTCTGTCTGAGGGTTTTCTGGTGACTGTGAATGATGAGGGATACTTCTGATGTGTCTATGTGTCTGAACATTTAATCATAGGATCCTAGAATGGTTTAGGTTGGAAGGGACCTTTAAAGATCATTTGGTTCCAACCCCCCTGCTGTGGGCAGGGACACCTTCCACTAGTCCAGGATGCTGGAGGCCCCATCCAGCCTGGCCTTGAACACTCCCAGGGATGTGGCATCCACAGCTGCTCTGGGCAACTTGAGCACTTATCTGGCCATTATGGTGTAACTTCTCAGGTCTAATGTACAGAAGAGTCTGTACTTTACTTCTCTGTGAAATGTGTCCCTTCTTACATTTCTGATGCCGCTTCTTTGGAGCAGGGTGGCCAGTTGATAATTCAGTGTTGCTTTTGAAGGGCAGGCCCTTTACATCGGAGTGCTGGAGAAGTACCTGCCTGTAAGCGGCTGAAAGGAACCTGTTGGCACCAGCACTTTCTCATTCTGTTGTGCCACATTCCTGTCGGTTCCCACTCTGAACGAAGCTTATGTAACGGTCTCTGAAGCAGAAGAGGGGTCACTTCAGGTGGCTGTTTTGAGCTGGTAGTGTCTCCTCTCTAATGCTGTCTGGAAGGATTTGTTGGATCCTTTTTTTCAAAAGGAGACGCCAGGCGTGCATGCACTTTCACACACGAACGTGGCGATGCCGCACTGGGATTTAAGGGCAAATGGAAGCCAGGGCTGTGACAGGAGGTGTGATTAGGAGTACAATCCTCTCACAGTGCTTTGCTTTTGCATTTAAAGAAACTTCTGTGTGCTCAGCATTCATATTTGCTGCCCCAGTGACATCACACACTGTCAGGACTACAGTTACAGCAGTACCACCAGCAGCGTTTTACCTTTCCTGCTTAGTTTGCCTGAGACTGTTAGATCATTTACATATGTTAAACAGCCATTGTGTGACCCTGTGACAAAGAGTTTTATTTTATCTGCTCCTTGGAGGAGTAAACTGAGATAGAGAATGACCTGATGGCTTGTCTGTGGCCACACAAGAAGTTATCTGGTGGACCTGCAATTAGAACCCTGGAGTCCAGGCTCTGCTGCGCTCTGATGGCTTGATAAGCTTTTCCTCCTGGCATGCAGCCTAGGACCAGCGAGTCTTCACCTCCAGTGTGGTGTTCTGACCTACCTATTGTATCTCCAGACCTGAGAATAAAAGCTGGGTGTCATGACGACCAGCTGTTTTAAGCAGCAAGCTGCAGTGTGAGTGCCCAGAGGAAACTGTGTAGTCAATGAGGAGGTTGACTTGCCAGCTCCTGTTGAACTAGTGCAGCCTTTAACTGAGTGTAGACTTGGTAGCTGCCCTGCGACTTGATTCCCTCCCTAGGCACTGCTAGAACTTTTTGGATTGTTCTGACCAGTACTGCTTGAGGTAAGTACAGACACTCTCCTTCCCCCTTGCCCTTTTCAATTTCTGGATATTCAGCTTGTCGATACTTCCTTGGGGTCTGATTTTCAGAAGATGTGTGCACTGCAGTGTGAAAATAGAAGCCTACTAAAATATCCCAAGGAGAATATCCAAACATAGAGGTTCCCAAAAATCACTCATCATTTTAGGAAGTCTGCTTTATTTCTGAAGTTATTTTACATTCAGCCCGCTTAGGTTTTCCTATCAGGCAATTGTTACATGCTCTTTGCATGCCTGGAAAATTATCAGATATAATGAAAATAAGCATGTTGATGGTATTGTGTCGTCTTGCCACCTGTATTGAATGTCCCAGGCGAACCTTAATGAATGTGGTAGCTAACTGGAGAAAGGCTGCATGGTGTGAGGAATATCATTAAAGGTATGGATTAGGGCAGTCAGCTATACAGCAGTCATCACTGTGGTTAGGGGGATGATGAGACACTTAAGCAGATGAGAAAGAAACTGATACTGGGCTTATGTCAAAAAGCTTTTCTTTTTAAAATAATTCCCATGCTTTTGATGAGATTCTGTGTTGGAGGCAGTGTTACTTTCAACTCATCTTCATGTGTATATACTGGCATTTTTGATAACTAAATAATTTAAAATTGCATCTTAATTTCTGTGTGCTATGGATTCTACAATTTTGGTAGAAAATTAAATACGCAAACACTTTAGAGATTCACTAAGATAAGAGAACCTGAGGTAAGGTGTAGTATTTACATTGTTTTAGATAATACATGCTTTATTGAAATTTACAAGACGGGGAAGAAAAGAACAGGTACTTTTAAGAAATGGGTTTTGTAGTACACAACTAGATGCAATTTATCTAATCCCTTTAGTCTTGTTCCTTCCTTTCTTCCTCCCTGTCATTTCTCAGGGATAAAAATAGACGTTATGCCATTTCATTTTGGAGATCTCAATTAACAAGGATACAAAGGAAGCTTTGTGTCTGAGATCTCCTCTGTTGGGATGCAGGTTTTTCTCTTAATGGGCCATAAACTTTAAGTTACTGCTCTTCCTTAAAAGGCTATTGGGGCTGGTCAAAAGTTAGGATGAAATACCATGCATATATAATTTGAGGTTATATACGAACAGTGTAAGAACTTTGCTCTGCGAGCCTTTCTGTGGTTCCTTGTCATATAAATTGGCACATGAAAGTCCAACCGATGTCAGTTGGGGTTCCAGATCAAATGTTGGGTTTGTTTTTTTTAATACCTGATTCCATTAATACAACTCCAGGAACACCTAGGTCACAGTTAGGAAAGTTTAATCTTCAGGCCTGTATTGCTCCATGTGCTCCCTAAGTATGCCTTTGCATTGGCTGACATACAGCTATAACCACTAAACTATTAACCGGGTAGCAAAATTCTCCAGAAATCCAGAATTTCATGAACATCATGAACAAAAAATTACGAACAGTTAATGTGTATCTGGTCAGTTTCAGGCAATGTACAGTTCTGGGTTTGTGTCAGGTGATCATTTCTTTCCCTCTGTGGCACGTTTGATGCCTTGATTCTGAGCCTGCTTTGGTTTTCCTGTTAAGTGCCTGAGTCGTGTGCTGCTCTTGGTGGTAGTTTGCTTTTCCTCTACCAATGTGAATGGATGTATATGGATGTTGGCAATGTTGTACTGTCTTTACAGGTGAGATAGCAAAAGTAATATTCAGAATTTTCCTTTCCCCAACACTTCAGCAGATAGCTGGAAGAAGGGGTTACAAGCTGCTTGGGTGGAGCTTTTAGTAAGTAGAGAAGAAGGACATACCTTGAAGAAAATCCATATACAGCCTTTGGCCCGGTGAGATCTTGGAAAGACCTGTTGTTGCACTTCGTGCACGCACAAAAAAATTAAGCAGGATCCTGTTCGGTAACATGGTGCCTCTTTGAAGAAGCAGAAAACCCAGAAACCAACCTCAGTGTAGGAGAAAAAAAGATAAAAGTTTGGATGACTACCAAAATGCCTTGAGCTGCATTCAAAGCAGAGTTTCTTATGGGCGTAAATTGTACAAGAGGGGAGGGGGAGTTAAACAGCACTAGATGGACACGTCATAGTACTCTCTCCTGTATACAGTGTTTCTTCGTAAGACAGGGATTGTGTTTAGCTCTGTTTTTTCCCCAAAACTGTATTCCACATTTGTGTGGGAAAAGTATCTATATGGCATTGTATGTTATAAGATCTTTCTGCAGAAACACACTGCAAACTAGTATTTATTTTAATGAAAGATGCTTATGGTATGTTACTTTAGAGAGAAGATGCTGAACGAGATACTTAACTGTTTACCTGCACCTCTTAATTATAGGAAGAATTGACTATAAATAAACTGACACTTTCCATTATCTTGCTTTTTATTAAGCCTTGAATTCATGTTTCTTTCCTCTAGTTGTACATGGTTTGACCGGCTTATGTTCATTCTAGGCTGGACTGGTTCCTGGATGATCTGTCACTTTGTTAAGCAAAAATTAGGGGGGTACATGTACATTCTTAATTATATATTTTTTAAGACAATGAGACCAGTTCTGTTCAGGCGCCACTATAAAAGGTATCTACGTTCCACATACCCCTTTCTCGAAATGTTTCCCAGCAGTGTTAATTAATAAAACCCCCTCCTCTTCCCCCAGTGTTAACTTATTTATAGGCAAAGGGCATGTTAAATTCAGTAAATAACTTCCTGCATTTTTATAAGTATTTTAAAAGTATCAGACTCTTTGGCAGTATTGGAAGGTTTCATATGGTCTTTGTTTAGTGTCGGGATGTAAGTTACATGCATGAAGTAAATAAGAGGGATGTATCAGTCCTTCTGCTGACCAGATGTTAGAGGAAAAGAAAAACAAACTAAAAAATCCTAACTAAAAATGGCAGAAAAAAGATGTGCTGAGAATTTACTTTTCAACTGTATGTAGGTTTTACAACAAATAGCAAGAGAACTCGGTATGGCCAAAACCCCTTATTTTTCATATAAGAGTGCCTAAGGAGAGCTCTGTAATGGGAACAGAATTAGAAATGCTTCCATTTTTATGGAAGCAGGGGAAGAGCCAACAAAGATGAAGCTGAATTTCCCAAAGAACTCAAGGCTCATTTTTAAGGCAAACGAATTTTCCCTTCTAGAACTATGTATACTTCTGAGAGAAGAAGTTGGCAAAGCGTATTCATCCCCAAGTGAAACAATTGGGAAACTGTTCATAATCTTTGGTTCTGATCATTACTGAATGCTGGACTACACTGGCTATTAAACTGATTTCTTCTGGGAACTCACGCATGAGTTATTTGGTGTCTTAGTTCTGTTGTATCAAACCTACAGAAATTTGTTTGAAGTTGTCTAATCGATCATACTGTGCACCTGTATAGATTTATTTTGGTTTTGTTTTGTTCTGTGAAGGACTCTGATGTGTTATCTTGAGGGTGCCTGCTTCTTATTTAGCAAGAGTAAGATCGGGATCACAAGGAAATGAGAAGTATTGCGAAGTCTTCTGGGACTGTGTCTTGTCTAGAAAATCACATCAGAGCAGGACGAATCCATACAAGAACAATAACACTTAAGTGAGGATTGAACCTGATTAGATCTGCATGTAGATAAGATGTTTTACCGAAATCAACCATAGGTGCTTGTTTTGCATTTGTGACCGTGGGGCTTCTTGCTAGCACTGGTGAATCTGTGCTGCTGTGTTACAATTGTGTACTGTACCACACCGAGTAAAGAGAACACCTAAGGAGCAGTAAAATCCAACTGAAGTATGTGAGAGAAGAATCAATCCCCTAATTAAATCTAGGTGGTAAAAGTTAAGATACCTTCTGAGGTCCTGTCTGTGCATTTCCTGGTAAAGTTCATAAGAAGTTGAAGATGTTCGTAATTGAGAGAAGCTTGGAGTTGAGGCTTTCTCTGGATTTGAAAGGCTGAATTCTTTTCTTTTTCATTTTCTTTCTTTCTCCCCCTTCTCTGCTCATTAACAAGGTGCTATTTGTGGTCATTAGGAGGCACCCAGAGCAATTAGGTCCAACTGACCTTCGTGATAGCTATTCAAGACAGAAGCTAAAGCAGGATGGTATTGTAAACAACAACAGAAAGGGGGTCACACTAAACTTTATGGCTTGTTGGTATGTGTGTGTGGGAGATTGGAGGATGATGCAGTCAGCATCCCTGTAAATCTTATTTATCACTGATACGGGGGAGGATACTAAATCTGAGGGGAATCCTAGGACAGTGAGGTTGTGAACTTTGGGGTTTTATCCGTTAAAATGGCAGAGGGAGTAATGAGAGAAGGAAGGAATGAAATTAACAGAATAAGACCAAATGACTCAGCTCTGAGTGTGAACTGCTTGTGGACTGGAGTTAAAGGGGAAAAATACTTTATTAACTGGGGTATGTAAGAGTAACCCTTCTGTGTGTCCATCTAACCCAGTATCCTGTCTCCGCAAAGTGGACAACAGTAAATGCTGAAGGAAAGAGACTAAGCTAAGCATACAGAGATACTTTCCCCAATATAAACTCTAGTCATGTGTGACTTCAGGGTTTCCTGAGTTGGAAGTTATGTCTTTGTCTGTAATAGCCTTAAGGGACTTTCCTTCCTTGAGTTTGTCAGGACTCCATTTTATCACTGTTGTTGTCTCCAGTGAAAAGCTAGTTCTGATTTGAGTACTGGAAAAGTCAAGTTACATACAAACAGTCACAGGCATTTAATTGCCATACCTCATCATCAGCTGAGCTGTGATAAGCAAGTGGATATACGTAGTCCCAGCTTGTTATAAGTGGATCTTAAACAAAACAGATTTGTTTGTGTCACCCTCATAGCGCTTGCAGTGGGATGGTGGTGTACCCACCCACTTCAATGCAGATTAATTGGTGATTGTAGTTTCTTTAGTTTCATAATCCTGTCTATCCCTGTAGGAAGAACCTTTGGTGTCCATGCTTTTTCAGCAATAAAGATTTATGCAGCTGCATTAATTGAAAGAAGCTGTGCTGATTTGCAACAGCCCTTGAAGTAGAAGCAGCATATGACACTGTTTAGGCAAGGAAGTGTCCAGAGGAACATGGTTAGGACATATCCGTAACCAGATTTGTTAATATGGAGTCACAGATGGATCCGCTGCCTCCAATTGCAAAGTAATTGCAATTCCTACTTTGGCAAATAAGTCTGTGAGATTTTGGGGGGTTTGGTGGGGGGGTGTTCCAAATTCTTTGGTGTCTGCTTGGGAGAGATGAAACTGATGCTTGTAGTGTATTCACAAGTTAAATGGTTATGGCAGTGGGTTAGAGGAAGAGGGGGAAAAAAGGATTTGTGGGACAGTTATGGCAAAACAAGATAGAAAAGTTGAGTGCAGCTGAAGCAGAAACAGGAGTATCTTCCCTCCCTGCCCTGGGCTCTGCAGTACTGCTTCGTCTTAGCGCAGGCAGGTGTGGTTGGAAGTCCGGAGCCTGTCCACGCGGGGAAGCAGTGCAGTGGAAAGAAAAGTTAAGAGTCCAGTGTTATCTTCCACAGCAGCTCCCTGCCTGGGCTTTCTGTTCTATAATAAAAATGACAGTATTCCAGAGCTCTGCTGTGGAAGCTCTCTAGTCGCTATGGCATAAAATGCCTTTTGTTCTAGAATACTGTATCCACACAGGAGCCATTCTGGAATAGATGTTACAATTTTTTTGTGTGTCCACAAGCCGGTATCTTTATAATGGCAGGTTTGCTTTACCTGTGGTGATCGTGTTCATTTATTGAGCACCAATCAAGAGAAATAGTCACAAAATGCTCCCGGTGACAGAGCATCTCTAGGCCCCGTTTACATGGCAGTATCAAAGGTTAAAGCTGCTACTAAGGGCAAGGAGAACCTCATCTTGTGTTTGCTTCTTAAACGTGTTCCATACTTCCAGTATAACATACATGCTTCATGAATAGCTAACTTGCTGCTGCTTCTCAATCTGGGCATGAATTCCTCGCACAGAATCGAAACTACATTGGTACAGACGGGATCAGCTTCATAAAGGTTCGAAGGGCTCTGCATCCTCCCGTGGTGGGTTGGGTAGAGAAAGGTTCGGCCCCTTCCAGTTTTATGTGGGGTCAGGCAGTCACTGGGGATGGAAGAAGGTTCCCAGTAGAGTCCACCATCTGGCAATCATAAAACAAGTAATCAACATTTTTTTGAGGAGGATGGCGAGGAAACAAGCTGCAGACGATTGTCCTGAGATCGTGGCCCCGCACAGACACCTTTATGGCTCTTCTCTGTTCTGGTTGGTGTCTGCGCAGCAGGTCAAAAGTTCAGGCTGTCCTCTCCCCCTGCTTTTTGCTTCCAAAGATGGGAATTAGGCAGGGGACTGGAATGCCGAGAGACTGTAAAATGGCTTGTCCTCGCTAGCCCCTCCTACCCTTTTCTTTCCTTCTCCCGTATGTTGCTGCCTGTGTTGTGGGTGGAGGCTGGGCAACGCAGGCTCGGGTTGCTGGAGCACTTGGAGAACAGAGAAATTAAACACAGCTTGAACTTTGGAAAATGCTGTAGTTAGATGAAGCGGCCAGGCAGCCTCCCAAACAATGAACTGGCAAGTTCAGGCTTTTTGGTTACTTTTTTTTCCCTGAACACAATTAGTAGCTTATAAAAGGTTGTTGTGCTGCTGTACGAGACCTTGGAGGAAAACAAGAAGATGAAGATTTCAGAGACCGCTGCTTAGAGTAGCACGCAAAATGTTTTCGAAAGAGATGGTGCATTGTCAGTGGAGTGCTTCTGGGCAGTACCGTCACAGAAGCAGATGACATTAAAGAGGAGAGCAGGTCGATGATTCAGCAGATCTTTCTTTGAATTATACCACAGGAAAGTAGAAGTTGGAATAACTATATGAGGCTTTCTTTTCTGCTAACTTGCATGTTTTATATAATTATAGCTCCTCCCACTCAGCCACTTATCCAATGCTGTAGCCACCCTCACTTTAAGGGTGAAAATTCCAGTTTACCAGATGTGACAGGAGCAACATCTGACAGATATGCTTTGTGCATTAAACGAATGCCATAACCATTCAGCCTGATTCTCCTTCTCATAATGAAAATAAGGAGCATGAGTAACTGCATCAATGCATGTAGCTACACCCACTGCAGAATCAGTGGGCAGGCAGAATGAGGCTTAAAGTATTACAACAACAACAACCAAATTCAGAGAGAAATGTCTGAAACCAGGAACAAGTATAAAATATGAGTGAGGTTGAACTGTGAATACGGAACATTTTTCAGGTGGTAGATGAGCTTTTTCTAAACAAAAGAACTTGATTAATTTCTTTTTCTGAATAATAAAGACCGTTTTAGAACAGCCATACCTGACTAATGTGAATCATTCTGTAAACTGTTCTCCCCCCCCCCCGCCCCGAACCTCCAGATTAACAAATATGCTGGAATGCAGTGTGCACATCTGGTCTGCATTACTGTGGACCTGGCTGTAATCACATGGAGAAAGCTACCTTGGATTTTTATGTAGAAATGTTTGTATTATACAAAACCCCCGTTGCCAAGCAATTTTTATTAAAACGGCCAGTTTATGCTCAATATAGTGTCCTGCTGAGGAGCTCAGAATACCATGACAATCTATGCACAGCTTCACTCCCACTGTTAAAGTTCCAGGGGCTGAGGGTAACCAGCGTACTAGGTGAGGGGTGAATGCTGTCTGAGATTTTGTCTATACTAACACTTTTCTTTGTGGAATATCCAGTTGTTGCTGCCATCTTGACAGCCTTGCCTCTTATAGTAGATTGCTAAGGAAGCTGCATTTTGCCTGAATGCTGCAGCAGGTCTGAATGACGTGGAAATTAAAATATCACAATGTAGGCTAAGCTAGTACTCCTGATGGACCTCTAGTCTAAAAGTGGGGAATTAAACCAAAATGTATAGTAGCCAAGGGGAGCATGGCAGGGGTTAGTTTTGAGGGCTGAAGGGTTTCTAATGGTGCATGGAAGATTAGAAATGCTTACTTTGAAATCCCAGTTCTCAGGACATAATTTTAGAAGTTGCTTAGGATAATTCTCTTAGGGATTTAAAATGATTAAGATTTACCATGTGCTTTAAAGATGCTTCACATTAGAATACTGATCTGACCTGACTAGCAATGCTTTCCAGAACTTGATTCTAAAAGTGTTACTGCAAATCCAGAGCTTTGGCTCAGTGAAATTTGGGTTAATAAATATCTGTGAAAATTCTCACAGACAACACTTTCGTGTAGACATACTGGGGAGGTGTCTAAGCAGTACAGAGTTAGAAATAAATATTGGCAGAACACTATACTACTTTTGTTATCATTCTGCAAGAGTTAGAAGAATTGGTACTCTTGGTAGATCAGGGAAACACAACTTTTTTCAAGAACTAAGACTCTTCAGCTAAGGAGGTTATTTTGCATTTCCAGCTAAAAGCACGCCTCACAAATTCTTACATAGACTAAACCTTAACAAGTGGCACCAAAGGTCGTAAGACAGAAAGGGGAAGAAGGAGGGCTGATTTCGTAGTGTTGTGTCAGTCACAACTGTCTACCGGAAAACCACAGAAACCTGCCTGAACCTATGTGGACGCCCAGTCACAACATACTTTGTTGGCCAAATGTTTTTTTCCTGTCCAGCAGTTTAGCCTGTCTTTGTACAGTGTACTTTCTCCTCTTACCCAGTGTGTCCTGTAGGAGATCTCGGAGCTGTTACAGAATGTGTGCAAGTTTGTATCTTGCTCTGGCATAAATTGTTTCATTTTAGTTTGTTTTAAAATGCTGTTACATAGAGAAGCAAAGACTTTGATGGATAGAGAGGCTACAGGTAGTTCATCTTCTCCCACTGCTGCTTCCTTCTTTTCACAATAGGGGCATCTTTGCATGCAGATGAAGGAAAACTTAGTTCTTGTCCAGACTGGCTAGAAGAAATGGAATGTTTTTTTTTCTTCAAAAAGTAGCATTTACAGGCCCTTGCGTATTGTGCTTGTAAAAGCTGTTCTGCAATGTTTTTTTAGAGTGGTGGTTGAAATATTTCAACTTATTAATTTTAATTCTTGTGTGGGGTGTAAGAAGTGCAAGCAAGGAGAAGAAAATACGTTGTGTGCTGTTTAGTGTAACAGCTTGTGATAACAAGAACTTCTGTGAAGCTTACCTTAAATAAGGGTTTGGATTATTTTTTTAATTTTATTTTATTTTTTAACCCAAGAAGAGAAAATAGTATTATTATTAAGCATCCCAGCTGACACCGGAGCTCACAGTGGCCTCTGGATATATATAAAGTGGTGAGCTGTTTGCAGAATCAGGTCCTAAGATTTTACACGTCTGGGATCCACAACATGCTGTATCCACATGGAAAATCTGCATAATATTTAACCTAATGGGTGAATTTGAAGTCCTAGAGCTAAGTCAGTGCAGCTGTACTTGGTGTGTGTGAAACAGACCTGGTAAGAGTGGTCTTTTTGTGTAGATTTGTCAGTTAGGAACATCTTAAAATTAAGTGCAACCAACACAAAATACGAGTCCATTGCTGTTGACACCAGTTTAGTTAAAAACTAGTGCAGCTTTTCAGTGTAGAAATGATGTTGGTATTCCTTTCCTCATGCACAGTTTAATTGCTCTCCTTTAAAGAGGAAGTTTAAATCTCCAACTGAGTGTATGCCAGACTCCTGACATGCATGACAATTGAACTGTGTCTTTTTCTGCCGGCTATTTAACAACACTATTGGCATATAAAAATCACTTAAATTGAATGACTTGGCCTAGCTGAAAGTGGTGTTAGGTGCAAAGATAAAAATAAGGTAATATGAAATTGCCTTCCTAGCATAAAACTGAATTTTGCCCAGATACTCTTATTACAGTGACAATTTGGGAAAAAAAAATAAATAGCCTTGTCCTGTCACAGTAGTTTGTACAGCTTGTTAAATCCATATACATCCATGCAGTGAGGGCTACTCTCCCTTTATTTATGCTGAACTTACTCATTATATTTAATTTTTTTTCATTATTGCAGGAGCCCTGTTAGAGCTTTAGATGTACCACCTTTTTTGAACACATTTTCTTGGCACAAATTGGTGTGTTTTGTTGGTCTGTCACATCAAGCAATATCCTTGTCAGTGCCAACTAATTGCTTTCAATCAACTGCTGAGCATGAAAGGCTGGTCTGAATGTTCATTAAAGCATGTTAAAAAGCACAGGACACATGATTTCTTGTAAAATATGAGCCTAGAAGGGTGGTTCTGTAGGAAATAGGCTGACACATCTACATTTTGCATTGAGGAACTGCCATGCAGGTGGGTAGATGAAGCAGGCGTGAGTGATTTATGTCAGAATTTAGTGCCTGTCACTTGGGAGTGAGTGTGAAAGTGGTCAGGAAGAAACCGTTCCTCCTTGATTGCTGTAGGGACCATCAGGGACCATCTGCTTGCTTACAAACTCTGCTGGCATAGCTGTTACTGATAGGATGATAGTATAGGGCAGCAGAGGAATGCAGGTGATACTTCATATAACATATCAAAAATAATCCACTAGCATCCTACTTAGATAATGTCGGGGATAATTGACTTGAGTCTGAATTTCTCCTTCTTGCTAATTCATTTGTTTGCAGGCTGTTCATTTTAGTGTATGCCTGCCTCTTTTGATTGTCTTGGCATCCAACTTGACATTTAAATTGCATATAATTTATTAAGATAACAGTACTTTGTCACCTAGCTGTCCAGAGCTGCTGTTTTTTCTGCCTACCTTGCTCGTTGGTTCAAAACTAAGCTTCTCTTAAAAGGCTTGCAAGCACTAGGAGTAAGGAGATACAGCCACTGCAACTACTCTGTATCTTCCCCACCTCAGAACTGTCATGTCTAGTACCTTTGTGTAGAGCCAAAGCTCAAAAGGTCATAGCTCTTGTGCGTGTGTGTGTTTATTGCCTTCCGTTTAGTTCTCAAGAGTCCCATTTCATGACCATTGTCAGTCCTGGCCAGGGCATGAGGCAGGTCAGGGGTGTTATCTCTTTATGACTTTTGGGTGGTGGTTTTTTGGGTTTTGGTTTTGTTTTTTTTGTTTTGGTTTTGTTTTTTTTTTTTTTTTTTTTTTTTTTTTTTTTTTGAGAAGTAGTCATTCTTTCTCTTCCTTACAAGTTCATATGAAAGTTCTAGAAATAACATTGGCTATCAATGTTTGGAACATTTTTATTCTTTAAGAGAAGCTGAGTGCTTACCTTAATTTTAAAATAAGACAAAAACTTCAAAACCCAAAGCAGTTGCGAGACTTCACAGCTGCCTAGAATAACAGCCTAAGTGTAGGAGAAATAGTGGGATTGAAATTAGGGGAGAAACAGCTATGCATCATTTTTGCCTCTTTTTTTCTAACAACAGGAATCCTTCCTTTACCCGGTGAAGGACTCGTGTACTACTGCTTCCTGATGTCCAGTACATTCATAAACCCTTTCAAAGGCCCTCAGCGTATTTTTTTTCCCTGTGAAAATGTAAAACTTAGTTCTAGGACATGTGACTTGCTATGACAAGAGGTGCAAAGAAAATACATCTAAATTCTGGTGAGGCATGAACAGGCTTGGGGAGAAGCAGCAAGAACCACACTGTCTGCCTCCCCCACCACCCCTTTTGTTGCTCTGCCTGTACTGGATGGTGGAACAGGGAAGTAATGCATATTTTGTGCCTTGTATTTAAATTGTGATGTTAGCTTTGGAAGATTCTTTCCAGATAAATGCCTTGCTTTCTGACTGGGAGATGGGAGATGTGTTTTGTCTTTACCGTGACCTTCAAAAGGTAGAGCATATCTGCTGTTTCATGGGGGATTCCTTATGGGTTTGGGACTTTTATTTTGTAATAGAAGTAGTTCAGTTGTGCCCCTCCCGATTTATTTAAAACAAGCACAAATGATCAGTTTAGCACTTGAACACCAGAGCTATGTGTTATTCTTTCTTGTTAGAAGACATGTCTTACCATTCCTATTCCTATGCATTGTAATCAAATTACCTTTTAATTTCCTTGTAAACAGTATAGGATAATATTTTCCAAATTGATTCCTCTAGGGCTTTGTTGATAGGAGACAGTAACAGGGCATTTTTCTACAAAAGTATGGCAAAGCTGCTGTTCTCTATTACAGCATTTGTATGTATCTTTAGAGAAGTATTTAAGAGCACCGAGTACTTTATCCAGGTGGACTGTTTGAGAAGTGCGTGATCTCCCATTGCCTGTTAGCTTTCATAATTCACTGGTATCTTTTCTAATCCACCACAGTCACCCTCTGAGAAAACTCTTGAAAAGTTAGTAGAAGGAGATCTGGTCTTTTGCTGAGGTAGCCTAACTAAATACATAACGGAAAATAGCCTAAAGATCGAAATAGGTCTTTAAGTTTCATGTGCTACTTCGAAAACAGGCTAATGTTTTGGAATAGTGGTTTTTTTCCTTAAAAATGAAAAAACACAAGACCTAAAAAGAAACATTTGCTCATCAAGTTGTGAAAAAATCAAGGCTATGAACAGGCAGAAAGATGAAGATGTGTGAAATTAAGATAAGGATCTCCACAGGAGAATCAGAGGGATTATACTGCTGTTCCCATTTTGATTTTTGCTTTTTCTTCTGATACTTCCGGGGAAGCCTCAGTTCTGTTGATTAGTAATGTTGGCTTTCTTTTTCAGTGAAGTTGTGCTTTGCAGATGGCATTGAAATAAAAAGGTTTTGCTGAGATGCTGTTTAAAAAGCGGTGTCCAAGAGAGGAGAGAGGCACATACTATCTTAGTCCATACAGCGTTAGTGTTGTGGTATTTCGGTTTTTCGTTGTAACCCCTTTACTTGAGGAACATGGTTTGAACTCGGTTGACTTCAGGCCACAGGGATTGTAATACAGGGTTTTCTGGGGCTTACCACTACCAGATGAAGGCTTTGCATTCTGTATGCTTGAATTTCTTATTTTTAAAGATACTAAATCAGAAGTATTTAAAGTATGCCATTTCCCCCCCTAATGATAAATAAGGGCAACTTAAAGTTTGTCAGGTCTTGACTTTCCTCCTTAAGTCTTCCTTTCATTTGTAGGCGGATAACCTGTCAGTCCAGAGCTGAGACGTCAGCCCTAGACTTGTCCTAGAACTTCCAAGCTGCTCTTGGTAGTGTTAGAGTGGCATGAGTCGCTGTCTTTGCTTAGCAGTCCACAATCAAAGTTCAGCATCTTGGTTGCTAGTGAACTTTCCCCTTTTTGTCACAAAATGTTGAAAGTGAGGAAGTGAATATTTATTTTTGGTTGTCCAAACCAAAACCACCTCAAAAGGGTTTGATTTCTGGGAAGCAATGAGCACTTTTGTAGGTTTGTAGATATGTCATACAGTGTTCCACAAAATGTTATTCAATTGTTGCACATATTTTTAGGCATAGTTTATTTGTTTTGTGGTAGAAATTGGAGGTACTGAGGACAGAATAAATGTTCCCTCTCCTGAGAAGTTTAGTGCTTAAGCCCAAAGAAACTAATTGGATGCAGTAGGTAGGTTTTCTTCCTTCACCTAACTTCCCAATATGCAGCGATACATGTGTCATAAAAACAACCAAAAATAACTTGCCTGTTTCAATTTGCTTGATTACCAGGCTAGAGCAATTTACAAACTGCAAAAAGCAGAAATGCCATTGTGAACACATGGGCATTGTGTCCCAGGAAATAATGATACTGCAGCATTCAGATCACATAAAATCTCCTGTCACGGTTTGAATATGGAATAGATCCGATTCCTAGCTGCACTTTCAGAGGAAATCTGAAAAAGGTAGGGGTGACAGGAAGGTGTCCTGGTGGGTGCGTAACTAAGTTACAAGATTATTTGCTTTTTTGACATATCCAGTGCCTGGTCTGTGTTTGTATACAACTTGAAAGCAGAATGATTTGCATTAGATAGCAAAGACATAAAAATGGACATATGGATTGTTTTGAAGGAAGTGAAAATTGTTTTTGTTTCTGCAAACTGGTGCTTTTAAAAATACGTTGTCAAAAAAATTCCAAACCTACTTTTACTTCAAACAGTCCTGTGAAAGCTTGTGTAGGGGTTAATATTACAGGCTTGAGTGACTTGAAGTTGTAAGAACCCTTGGAATGTGTAAAGAGGGGAAGGATTCCGTAGATAAGGCTGAACTCTGAACTCGGGCACAATCCAGTTTATACCTTAATCTCCACCAATAAAAGCAGCATCAGCTGTCTGACTGAGTCAGGACACTACTCCTCCTGTGTAAGTTGTTCAAATAAAGAAAGTAGGCTATTACACCTGAGAAGAGGGCAAAGAAGGTGTATCGTGCTATTCTTGAGCTTTGAAACACATAAAGCACTAGTGTTAAAAAAAAAAAATAAAATAGAAGTGTTCTTCTGAGGTTGCATAGTCTATTCCATCTCATGAAACTTAACCTTCTTGCAGGGGAGTTGATTTTGTTTATTTTTTTTCATTAGACAATGCTCTGACACCACCACCACCACTCCCTCTTGCCCATTTCTGTTGCTGTATAGCTCAGCATTTGCAGTGTTGCAGATGACCACTTGCATTAAGAATTACATGAAGAGGATCAGGTAGCCTTTTTTCTTTTTTTCTTTTTTTTTTCTTTTTTTTTTTTTTTAAAAAAAACTTAATGTTTGTGCTTAATGTGACTGAGGAATGCATTTTACTTTAGCCAGCAGCAGTTTGTCAAAGGTAGCAAAATAGCCTGGTGAAATAGCTAATCAATGGAAGTGTCCCCAGAAGCACTTCTGATGTCATTCGGAGCTCTGACAGTGACTGTGTTGTGCAGCCATGGAAAAGCAGCAAATAGAAGCTACCTGCTCCTGTGCAAGCAAGGAAGAGGGAGGAAGAGAGGCATCGATTGCTGCTATGCTTTCATTTGGAAATATTTCCATTTCAAAATGGTAAAAACCTGACTTGGACATTACTCCAAGTCCAATATTTTATCAGCAGAGGCCTATTATTTAGTTTGCATGTTAACATGCTTTCCTTTTCGTGATTGTTTTGGTTGCCTCCTCCGAACTTCACCCCTCGGTGAAGTTCTGAAGAAGTTGCCCATGTAGAAAAACATGGGAATGAGTAGGTTTGTGTGAGTCTTGTTTTCTCAGCCACCAGCCTTTGATTCTTTAAACATATGAACAAGACTGATTGCTAGTCTTAAGTATTTTATGGGAGGAAAACCTCTTTGGGGAGATTCTAGAACATAGAAAAAATGGTTTGCGATTGTAACACTTAAGTAGATTGAGATATTTTCTTGGGTCATAGTTATATCTTGATTGTAATGGTCAGAGAGTGAACCCTGGGGTATTTCAAATGTGAAATTACTAGCTATTTGAAAATCTGCAAGAAAAAAATGAAATGACATAAAGTTTAAATCCATAAATTTACATTTTTTTCCAAAAGTTGCTTGTGAATTTGGGTGGACTACCTAAGACAGCCTGTGAGCCTTGGTTTTTAAGACAGTGATGACTGCGCAGCTGTTGAAAATCAGTTCTATCTTGATTTTAGGACCTGATTTTAGTTGAACTTCACTCTGGTCCCCCAGAAATGAAGGCATGTAAAACCATAATTTGTTCTTAAAATTTTAAACCAGTACTACAGGCAGAACAAACTGTTACTTGGACATTCCACCTGATGAAGCAACGTCTCATGACTTCATTAAAATCAGGAGCTTGCTATGTCATTCCAAATCTCATTTACTCAATATCTTTCCTTTATACATCATTCCAGCTGGTTTTCTGACCTAGGGCATCATTTATTTTCTTACAGTCAGAGTATATTGTGTTCTTAAGAACTGGTCATGGGCGTGAAGGTCAGAGCAATTGGTTTCTATTTCTGTCTGTTGCTGAGTGATGGACTCGAAATCCTTGCCTTTGTTAACCTATCTGTAAAAAATGGAGATAATGCTGCTTATAGACTTATGTGAAGCACTTAGAGGGTTATCTTTTTTGATAGACTGCTTGTTAGGGAAGGATAAAATGGCTTGAGTGCTTGTGCCAAAACTAGACTGCACTGAACATTTGGAGAAATTTATTTTAATTTGAATTTTCACTCTTGCTGCTAGTGAAAGGCAGAAGGGAAGAAGTACTTCAAAAAGCAAGTCTCACAAGCTTTTTTTCGTTTAGGGCTCATGGAAAGCAGGAAGTGCAGCAATTCCCATGAAAGAGGTGCAATCCATGTTTTTAATGAATAAGGTTGGAGGATCACTGACAAGGCTGCATTTATTTAAACTAAGTTTCAAACCATACTACTAGTGTTGAAGGACACAGTCCTATAAGGTGCAAAAAATACTCTGTTCTGCCATTCCTTTTCAAACAGGAGCTGCTCAGCATCCTGCTAATATGAGCTAAGGCTCTTCCTTAGAAAGATCATGATGAAGGGATCTGATTTCGAAGTGGAGACAAGACCAGAAAAAGTACCCTTAGGACTCTGAACTATACGGTACCTTTAAAGTGTATAGGGCAGTGATGGCAAAACTTTTTATTTTCAGGTGGAAAATTATACTTAAGAGATCATTATTATTAATACCAGCTTCTGTTTAGTGCCAGACCTGGTGGTGAGGGCAAAGGTTCACTATTTGTGATCTCTGCACGTTATGTAGTTCAGAGAAGACTCCCGTGTCACACTGGAATCGATGTTCATAGTTTCGATGTTGTAGGGATGTGGATAAAGGCTGCTTTACAAGTGGCTGTGTTGCCCCAGTGGCTACTTTGCCCCCTGCCTGCTTCCTGCTGTGCCCTTAGGAGTTCTCCAGACAGCTGAGGGTTAGAAAGGGGTAGCAGGTGAGGTAAGGGAGTGTCTGCTTGGTTGCACAGAAACCTGTCCCTTATCACCTACCACCACTTCTTTGAAAGGTTGCTCAAGGTTTAAAGTTCTGGGTTTGAGTAATCAGTCCAGCATAGGACCTTACAAAGGGAAACAATGGCTGAATACAGTGCTGTAAATGCTGTCACTAAGGAAGTGGCTTGGTTTGTCTGAATTTACAACCTTCCTGAGACAATCCAAAATGCACTACTTAGATTCTGCCCTTAAAACAAAAGTATCCTCTTGGCTATATTTTTCAGCCCAGTTTCTGCCGCTTCCCCCCCCCCCCCCCTTTTTTTTTTTTTTTAAGCCACCATTTTCTTCCAATGCTTGTTCTCTAGGGTTTTTTTGGTCATTATATCATGTTTCTCAGTGGAGATGCTTTTTTATTTTTTCTTAAAAAAAAAAAGAAAAGAAAAAAGAAAAGCAGCCTCTCATCAGAGGAATGTGCAAGCAGAGTACATTTAAGAGCCACATTCTGTGCTGCCATGGCAACCAGAGTTTTAAAAATGATACCGTCGGTGTTCCAAAATGATGCAACCTACAATGAACATCAGGAATAATTAAGAAAAGTAGTGTGTGCTCTATGCTCAAGAGAAGAAACGATGAAGGGACCATTTCCCGATTCATTTCCACCCCTCCCATAACATTTACTGTTGTTTGGGTTTGGTTTTTTTGGGTTGGTTTGCCTTTGATTTTTTTTGTTGCAGTGCTAGTACTCTCACTGTGGTCAATGGCAGGTTTGTTAGAGACCTTAACATTTTATCACTGAGTGGTTTTATAATGTGGTGATATTGCTGCATCTAGTTAGTTAGTTAAATAACTGCAGTGCTGTCATGTGGCTCTGCTAGGTAAGAAGGTCTTGACTCAAGGAGCCGATGCTAGCCTCCTTCCAAGGCCTTCCAGTCAGTGATGTATCAATCGCAAGGTACTCCCGTCGCAACATACGAGCTCTGTCATAGCATAAAGGCCGTGCATTTAGTATTATCCCTTTTTATGCTTCATTTCCATCTTTCATTATACTACCAGTAATAGAGAGGGAGCAGTAAAAAAAATGGAAGTCCCAGGGGTAGATGATGGTGCGTGGAGGAGTCAAGAGGGCTTGAAAATGGCAAAGGTCACAGGTTAAGACCCTTTACTGGGAAGAACAGAAGCAGTCTGAACTTGTTAATGAAATGGCTGGGATTTTTAGTGTTGGGTAGAGAAAGTGAGGAGACTGGGAAAGAACAGCAGCCCAAGCTTTCTGTGAAGTCTCACAAAGCTTAGCTGTGAATATTGCTGCTAATCCAATGAACTGGATACCTTCTCCTACCTCATTTTTTTCCAAACAACAAATTAACTTTTTTCCAGATAAACTGTTCAGTCTGTTTAGGAGAATAAGACTGAATCCTGCTGTTTTCTGGAAACCGAAGAAGAAAACGTATCTGCTAATTAAATTACTAAAATTGAAATAGCCATGAAACTTCTAAACAGGATTGCTTACTCTGGGGAGAATTAGTACATTTCCAGTTTGAGGACAAATGCTCCTTTAATGGACAATGGAAGGTTTTGCTCCTTTGCTGGTTATATCAGATCTTCGTTACCTGCCAAGTGAAGTATCTTAAACATGGGTTCATGCATGAAGGTGGTGTACAACAACGAGATTACCCCTGACTTCAACTTCCTGAAAAGCTGTTAAGTTTGTCTTTCCTTTTCCTGCTATGCTATTCTACTTTCTGTGCCCTAGCAACTCAGAGAAGCCTTGTGAAACAGATTCTGTATTCCTTCAAGTTTGTTTAATGATGTATCTTAAATAACAATGATGATAATAATAATAATAAATAAATAACAAAAAAAACCCAAACAGCCAGAAGTGAATAGTACAAGGACAGCTCACTCCCATATGTTATAGAATTAGTGAGATTACACGTCCCAGCAGTGTAATTGCCACCCACAGCTGTACCTCCACACCCCCACGCTCCCTTCCCCCCACTTTCCAGCATCCCCACCTGGAAAGTAAGAAAGAAACATCTTTGTGGAAATGCGGAGCTTCTTGTTCTTAACTGTTTGAGGTGAATCTGTAAAAGAACACAGAGTTCATGCCCCAACCACTTCCCAAGAGTCTGGTATTATAAGAATCTGATTTCTTTTCTCTTTCGCTGACGAGACAGATTGAAAGTGTATTTTACAGGCACACCCTTTCAGGTTTCTCTATCTCCTAGCTTGCATTAATTTTTAATCACTTCCTCCAGTTGACATGCAACAACGCCTCTAAGGACTGCCTGAATTTATTCTTAGGCAACGACTCAGCCCTTTATCAAAAAAATCTAAGGTGAAGTGACCTTAAAACCTTCAGAAAATGGATTCCAATTTCAGATACGCTGGTATGCATTGGCTTCAGGGGAGCAATACGAGCCTCCCTGAGATTGGAATCTGTCCACAAGAAAAGCCCCTTGCATTGTAGAGCAAATTCAGGCTTCTGGATTTTCTGAAATACCATGTGTGTCTGGTAGTGGAGGATTCTTTGTACAATTACAGAATTGTGGAATTGCTGCCCAGTTTTCAGGCAAGAGAGAGAAAGGCCCTGCTGGGTCCATTAACCCTGTTGTTTTGAAGTTTTAAACTCATTGTATTTCAGCAAGCAAAGTGAATACTTAGGAGGATGTAAATGTCGGTGTATGGGTGAATATTCAAAAGGTCTGTATAGGAAATACTCCGTAGATCGTTAAAGATGCCATTTCATTTCCCAGGTGATGTGCCAAATCGATTCCAATTAGAACATGTAACTAGAAAACCAACATGGGGGAAGGGAGATTTATAGTATAGGGGGTGTGAGTAACCTTACCATGTGGAGTATATGTCCATGGCGTTTTGAAAAGTAGCAGGCACTATGTGTATGGGATCCAAACACTCTTTTTGGAATATTCTGTTCCCAGGCTCTGTGGTGGCAGTTTTTAGTGCTAGAACCTTGCTATCTGTCTAACAGCCTTTGCTGCTAGTTTGTAGGCTGAGAATTCAGGTCAGAAACCTGAAAGAAGCTCTTGGTAACGTTTAGGGTGGAACACGTGGACCCGTGCACTTGCATACACAGAAATACAGAAAGCAGCAAGCCTCTTCCATGTGAATGCGTCTTTAATCCACTGGTAGGGGGTTGCCTGTCCTGGAGGCATAAGGGGAAGTCATGCGGTGCTGGTGAATGGATTTGCTTTGGACATAGTCCCAGCCGGGGAAATTGTGTGACAATTTTAGGGCAAAGGTTCCCCTTGGGTGACATTCGACAGTATTTCAAATATACTGTGTGTGTTACTGAGCCTGTGTGCGTTACTCCTCTGCCTTGAGACAAATAAGGCTTCAGAGAATTAATGAGCTGTTCGCTGGGGATGACCCTGCTTGTCTCTGAATGACAAAGGAGTGGCTTATGTCTGCAGGCTGGGTGAGTGCCGTCAGCGCAGGACTCTGCTGTCAGATGCACAGTCAGGTTTGCAGATTTCTGAGCGGGCTTGCCATCAAAGATTGAATTTACTTAAACGTGCCTACAGGTACATGTACGCAGAGCAGTATTGGCGTCCACCGCATGTAGCGCAAATGCCTATTAAAGGACATGCGACATGCATCTTGCATACCGGTATGACATGCCGGAAAACCACATATGGATTTACCAGGCCATCAAGGGAAAACAGGCTCTTTCCCGGGCCTCCCTGCTGCGGCTTCGAGAATGCCTGCGAAATGCGTCAGTGCTGGCGCGGCGGCCAGCCGGGCAGACGGGGCGTGCGCTCGCAGGACGGAACAGCCGCAGTCTGGGCTCCCAGCCTCCTGGCTAGACTGGAGAAACTTATAATTGAGTTCCTGAGCCTCCCCTCCCCTCCCTGCAGCTCAGCTGAAAAACACACTGGCTCCCAGCCATGCCCTTTCACAGTGACCTTGCCTGCAAATAGCGCGCAGGAATTTTTACAGGCACTGTGCACTTGGAAGAAGGGCTGGGGGGGTGTCAGTAGGGAGATGGGGAGGGGGCATGCAGGGCCCTGCGGTTTAAAAACGAAATCTCATCAGCTTCCCCTGTCAGCCTCACCCCCCACATGAAAATCAGCGACCCCATGAATTGCAAATTCCCTTTTATTGTGCATGCTCTTTTTTACAATGCTATACATTAATTTCTTCTGACGGTATGACAAATTGTAAGTGTCTAAAGATGAATGTAACTGGTTTAAAGGAAATAGTTTAACCTAGTGGCAGGATGATGCACTATGTACTTAGGTTCACTGCACATTCTTCTCTGGCATGTAGGTAAAAAAATACATATACGTATTACACATATATCTGGCTTATATTAAGAAAATATAGGGAGAGAGTGTGTGTGCATATATGAATGCATAAAAATGTTCATACATCCAGTTACACATGAACGTAATGTAAAATGATACTGGTAATGGCTGTCTACTTAGTATATATACATCAAAAGCAGCAGCAGCCACTGGCTAAAAATAACCCCAAATTCTTCTCTCAAATTACATCAATTAAGCTTAGAACATTTGATATAAAAAGTTGGGCTGTTAAATTTTGTTTAAGAATTACTGGTTCTTCTGGGATGCTGTGATGCAGGCTGTAGAAATCATTGGGCTAGGGAGCCACACGTAATTTTGCCTCTGACCAGCTGTGTGGTGTTGAAGAAACCACCTTGACTCCTCCACCTTCTATCAGCAGTATTAAGTGAAATAGTAAGCTTTTCTGGGAAGGATGAGCATGACCAATGTCAGCATAGGCATCCCCTGAACCCTTTCTGGGGCCTCTGGAAGTGCTGCGGTAGCAGTATTATCAGTCATGCATTTTCACCTAGAGCTTTGAAAGTAATACAGAAATACTCTTGCTGCTCTGTCTGGTATCGTAAGAGATATTCTTGCTGTAGCTGCATTGTGCAGTCTCTTGGATTCGAAGGTGTTCAGCACTTTGCAGGATCATGCTTTTCACACGTTGCCACCTTGCTCTCAATCACTGAATCAGCTCATGCAACATGTCAGTTGTATCACACTCTTCAGACATATATTAGAACTTCATGATACAAAAGGGAAAATGGATTATCTAGAAGTGGCTTTAATTAAAACTTGTTTTTCTTGCCTGCTCTCCTGTGTTTATGTCTGTGGCAGCCCACTCCCTGTAGTCAGCAAGCTTCTTTTCATTGCTCTCAAAAGTTCAGCTGTTGCAATCAAAGGTAATTTTGTTTGTGCAAGATACTCATCTGCAAAGGAAGGGCCAAGAATAGGGGTGAAAGAGAGGACAGTAGGCAGATGACTTAAGTGTTTCTATTAGGCCTTTCTGACAACCCCAATAATTCTTTAATGGCTTCCTAATAAAGTGTAACATCACTATGTCTGAGAGGGTTTTTTTGGACAGCTTTTTTACTCATTCACTAACAGGTATGAAAAAGAAGCAGTCAAAATCAGAAGATCTCTACATGTGTCTGCACTGTCTTGATAAGATGCTACAACAGTGTCCAAGTTCTTTTGATCTTTTTTATACAGAAAGGGAGTAATGGACTAAATGTCATGACACGTAAATTCAACTGGAAGCTTCAGCAGTACATACTATGCTCCTGGCACATTTTATGTAAGCAACCCAGAGTCTCCCCCCCAGAGGGTTTTTATACCTGAGGGATTAAATAGAGGAAAAAAAAAAAAAGGGGTGGTGGTGGTGTTTTCTTCTGTTGCAAGATAGAATTTGCTTAGTGTGACTTTCTCCGAGACATATGGTGTAGCAGCACCTGTTTTGTAAGTATGATCTCAGTGCAGAGAGAGCAGATCCTCGAGAATAGAGGAAATTTCATCTCTCCTTCCCATAATTCCACCTGGCTGCCACCTGCTCCCACATTTAATTGGCCCTCATCCCTTGGCTCCCCACACCGACCGCAGGGTAAGCAGGAGGAAGTGGAGACAGACAGTGAGTATGCAAAGTGTTGTGGGGAAACAAAAGGGACTTCGAAAGAGCAGCTCAGATAGAAGCCAGGCTGGTTCATATCAGGCTTGTCTGTCGTCAAGGGGTGGTGACTGGCCAAAGTATCACAGCCTCTCACTTCGTGGGAAGACACGGTATAGCTTCTTGTCCACCTGGGCCAGTAATCTCAGTAACTGGGTATAAACTGTGTGGCACTTCACATTTAGAGTCGTAGAATCATTTAGGTTGGAAACTACCTTTAAGGTCACTGAGTCCAACTGTTAACCCAGCACTGCGAAGTCTACCACTAAACCATGTCCTTAAGTGCCACATCTGCACATGTTTTAAGTACTTCCAGAGGTGGGGACTCAGCTGCCTCCCTGGACAGCCTGTGCCAATA
Organism: Falco naumanni; assembly: GCF_017639655.2. Lineage (NCBI taxonomy): Eukaryota > Metazoa > Chordata > Aves > Falconiformes > Falconidae > Falco > Falco naumanni. The sequence goes on from NC_054056.1 coordinate 14,508,786, forward strand.
CTTAACAACCCTTTCAGTGACAAAATTTTTCCTGATATCCAATCTAAACCTCCCCTGGTGCAACCTGAGGCAGTTTACTCCCATTCTATCGCTTGTTACTTGGGAGAAGAGACTGACCCCCACCTCACTACTGTCTATTTTCGGGTAGTTGTAGGGAGCAATCAGGTCCCCCCCGAGCCGCCTCCTCTCGCAGCCGAACACCCCCAGTGCCTCAGCCGCTCCTTGCTCCTCGTAGGACTTGTTCTGAAGAAAGATCTGTTGCCATTTGACGCTGGACTAGCAGTTCACAAGTTTTCATCACAGAATTTTTGTAGCTAGTTTTGTAGCACAGAATAATGGTGATAACAGCTGGGAATATCCAAGTGTAGTTGGCAGTAATATCCGCACACCAGGGATAAACATCCTGACAAAAACGGAGTGTTTATTTGCATGTGGATGTCACTGCTTGGTAAATTCCAACACATCTGGTTATTGCCACTGAGATTTGCCACTAAAAAGGAGGGTGTTTTGCCTCATTTTTTCCCAGAACAAAGTGAGCATGGCTGCTCATGTAAAGGAGGTTTGAGAAGCTGCTACTTAACAGATTTACTTCCTCCTTGTCTGTGTTCAGTCCCACCTTTACTGAGTTCAACCACCTTTTTTAACTTGCTTAGTAAGACCACAAATATTTAACCACGGTTTCTTAACTTAATCTAACCACACTGGTAGCCGTGGTAAAGACTAGCAACTTCGGAAGGAAAAAGCGGTAGTAATACAATTAACCTGTGTGCATCTGTTTTGTGAGCTGAGCACTTGTTTGAAGTGCTTACGCCACGCGCACATTGGGGCAGGTTGTGAACAGTGCCCATGTGCTTCATTACTCAAAAGTGACTTTATAGATTGTGGAATGTCACTCTGAAACAAGTTAAAATAAGTTGTTAGTAATAATCGTGAAGCCTTATATATTTGCACAAATCAGTGTTTCATAATGGCAGGTCACTGTTATTGCTGTTTCTCTGCTGGGGAAGCTGAGGCAGAGAGGGGAACACCTCAAGGTCTTTCACTGAATTGACGCACAGGGAAGGTCCCCTCACTCCTAGTGCACTGTTTGTAGAGCAATCTGTTCCTGCAGTTGTGTCTTTACAGATCACTTCTCTCTCTTTTGCACATCTGCACTGGACAGCTAGCTGGAGGTAAAGGCTCAGAATGCTTGAAATAAGGACTTTTTATGCAGATAGGCCCTGAGTTACAGGCGCAGCTGGTATGGCTCAGATTAATTCTTGATAAAGTCAGGATTCACATTGGTATTGTGCTGTGAAGTGAGCAAGCTTTCTTGTTCTGATTGAGGCCTACAGTTCCTTACTGTCCCACAGCAGCTTTCTGAAGTGTTCTCCATCCATTTCTGCCACTGAAAATATGCAGGTCTAAACTATTCTAAGTTCTGGAAGACCAGAATTTCGCTGACACATGATAGAAGATGGTTCTTAATTAGCTCAGGGGAGCCTTTTTCCATTGTAGCATTTTTCTTCTGTTGTGCAGTGGAGCTCTGGATTTCATTTCAGCACCTGTCTGGTGGTTAGTGGATGAACACCTTCTCAGCATGCAAGGAAAGGGAGGAGAAGGACATCCAGAGGAAAGAAAGTTGCTTACATGATCTTGGCATGGCTGAGACGGTCTGCAAAGAATTTGTTTTGTAATACTGCATGCTGGAGCCACAAGAGACATCCAGACAGCGTGATGTAGCTCTTGCTGATTTGCAGCATTAATTTAAGCTTCTTTCTATGTGGCTGCATTTTCACTTCCTTTTCTAGAAAAATAGCAAACTGAAGATAAATGCTGTTCTTATTGCCTGTATGCCCCACGTGCATGCTTTTAGAAGTGGAGCTATGCTGCAGCAGCGGGGACAGTCTGTGAAAGGGAGAGATAAGAAACCCACCTCAGTTTAACGAGAATTAATTGCTTTTGCTTTGGTTCCAGAACGTTCCTTTTCTATGTATAGGGGTCTAATGGTTATTTTGATAGATAGCACATTATATGAAATTGTCTTTTACCTTTTATTCTGGGAGGCTTTGAATTTTCTTTAGTGTCTGTCTACATGAGATACCAGAAAAATGCAGGAAGCAGACCTTACTGAGCTTTCCTATAGTGCGTGCTGCTTATGTGAAGGAGTATGTGCAGTGTTCTTCAGGTGCAGTGCCCAGTTGCCAGTGTCTGGGATGTTGTTGGATTTAGTGGAGGAAGGAAGAGGCCAACATGACCCTTGTTTAGCTCTTCCTCGTAGCTTTTGCCTCTCACCCCTCAGTTCTGAATTTATTTTAAAACATTGTAAGTATTCAGAAGATGATGGATGTGAGGGCTCAGATGACTGCATATGTGGAGGAGCGGACATCCCCAAGCTGTATCCTTAGTAGTCATTCTAAGGTAAGCTGTCTTAGTCAATTAGAACTTTAAAGCAGCCTTAGGACTGCTCTGTTATAGTATTTCTGGCATACCCTGAAGTGTGCAAACACAAACACAGTGCATTGTTACACCTGTGGTTGGCCTGAAGCAGAACTTGCACCATTACAGAAATAATGCGTATGGAATCTATTCTTGCAGGGCCTTTTTGTTTACTTTGAGGCTCCTTTACGCTGTTGTAAAGAGGTTTTAATGCAATTTAGAATGCACTGCACAGTTCGTCACCAGCTTCCAAGCACACAAATGGGAAAATTAACAGCTGTTTTTGAGTGTAGCTGATTTCCTGAGGACCACCTCTCCCCCACTCTAATGGAACACAGAGATGATAGTGAAATGCAGTAGCAGAATAGAACGGCAGGAACTGACCCTCTAAATCATCTTGAAGTCAAACAGCATTAAACAGTTCCTGATGCCGCCTGCCAAGTGCACATTATCATTGCGTCTCTTGAGTAGCACAGCCATTTACAGATAAGAAAAGGCTAATGCCCTCAGAGGAGTGGGATAGTGTTTACAGAGGTGTCGGTACCAATTTAGCAAGTCAATACAGTATCTGTTTCTTTGCCTTTATTGCATATTTAAGGAACAGTCCTGCTCCAGGTAGAACGCCTGGTATTCTGAACAGGCAGAGGCAGGCAGCCAGGCAGCACATCTTGAGTGTTACAGGTGGCCTGTACACAGGACTTGTATCGTGTGTGTCTCTTGTTGGTATCTACATACAGTTTTCAGTGCGGTGCATGTGATAGTGTAGTGAAGAGTCTTGCAGTTGCTCCAGTGGGAGCCGGGAATAAGGATATGTAAATTTAATTCCATTGCCAGATAAATCCTCTGTAAGCATGATCCAAATCACGTTAATCCAGATCTGTAAAAAGGGGCCTTTCTTCTCCTCGTCTTTGGATTGTAAACTCTTTGGGATAGGAATTGCTTGCGTATGCATGTATTTGTAGCACTCTGCTCTCGTGTGAGAGACGTAAAAACTTTTGCGATGTTCGTACCGGAAGAATTGGATCAATTGAAAGTTTTTTACAGAGAGCAAAGTCTTGTCAGTGAACTGAGAATTCATCCCCTCTGCCAAGGAGGAAGCAAGGGTATAGGTAGCCTGGTACTGTTATTTGATTGCAGAACAAAGGAGGAAGTAATTAGGCCACACCCTTTATATGTTCCCTTCCCCTGCACGGATGTGAATTTCGGACTAAGACTTAAAGAATGTTAAAGGTAAGGGTGTACTTACTACCTAGAAAAAAAACCAGATTAAATGGTACAGAGTCCATGGAAGCTGTTGTGCACCAACCCAATCTGGTTTTGTTGCCAGCTGAAACAAGAAGTTACGTATGATTCTGTTTTTTGTCTTTCCATATTTCTTTTTTCCATTAGCTTTAGAGTCGATTAATGTTTATACAGACTGAGTCACTAATCCCTACCCAGCCACCAAAGAATGCATTTAATTCACAGCTCAAGCAGCAAACTGAATGTTTAAATTGACTCAACCTTTGTGGAGGCTTTGATCCATTCTGGAGGAGAGTGACTAAGTGAAACCAGGGGAAGTCAGCCTGCGATACCCCAGCTTACAGCTTTTGCTGTGGGATCATTTTCACAAAGAACACTGAATGTTACAAGCAGTTTGGGAGTGGCATCATGAATTCTGGAGCTGGGACAATGGCTGCTTTTTGCCGTGCACAACAGTGCAAAATGACTGGGCAGCAGTGTCACAAAACATTTGGGGTTCTTCAGGCTGTTTTTCTAAGTGCCAGCCCCTTTGAGTGCTTGGATTTGGGTACCTTAAGAGGGATTTAACTTTCACAAAGTGCTGAATACACACATTCTGAAAAACAGGACTCTGGAAGCTTGTCATATGAAAAGCCTTGGTTATTGCCTTTTTCAAAATGTGTGCTCTTTGGTCAGTTTTTCAAATGTCAAACCAATAGTATTAAAGAAGTCAATCAAATGTGGTCAAAGGCCATAGCATTAAAACAAGCCTTTTTCTCTGTGTCATGTGTCCCCATCCTGTCCCTTCCCCCCCCCTCCATCGTAGGTCCGTTGTCTGCCCTCCCCCTGCATTTTGTGTACTTTTGGAGCACTGAAAGATTTGCTGCAGCTGGACTTCAGGTGTAAATAGCTAGGCTGTGTGTGGCTGGTTATGGGAAGTATCCTTGATCTCTCCTCTAGGGACTCCACGGAATCTGGAGAGTATCCTTTCCAGGATGTAGTGCCATGCTTATGTCTCTGACCAGTGACATACTGAACCAAGTGTTTCATCCACTTGGTTTTGGAGCCTTGGAGAAAGGGGGTAAATTGTCTCTTTTGAGTTGTGCAATTCCTGTTGTACGTTTTCTGGGGAGCAGCCAGAAATCCCTGCACACTGCCTCTCTTTTCTCCCTCTTATGCACACTCTGTCTCTCTAGCTTTTCTCTTGCCTTTTGTGCCAAGAATGCGGTGGGGGAAGGGGGAACCGCACAGGAAATGCCTCTTCTTTTCTCTAACGACATTTCCAGCTGCATTTGGATGGGAGAATTCGAGGAGGGGGAAAGCATCAAATCAGTGGAAAGTTGTTCAGCTGCCAAGTCAAACTGGTACATTTTAGCTCTGGAGACAGTAGAGCCTTTTCTCCTGAATTTTGGCCCATTTTTAAAGTTCCGTTTTTGGAAAAGCGGGGGGAAAAGAAGTTAGTGACATCAGTGCTCCTGGTTTTTATTTATATGCATATTTTTTTCAGCAAAAGTGAAGCTAATTTGTAGCTTTGCTTTTAGAGGTTGAAAGTGCAGTTGGTTTAGGAAAGCTTAAGAAAGGTAATGCCTTTTTCTTTCATAGCAAGGAGTGTCTGCCTGCCTATCCATCTTTTGTTTATCCATCCATCCACCCACCTACCCACCCACGTGCAGTGCCAGAACCTCCTGCTTACTGCCTTCCATCCTTCTTCTCGGTGTTATTATTTAGTAACTTGCCTGTCACACCTGGGGCATACATTAAAGCAATATGTTGCAATGCAGGATCAGCCCTTTTTCAAGTAACTGTGGATTGATCAGAATAAGGATAGCCTTGCAATTTATGAGGTGCCAAGGAAGCAAAGGGGTTAGTTGCAAGGTAAAGAAATGGGAGAGATGTAGATAGGACAGGAGATGAAAGGTGTTTCTACACCAGACAGCATGATTTCTTTTCTTCATCTCAGTCCAACAAGAAGGAGGAGTTCTCCCCACATTCTCTAAGTGTTGCAGGAGGAGATGGGCTTCGCCTGTGGCATGCTAAATTTGGAGTTTATCTCTCTCCTTGGTTGAGTGCCCAGCATCACGAGATCTTTTGTTCAGTTCATGTTCAAATAGTATTCTTTTTGTGGCTTGTGAGAGTAAAATTTGTGGTGGACCTAATAGAAGCGGCAAGCAAGCCCTAGAATCTTTCTGATGGTGAATGTTACAGTCTTTAACAGTTTGAGTGCTGTGTATTTTGCAATTGTTTGCCATATAAACTGTGTTCCTTTGAGTAAGGTGCAGTGAGACATCAAAGCTCTGCAGCAGCTTTACCTTGTGGAAAAAAAAATTAAAAGGAGGAGGAAAGAAAGGAGGGGGAAAAAAAAGCTTGTTATTAGCAGCCTGGTTGTCTGCATTTAGAAAACCTATTAAAAATGCATCATGCTGAGGAGACAGTCTGCACAGTGTGTAAAAAAGATGGGTTGCAATAATTCTGTCTCGGTGTTTTGAACCACAGCCTCAGACAAAATACATAAGGGGGGGGGGGGTTGGGGATGAAATTCTGAGAAAAGTTGTTTATTGCTAGTGTGATTGCATTCTGGACTCAAACCAAATGCGTGGCTGTGCGAGGGTCACAGAGGAACTGCAGCAGGCAAAGGGAAAAATGGGAGCAGGATGATGAGGGTGCTGGTGGAGATGTCTTGTAATTCTGAGATGATCTACCCGTGAAGTTACAGAATGAGAGCTGGAGTTTAGCTCAGCTGGATTGATCCCAATTGCTCTTGAGCTAGGGTAAATCAAAGATGACTTTCTGTAAGTCACATGGCAATACATTGATGGGAAACTCCAATATGACTTCACTGAAACCCAAGAGTTGTTTGATTCTTCTACTACTCTCTGCATTTGTTAAGGTTAAAGGAAGTGTGCAGAGGTAGCAGAATGTCCTGAGGAAGGGGGGTGTGGGGTGGTGGAGAGTTCAGCCTTTTAATTCTCTGCATTTGAGTGAGTCTGCATTTCTCTGCTTTATACAGTGGATCATGGTTAATGCCCTGGCACAAAGTTTCAGGTCACCACCAACAGGGAGGTTGAATTGGTCACCTGCATAAGCATCTTCTTCATGCGTGTGTGCACTCTGCCTGCCACCAGAAGCATGCATCGTGTTCTCACAGTGCGCTGCAGGCCTGGCTAAGTTACAGGCAAGGTGTGTAGCATCTCATAGAATCCAGCTGTTCCTCCCAAGGCTTTTTCACCCCAAATCTGTAGTTGCTGCATTTACCACATAACTATATTCTTTCTCTGACAGCATGGAGGAGCAGATGGGGTCTAGTATAATGCCAGCTTCTCTGGTGGTGCTCTACAGCCTTCTGTCTCTATCCTTAAAGAGAGGAAGGAGAGGGGAGGGAGTGTTGGAACTTCCTTCTTTCCAGGTTTGAATCACCATTTGCCCTGAGGATCCCCACAAAAGCAGGAGTCACCAGACTTGTCCAGCACATGCTGTCTTCGCAGCCTGCAGGGTAATGCATGCTGTGAGCGGTCTCTGCCCTTTTTCTTCTCCTCTCCAAAAAGCTGGATTCCTTTAGCTTTCTACTCGTAAGCCTTCTGTGCCCTGTTCTGTTGTCCCTTACTGCTTTCTGAGTGCACAAGGGAGGCCAGTGAGTGTGCAGGGGAGGCTAGTGTTTCCTGCAGGTTGGGAGGGAAAGAGCAGCAAGGGAGCTTTGAGCCTCTCTCTTCTTGATAGCAGGAATCATTTTCACTTGGCATTTCCATACTCTGTAGCTATGCTGGTTTTCTTACCTAACATTGTGAAAGAATAGTTGTAATACTGCAAGGCTGGGAGTTCACTTACTCTGACCTTTTGGAAATCTTTTTCTTCAAAGGTTTGAGGCTTCTTGTGTTGAAAGGCAAACAAGAAGTACTACAGAAACCCCTAAACTGTGATAAATCATTTCTTCCGTTTATTACTTCTTTATTGTTCTCCTCTCTTGCGTCAGTTTGTTGTAGGAAGATTTTTTGAGTGAAGTGCTGTACAGTAATGGAGCCACTCAGTATCCAGCAAGGTACTTTCTCGCAGTCTCTCCACTCAGAACTTCATTTTAACATTATAAACAGTCTTCTGCTCTCATGAGCATAAATCCTTTTTGTTTAGATAAAGGAGAACTGTCTAATAGCTACGTGTGGCTTTTGACACATAGCTGAGCTGTTCTTATTCTGTAAGGTGGGTTAGGGTGCAGAACAGAATTTTAGAAGAATTGGGTTTTGTTCTTAGTTGTACTGATTTTTTGTGGCAAATTACTGTATTCTCTAATGTCTGTTTCTCCAAGTGCAGGAAGTCAGTTAAAAATGTCTGGTTTATTTGTCTGCATTTGGATGTCTGCAAAGTCATATACGAATGACATATACTGCAATATTGTTAACTGTCATGAGAAACTGCTGCTTATTTAGTGCGATTCTGTGCACGTTATTTTTTTGTTGTGTTTGCATTTGTCCTTAATTATCTGTGATAGGTACCATTTCGTAATACTGTTAAGCTTGTTTTGTATATGCATGAGAACGTGCTAGATAGGTTTAAGGATCTGTCCTCGTACATCAGGGTGGAAAAAGAAGAAGAACTCAAGTCCTGCTTCACAGTACTGTGTACTAGCCTGAAGACAGTGGCCCATTTCACGTGTCCTTCTTGAGCATCCTTGGTTTCTGCTCATAAAATTTTGTATTTAAGGTGTTAAGTCTTCTGTGTCCCCTCTTCTATTATTATTTGTTAGCTGTGACCATTGACTTACTATAAGCCGTATGGGAAGGATGTGACACAAATAAAACAACAATTTAAGGTCAGTTGGTGATTTACAGTGTCTTTTTTGATACTTGACTTAAAGAGATTTGTGAAAGGCTGGGCAGCATGTGTCATGCTGTGTACAGGCTCTGACAGTGGTGCTTCAGCAATGCTTCAAAGGCAGCGGAGTGCTGATGTCTAGGGGGATATGCTGTGAAATTCGCCATGGGCCAGTGAGCACTGAAAAGCAAAAATGGAGCAGCAGATTGCCAGTTTCTGGTTTCAGTTTTCTTCTATGTTGCCTCATTTTTGAGGTGAGCTGTTATTTTTATTGGCACATGGAGATTGATGAAGAACAGCAAAAGTGTATGATTATGTGAAAGGTGATGAAACAACTCTTTTAATTGCAAAACTGACTGAATGTCAAAATAACTTGAGGCACTGGAAGTTCCAAAATACAGATAATGTACTTGGGTCAGCGGAGTACAATACACAGTAAAACCTTTGACTTCTGTCATTAGGTTCACCTCCATCCTCTTAAGGGAAATCAAGAAAGGAAAATGTAATATTTACTATAAGAGATAAATATGTACCATGTTTGGGTTGGCCCACAGTGCAACTGGAGTCCGGATAGAACCTTCAGAGCTGTGTAAGCATCTCCCAGAGCAAGGGCAGTGCCAGTCAGCAGCAGGCCTCTTTCATCACTTGTTAGTACAAAACCCTCCAAAGAAACGTCCCAGTTACAAGAGCAAGCATGTCAAGAGTCTTACGTGAACATAACTGGATGAACAGTAAGTTTTTCACATTGTGGAGGGAGTCAGCCTGTTCTAGGGAAGTTTCCAGGGCTTCTCAAGGCCATTGCATTCAGGCAGCCCTGCCCTGTCAGAGAGGAAGCAAAATTAAAGTAACAGTACTAGCCCACCATGGTACAAAACAGCATTCCGGAGCTGCTGGCATTGGTAATCCCTTTCCAGAAACATGGGCTTTGTTGCTCTTAGATGGGAAGACACAGAACTCCAGAGGACTGAAGACGTGGCTCATGGATGGATGGATGGGTGGATCTGTGTAGGTACTCCCTCAGGGCAATGGTGATTTTGGTTTGGTCGCCTTAGCCCATGTGTCGGATAGCACCTGTGAATTAGTGGTTACTCAGAAGGTTTGTGGTGTGGAATAGAGTTTGAGTGAAGGAACGTTAACTTCTTTTAGACCAGCTTTAGACTGGAAATCTTTGCTGGTCTCCATTGCCACTAGTTGTATTTCTCTTTGGAAACCAGCGTAACCTTTTTGAGAGTTGTCTTTGTATTTATCCCATGTCACAGGTGTCTTTTTAATAGGAAGCAAAATGTATGTAGGTCCATTTTTTGTGCAAATACTTTTTGCAAAGAAATGTGAATGAGCTGTTTGGCTTTTTCAAAGGTCTTAGGATTATGCTGTCTGGTTAGTGTTCTAGAAAACCCTCTGAGTCTGGTCCAGTCCGGGTGGGGATGCCTGGTCCCTCTCCTTTTGTAAGTGTTCATTCTCCTGCTAACTGCTGGAGACAAAAAAATGCGGGCAGGTAAAAAGCAAGAAGTGAGCAGGTCTTTTGTTGCTGTAAAATTGTATCTGCGCTGTGGAGCAGAGGGCACAACATCTGTTGCTCTCCTGGATAGGCCTCTCGGTCCTAGATGGATGGGACTGTTGCCTTTATCCCGAGCAGCTGAGAACAATACCTTGAAGGATCAGATGTGCTTGGCAGCCTGTGGGTATCCTGGACATTTCTTTCCATGTCTCTGTGTTTCTCTTGAGTCTGCCTTGGGCCAGGCTGTGTTTGTGGAGCTGGAGGCTGGCTTAAACTTGCTGTTATGTCGGTTTCTATGGAGGAAAAAAAAAAACATACGGGTTGCCAGACCTGGAAGAGTATTAAAAAAGGAGAAGGAGGAAGTGGGGGGAGGGTGGTGAGGGGAGTATGGGGTGGAGGAGAAATGTGATCCTCGTGTGCTCTGAAGGTGAAATCTTGATTTCACCGCGCTCCCCCCATTTTTGAATTGGACGGGGTGGGTTTTGACTTCCCAGGCTTGCAAAGCCAGGGTGAAATATGTGTGCCTTCAACAGAGGTGTGCTTTCAGCAGGGGTGGTTTCTGACCCCAAAGCCAATTTAGTTGATAACTGAACCCAACTGGTTTGTCTAGTGCTGTGGGAAACAGATTAGGGTTCACCCGTGGTAGATCACAGAGGTGCTTTGGGTTGTATTTCTATCAAGGCCCCTGGATGATTTGCAGAATAAAGAGATTAATGGAGCAATTGTTTCATGCAAGTGGTTCCAAACTCTCCCTTGCCTTCCTTAGATTGTTAAATCAATCTCGGCAAGCTCTGTGCTCTGCTCTTTCAGGAGTAGTTTCGAACTGCTACCCCTCTCTTTCCACGTACATCGCAAGTTACATTGCAGTAGGTGTGTTTCCAGTGTTCCAATAGCAATGTCTGGCATCAGATAAAAGCCCCTGCAACTTTTCTGTTAATGGAAGTGAATGGGTTTTATCATCTTGCTTTCTGTCTGCCTGGTATAGAAGATGTCTCTTAAGATCCTGCCTCTAGGGAGTTCTTGCAGCTTCCTGTAAAGTGGCGAGTCATTATGTGTTCTGATCGGGATGCAGAAGGAACCAAAACAAATCAAGAAGAAATTATGTGCCGTCAGGTTAATACTCTAGTGTCCATCCTTTCGTGAGATATCGATTTTAAAATATATCACTTCTTAGCTGGTTTGGTTTTTTTTATGATTTCCGAAACTGCTTGCATCTCTAGTCTTATTAAGACAGAACAACTCCAGCCAGCCATTGATACTAACCTGTCCTTGCAAACCCTTTCCATATTTTCTGTATTCAATGGGAATCCTGCAGTCTTGCAGGATTTGATCCTCCGTTTTGTAGCTTTGGGCTGCTGTATAACTAGAGGTGAGACCCCCATGTTGATTTCACCCATGACAGAAACTGAAGCAGTCCTAAACAAGAGCTGGTGTTCACCCTCTGTGGTGTCCCAGACCTCAGACTAGAAGGAAGTTTGAGGGTCTTCAGGTGTCAGTATAATAATTCAGACTTGAACGGAGGTTGGTGGGATTTGGAAACTTGTTTTCTGACCAGACCTGGAACTGGGTTTCAGGGAAGCTGGGAACAATTTATGGTTTTGTGTAGAAACCAGACAGAATTTCTTTCTGTGGGTTCCTTCCCCCCCGCCCCCCCCCCCCCCCCCCTTCCCCCCCCGGGTTTTGGTTTTAGGGCCTTCAGAAATAGTCAAAGGACATATATGGACCTATATACCCGAAGTAAATACCCCATCCGTGCAGGTTCTCACGGTAGAATACTCGGTTGTTCCTCATTCTGAGGAATATTCCCTCTTCTTTAAAACCAAAAAGTACCTCTCTCAGAAATGCTGAGTCATAGAACTTTGGTATCTTTGCTTTTAAAAGAAATCATTAATTCTGGGTTGTGTAAACTTTCCTGTGCTGATAAAAGTGTGTCACATTTTGGGGTTCTTCTTGCTTCCACATTTCACATTAGAAATCAAGACAAATCAAGGAACAAATTCTGTACTCTGTAGGCATAATTATTTGCACCTTAGGGCTTGGTATAATTGCTTTTACAGGTAGATAATATTCTCAGAAATATTCAAAAAGCATGCTGTATTTTCTATATTGTTTTTACAGAGAAAAGATTGTTTTTTTAAAAAAAGAAACTCATCAGAATCTTTAACATTAAAGACAACCTCAAGATAAATGTGTGCTTACTTCAGGCAGTCCAGTGTATCTTTTATTTTTTTACTAAATAGAGATTATGTTCTTTTCAAACAGTGTTGCATCTGCATCTTGTATGCTGGTATTTTTCTTGGGGATAAGACAGGTGAAAGTACAGGACGAGGTACAGACATACACAGTGGGTCATCAGCTGTCTGGCTGACAATAGAACGTGGTTTTGTACTAAGAAAAAGATGGAGTATCTCACATGGGATTTTATTATTGCTAATATTGTTTTGAATTGTTCATCTGTATCTTACTCAAAATCTTAACGATTCCTCTTGGAAGTCCTGATGTCCTGTAGGATATCCTGACATTTTTGAACAGTGTAAATCTGAAGAGCATTTTAGCTGCAGACCGAAGGTCAGCATTGAGAAGAGCCTAGCAGACGAGGATTTTCTCCACGTAGTAGTTGGTTTTAGAACAAAGCCCAGAACACTTAGTCAACTTAACCACATTTGCTCCTTGCATTTTGACACTTCAGACGCTGACTGCAGCAAGGTGGTTTCAGATATCTTAATTGCAACATGGTCTGGAGGGTGAGGCATTTCTGTTGTAATCCGCCTTATTTCGACAGCCTAGACCTGGACTAGTAGAGGAAAGCGTAATCATCTCGTGCTGTTGCACACTGAGGGCTGTGCCTCGGTGGTGGTGTCTTTGGAGCTGAGCTGTTAGATATGAGCAGTGCCCAACACACTAGGGATGTTATTCAGCTTACCCTCGTATACGATCACAGTAAATATGATCATTTGTAGTAACTCTGGTAATAATATGTAGCTGAAAAAGTTTGATAAGGTGGCATGCGTGTGCAGAGAAAAGCAGCAGTGAGTCCAAGCTGCTTGCTTGGAAATTGTGTTTGTGGGAGGGGGGCACAGGCCAGCATGTCTGCTGGAACTCATCCACCCTAAAATTTCCTTGGTTCCTAGCAGTCCCCTCAGTAAACATTGGCCTCAGCTGGCAGCTAAAGCAGGGCAAGAGTTTATTTTTATTTCTTGGAATTCGGTAGACCTGAAATCTCTGTTAAATGTTAACTTTCAAAAGACACATGCATCAGCATTCTGAGCCACCGCTGGTATGAAAAAAGAAGAGATTATAGACAACGTAAATTGAACTATATTTTGCCCTTTTCCAGCCTCCTGTCTCTTCCTTCCTCTCCATGCATTTCTGTATGGCCTGTAGAAGAATCTGCAGACAACTGCACCATCGAGTACATATTATTTTTTACTTTTAATTTTATCATAGAAGAAACTGAGCTGGCAAAGATTTAATCCCATTCCCCCTTTTCTTTTTTTTTTTAGAATGTTTTCATGTAAGTGATTATGGTGGTTGCCATAGGAGAAAAACAGCAGTTTAGAGAGTCAGTTGCTGAAGTGTTGACTCATAGATTGAGTGCTAAATAGGTGTTTTAAGGCTTTGCTGAACTGTTATCAAAAATGGCACAAAATGTCTCTCTTGCCTCAGTTTGTAAACTGCATGTGCATATATAATTAACAGAGAGACCTTGTTAAATAGACAGTTTTGACCTCAGGAAAAAAAAATAATTCCAGAATTTTAGCTTAAGTTTAAGCAGTTTGTCATCCAGATTAAGCTTCATTCTGTAAAGACCTGAGAGAAGAAATGTGTTCCTGTTGCATTAATTTGTTACTTTTAAGAGTTTCAGCTAGTCAGTTTAATTTTTTTCCCCCCTCTTTCTTCCCAACAACATTTTGGAATTACTCCAGGTTTATGTCAAACTAGGACGTTGGATAGACAATTGAAAGAACTGAATTTATGTTGAATCCTCTCCCACTTCTGAGTATTTGTGGTGAAAGAGAATAATCTGTGCAAGTGAATGGTCTGATTTTTCCCCCCCAAGTTTCAGATTTTATTTTCTATGACAGTTCTGTAAATCTGGAATGGCTCCATTGACGACATCTTGGCATTCATTTGTTGACATTTTTTTCTTTCGATGCTATTAGTAGTATGTCCCTTTCTGATTGTAAGCTGTGATTATAGGCTCCATTTCACAGTAATACCAAGACTGGGTTCATTATTATTCATACTGTAGTAGAGGCTGGAAACCAGAATCATGACCTTCTGCGTTTACTGCTCTATAAATGCACAGAGGCCTTTACTTCCTTAATTCTTGAAATCTAATTTAGCAGAAAATGAAGCAAATGAGTAAGACTTTTCAAAAGAGGACAAAGGTAACGAGTAGGTGTAGCAGTAATCAGGATAGCTATTGTGCAACCTGATTGTTTGCTCACAATACTAAATACATATACACATATATGTGTGTGTGTGCATATATATGTAAACCACATCAACTCCCTTCACCCAGTACAGTCTTTCAGTTTACCTGAAATCATATTAGGTATGAGAGCAGAAGAGTGTTCTAAATAGAAGATTGTAGGGTTTTTGTGGATAAACTCAAGCAGGAGAATTTCATCAAAAGAACGCTCTTGCATGCAAATGGCATGTCCATGCAACATGTGTGTGCACATACCGGTCTGTATTCTTCTGCAGAGATCCTTCCACTTTGGCTGGATGGGATGGATGTGTTTGGATGGTTGGATGATTGTGTCCCAAGTGTTTTCTATAATAGACACTTTGGGAAATAAAATTATTCATATCTGGGAAAGAACAGAAGTGATGAGAGAATCAGAGTTTTTGGAGTTTGGATTTTTGCTGCTGTTTGTTTTAAAGATGAATTCCAAAGCACCTCAGCTATGTAGTAAAAATAATACCTACTTTGCCCTCTTTCACTTCCCATGTTATCTGTGCATTCCATCATTCCAGCTTGTTCACATTGACTTTGGGCAAAAACATTTGCTTCTCAAAAAGATTGTTTATACTCAAAGCATTTGCTACCTTACTGTAAGTCTGACTAGCAACGGTAAACTATATTGACAAAATATAAAATGCGTAACAGCTGTCTCAAAGTTAGCATAAACTGTAGGAGTACTGCTTTGAGTGTTTATAGTGCGTCCTGAAATGTCAAGTAAGGCTCCTCTGGCTGTAAGTATCCTTTTAATTTACACAGATGTTTCTTCATCATCTATTCTTTTCAGGCTGTTGGAATGATCAACAATTTAGTCTAATTGTGCTGGATGTTTGGGTTGTAAGGCTGTTTATTTTGTCTGTATGTCTGGAAAATTCACTGTTTCAAGGACTTGACTCAACTCCACAGACCGCACATGATTTAGAGAGGAATGGGTTGTGTGTTTGTTAAAACCTTGAAGATGATATTACCAAGCTTGGTTGCAAGCACTATTCTTCTATTCCTGGCTCTGCAACGTGGCAGGTTGCTTCCCCCATCTACATGCCGCATGTGTAAAATGGTAGTGCTGATAATAATTACCTGTTAGCGTAACGGCTTGAGATCTGTGGATAAGAAAGTGCTATTATTCTGCTCACAGCGAATTATTTCCCTTTTCTGGAGACTAAGATGGCTGTAGTTAATTCTTACATTATTATGTCTTCTGGGCCTGATTTTCTTAAATAAAGCCCAAATTTGGCAAAATAATGAACTGAGCATGCTTTGCCAAGCTAAGATTGTCTTTGTCATTGAATAAATAAACCATGGTGTCAGTAATGGAGGAACTCAGGCATTTTACTGAGCGCTTAAAACATGGGTTTCAAAGTTCACGGTGGCAGATCTTGCATAGGAAAGCTGTGAAGTCCTTTCTTCAAGACTGTCACAGGATGATTTTTCCTATTGCTTGATGAATTTATACTGCGTTAACTCTCTGCAAACAGGATTCGTAGAACATTTTGCCTACTCTGAATTTATTTTCCACATAATTTAGTCTGTTTTCGTGCTAATAAGTAAATTCCATATACAATGCAAATACCGAGAACTTGTGCTTACATGGAACAGAGGTAAATATTTGACTTTTGTATTGTTCTTGAACCCTTTACCCATAGTACACATGGGGAAATTAGTTTAGCATCTAGAATCTGTGTATGTCTTTGCAGGAAGAGCACTTGCAAAAGTTATGTATCAAGCTACCAGTCCAGGTAGCCGCAGTTTTTGGGCTAGCCTTGATGTCGTGCCAGCTGCATGTCACGGGGATCCTTTCAAGTGCATCAGCTGCAGTTTCTCAGTTGAGTTTGTATTGCCTGGTAATAAAAGAGGTGAGGTTTATTGTGTGTGTGTGTGTGTTGTTGTTGTTTTTTTTTTTTTTTAAATAAATCTTACATTAATAGTAGTATGTTTTTTGTTTCGTAATTGACATATTGATTGTAAGTAAAGATAGCTCCCAAGGCTGGCAAAGCAACCAGCTTAGTGGGAGTGGGGTGGTTGTTCTTGGAGAGCTCAGTCTGGCCTCACCTCAGGCGGTGAAGTAAGCTGGAGGAGATCCTGCCGTGTGCCTGTGATCCCTGACAAAAATGGTCTTTCTTATAACCAAGGAAGGGAGAGTGAAGAGAAACTAAAAAAGCAATGGTGTAATTATTCCCTTTGTAACAAATCCTATGGATCTTTAATAGCTGTAGTCAAACAACCCTTCTTCACCTCCCTTGATCACGATAGATAATCAATGGTCTCGGACAACTGATGTGTAATAAAATACCAGTTAGCGCAAGAAAACCCAATGCGTGGAGAAGCAAAGAGCCTTTAATGACTATAAGACTATTATTTAATCCCAGTATGTTCCTTGGAGAGTTCTGAGTTTATATAAGTGTCTCAGGCTACAATACATTAGGTTTGCAATTAATAGCTGGTTTTCACTGATTGGAAGTATTTATAAAGTGATTGAAGTATTGCTTTTTAACACAACTAGTAGATTTAGATGTGTGTGTGTCATCTTGTGTTTATAAAGAAGGCTAGTGGTTTTGCCCTGGAGTTACTGGGGTCTGTAGTGTACACACCGTTGCATTGGTGGAGATGGAGCAGAGGTGAGCAAAATGTACTTTCTTTTTTAGGAGTGCAGTCTTGAAATTGTATGACCTTATTCAAAGTATTAGTTTTCCTTATTAGCAAGAATAATAATTTGAAAGACTGCAGACTACCTGATACAGGCCATTTATTAAGTAACATTTGAAATGCATTAAGTTAGTGGGTTGGTTTGTCACTTTATGGAATTTTTCTACAGTCAGCTGTGGGACTTTGGGAGCTTTTCAGAAAATTGCAGAACTGTATGTTGTGTGTACTTTCCACCACAAAGCTGGTCAGTTGCTTACGTGTTTTCCTACTTACTTTCAGTGTAAATGCATTACTTTGGTTTGTGTTTTACTTCTGACAAGTACTTAGACCAAACGTTCTTGGTAATGCTGTGGTAGTGATTGATGGTTCTGCAGGCTGCAGTTAGGTCTGGTTGCTGGAGCACAAGGAGAGGTGTCTACTACGTATTTACTGTTGGGACTCGGGGCGCTGGAGCCAATGTAAGCAGTGAGCGTTAAGAGCGATCAGTAATGAGACTTGACCTTTTCAAGACTGGGGCACTCATGAAGCATTATTGTAGGCAAATATTCTAAGTCAGGCGGCATGGGACTTGAGTAATGAATAATGGAAGTGTGTGTACATGTATAGTAGTCGATAATAACAGTGTAAGCAATGCTTTTCTAGTGCTCCAGTGGCACCACCACCCCCCCCAGTCACCTGTAGAACTTGTGAACTGACAGCTGCTGTTAGTGTTTCTCATTACATGAACTGTTATATGAATTGATCTGGTGTTTAGGTAAAACTCGGTTTGAACAAAACACTAAACCATTTTGGAGACAACCTGTAGAAAAGTGAGTTTGCCTCTTTACTGCTGTGTTCTTTGTTCTTTTTGGGGGGTGAAGTAGGCAAAACAACACTTCAGTGGAATACGACAGAGCCATAACACCTTCTTGAGAAGTTTCTCTGTGTGTGCTGTCTGTGGTTTCTGATACTTCACATTTTGGAAAATGAGATAGTTAAAAACCGACAGCTAAGCAGTAGATCTGTGGAGGGGAATCATTGCAGGAGTTTGTCGGAGGAAGAAATAACCACCCTGCACACTCTCCGTGCCCTGGGTAATTGGTGTAGTGGCAGTTATGTCACATAGTATCCATGTTGAGAAGAACATTCAGTGCCATAATGACTATAGTGACTATTGCCGGGTGTTTCTTAATCTCTTTTTGCATGGTTAGATCAAAACTTTTATAGTTGAGGCACATGCCTTTCATTTCAGTGACCTTTTACAGCAAACACTATGGGAAAGGAAATAATGGAATATTATAATTGGGGTTTAGTCTCCCACCGCAGGTAAGTTACATTTGCAAACTCTGGTTTGATCATGAAGTTACCACAGCTGCTTTCCTAGGGGATGCACATGCTCCCAAATGAACTGTATGGGATTTCTCCCTGTCAAATATTCAGTAGCCTGTAGGGTGAGCAAGGCTGTGGATGCATTTTGATGTCTCTGACTGAGGGGCAGTATTATACCTCTTTGAAATCTTTCATTCCTTATTCTGTTTTATTTTGCTTTTCTTGTAAAACTGCGAGCAGTAGCACGTCCTACCCTTTTCTCAGCTTTCCAAAAGTTCCTCGAGTTCCTTTTTCTTTTCTTCTTACTTTACCTAATGTTCTCTCCCTTCTTTCCCCCCAGTTTTGATCCCTCCTTAGCCTATTTCATCGTAATTAAAATATAATGTATAAATCATCATTCTATGCCAAACCATGAATCTTTTGCATGGGGGGTGGGGTGGGGGGAAGGAGAGAGAGAAAAATCTGAACAAATAAAAGGTTTTATTTTGCATGGAAACTTGGCAGACTTTCATGTGCCAGCTTCCAGACACAACTAATACTGGGCTTATTTTGCACAAGGGGGTGATTTAAAGTAACATACCTCTTGCTAGAAATACTAGAACTTATTTTCTTCTTGTTACTCCTTCTCCTTTACCACCTTCAAAATTGTGTATTTTGCAACAGATTACTTTTACTAACATTCCTCTGCTGTGTCTTTAAAGATAATAGCCAGTGGAAAGTGCTCTTTCCCGTTGCTCTTTTTTTTCTGCGTGTGCAAATAGCGATAGTGCTTTGCAATTCTATCTATGGATCTCAGAACATTTTGCAAATATGTGTTAATTACAGACTCCTGATGGGTGGTCTTAGAATGTTACTGCAATGAACAGAAAAATAATGGTAATACCACCCAGTGCATGACTCTGCTCTCATTTTTAAGCCCTGTTGATAGTACAGACTTCAACTATGATTGTATACTAGCCAGAAGTTGTCCTCTTACTCTGGTGAATAGCTTCTTAAGACAGAAATGTTAGTCCTGTCACAGTTGGATGTGGTGCATCTGTATATACTCTACAACCTGTCAGTATTAGCATTCCATGAAAATGTGGGCAGCTGTCCTGAAGTATAGTAATATCAGATCTCAGGAGGAATAGCATTTTAAAATATGTAATGTTACTTTTCTGATTCTTAAGGTGCTGTAGCATAAACCACAACATACTGTGATTTCAGATCTTTCTGGTTTTCTCTGTTGGTCTCCCATAACTCTGAAATGGCTTGGTTTAAAAATGTTTTGCAGGCCCCTTATGTATTTCATTTCATTGAAGGTGGGAAAATGTCCAGCCAGTGATTGATGTTTTTTTGGAACTTGTTCAGACGTTTTACTTAGCTGGGATGGAGAGGGTTCTTACATTTGAATCTGATCCAGCATTCCCTGTGCTGCAAAGCTCCTGCTGGCTTCTTACTGACTTTTTGCTCTTAAATTTATAAAGAAGAGAGAGAGGGGGGGAAAAAAAAGCATCAAAAAGTACAGCAAACCTGAAATATTTCAGTTAACTCTGTGTTGAAGCTGAAAATGTAAAACTTCAGAACAGGTAGGTTTCCACTTTCTTCCTTTTTCCCATTGTCTTGTTGCACCACCTGGATTCCTGTGTGGTTACTGGGGTTTTCTTCTGCAGTGCAACGCTAGTTGATCAGGTGATATAAATATGAGCAGTCAGTGTTAGTGGACAATTATGTCTATGAAGTTAGAAAAATTTCCAAGTTAAGGATTTCTGAGGAAGCTGTTAAGCTGTATTCTGAAGCTTGTGTTCAATGCTAAGCCTGAACTGGGACCTCATTCCAGGAAAAAGAGATGTGAACATCCCTGAGGGAGCTTGGGACAGGTGTGTCCTAGAAGAAGCAGATTTTCAACAGCACAGCAAAAATGATGGCAAAAAACCCTTCTGATATCTTTGCAGAATGAGGTTTGGAAAAATGACTTAGAATGCAGGCCTGGTTGCATCCTTAATGCTGGAGCAGCTTTCAAGCAGCTCTATAATTTGGAATGTGAGTGACGTCAGTTCTTCTGGCCATCTGGTTAGAAAATCTAGTTGTAACTGAAAATATCCAGCCTTTTTTTCTCCATTGCTAGGTGGTGACTACACACTTATGTAATTTAACAGCTCAAATTCTTTTCCATTCTGGTGATCTCTTCACGAAGTCGTAACAGAGTGGATGCTACTAAAAAGGTATCATCAACTTACTCAACATTAGCAATTTGTCAAGGAAAGGGTAACCGCTTCAGAGGAAGGTGCAAAGCTGGGGGTTAGAAGATACAATGCTGTTTGTTCTGGTACAAGTTTGGCATGTGACCTTGGACAAGTACTTTCCCATTTTTCTACCTCAGTTTCCCCCACTTATTAAACAGTGATAATGACACTTCCTATCTTACAGGCATTGTTAGGTTCTAATGAGTCATGCTCTGAAACACTTAGAAAGGCAGCAAGGTATTGTTATAATTACTGCCTGTGGTGTTCTGCTCATTCCCTGCTTTTTTTTTTTTTTTCCCCTCCCTTTTTTAATGCTTGGCACATCCAAACATCCCATTTTAATTCTGCTCTTTAAATATTTCTAGAGCCTCGCTGCTCCTTCTGCAGAGGTTGTAGACTGGATTACAAAATTGTATTGATGAAAAATATGCATGAAAATGCACTCTCTGATAGCGTATGAAAAATAAAGGGATGCAAAACTGTCAGCCATTTCGTAAAGACTTTTTAATGGCAAAACTCAGAAGAGCTGAAGAACAGGTTGTAAACTAAGGAACTGTAAACATAGCCATACAACTTAAGATTCATGTAAAACATTCCTGTTTGATTTACTCGGATTTCTAGAAAATACGTTTTCTAAGCAAAATAACCACAACACCCTGTGTTTCATTTTTGTTTAATCCTTCTTCTAGTTCTTGATGGAAAAGTTAAATCTTTTGCTATTATTGATCCTTAATGACAGCAGAGTCCTGAACCAAGCATCCCTTAGTTCCCTCCAGTACTCTAGCTCAGCCCAGTCATCTAGCTGAAATGCCAGATTTTGTTAGTGACCGTGAAAAGAGAACTGATATTGCTAGGGAAAAGTATGATGGAGAATTTGCTAGAGCTGAAGTTTTAGGATCTCGGGGTGGGGTGGGGGGGGCAGAAATTACTTTTTGCATATTCTTTTTAGATTCTCATGTCGTGCTTATTAATACTTAACTTGGAACGGAAGGAACTCCTCCATTTTATTATTCCGAAGAAGTGTGTGAAGGGGACAGCATTAAAAACAAGTGATAAATAAAATAGAAAACAACTTAGTGGAATTAAGAAATGATCACATTGTTCTGCCCCATCTCCTTTTTTTAAAGCAAATAAACATTTTGTGTTGCATTAGAGGGATTTAAAAATGGAGAGTGGTATGTAAAATCAGTCAGTAGATCCAGTCAGCAGATCTACTGAAGGACTAGCAGGCATACAAACATTGCTGCAGGTAAGCTGGGATTTGAATTTGCCATTCACCAGCTGCTTTGGTAAAAGACTTTTAGCTTCTGGAAATACATAGTAGCTCGCCCTTTAGTGGTGAAGGGAAAGCTGTGTCACTGAATGGAAAGCTACCCAAATTTTACTCTGGCTTTACAGGAATACATGTCTGTGGCTGTAGAGAAGCTCAGCTACTTGTATATTTGCTTATGTGCCACACTGCTGTGCTAAGAAATAAATTAGGAGGATCAGTTGTCAATGAATAAATAACAAAGAGAAGAACTCCCAGTCTTAAGGAAAGTTGTGATAGGCAGGAAATGTCCGTATTTGTATATCAAAAACATTCACTGTACAATGATCCTTTTCTCTTTTTTGCCTTCCCTGAAAGCTTTTCCACCTGTCATGCATAGGTGAAAACTTCATTGACTGTTCAACTGGCCATAGCACCTGCTACTGTGGAACAACAAACCTTTGTATTGCATCTCTTGTTATAATGCACCACTTTTGTACATGAATACTGAGCTGGAGCTCTAGAGCTTACATTTATTTTCCTAAAGCACTAGGAAGAATGATTTCATATTAGGGGGGAAAAAAGGAATGGAAATTACTCCGTGGTTAGATTTAATTGTTTTGAATCCTTACAGTGTTTCATGGGAAAATGTACTGAGGAGATGTGCAGTATAGTGGGAAATGTGATGGAAAGGTATAATTTGACCACCTACCACTAGCAGCTGAAAAGTAATTCTAAGGGCTGCGTGCCGATCAGGATTAATCACTATTTCATTATTGCAAATACCTTCTTTTTCACTCCTGCAATCCATCATGGTAGGTTCTAGGCATCAGAAGATGTTTGGTTGAGGTAAAGAGGAGGCAGAGTCCAACCCTGTGCCTGTGAGATGCACGAGAGCACAGTTGGTCTGGTGCAGTTTTGGAGTCTTTTGCTGTGGAAATTGCCTTGGCAGAAGAATGGGGAAAAGGACTGGAAGGGCAGGCCCACCCATCGCAGGACAGCATCGCATCTCTAGACAGTTTATGGCCCCCCTGTCTAGTCATTTACCTCCAACTGAACTCTGGCGATGGACGTGGCCAAGTGTTTCATTTGGACAAGAAAAAAAAGAGCATTATTGAAAGGGACTGACCTTTCCATCACCCTGTTCTGTCGTCATGGTGCTTTTATAGCATTTCTCTCAACCAGCCCCTTCCCTTTTCTAAACCACAATAATTCCCCTCCTCCTCTCAGTCCATCCTCCCAGGAGACTTGGTGGTTTCTCTTTATTTTCACAGGCACCTGCACTGCTGCGCTCGTCCCCTAAAATCTTGTGAGCTTCTGGCAAAAGCTAAAATAATCAGCTTTGGTCCATCAGGAAAGCTTGGAGACACTGGGTTTCCCTCTCTTCTAGGTACCTGTGTGCCTTGTGAGCAGGCTTAGGAGAGAGACCAAGACCAGATGAGCCCTGGAAATGGATTTCCTCTTTTGCTCGGGGAAGAGTAGCGGAGGGTATTTTGTATGGCACTTGCGCTACTGGAGCATTAGTTTTATAGATAGAGTGGCTTTTAGTTTATAGAGCAGGGAGTCTAGTGCGTTTCCTCTGATCTAAAATCCATTTTGATAGTGGGAAATAATCCTGTTGAGCCCCGTATTCTCTTTCAAAATTGACTGTTAACGGTATTAAGGCACAAGGCTGGCAGCACTGATGAAATTATTCAGGCAGAGCAGATCTATTCAGGATACCTGTCTGTAGGTAAGCGATGGATAGAGAATGTGTGGCCATGGGAAATGTGTTTGTTATTCTGAGTGAAAAGTCGAGGCTGAAAATGGGGTTACTTATTTTCCTTAAGCACGTAGTAAACATATTTTTGTCAGTGCAGTGGTAACAGTGAAAATTTCAATTCATTACTTTTTTTTTTCTTTACAAGAATTCCTACCCAGTCTAGATGTTGAATAGCTTTTGTTTAAAATTACAGATTTACAGCATATTTGGAAAAGTGGTGCATTTCTATGAATTAGTATTGGTAGACACAAAGTATGTAAACTGCGCAAAGTAACACTTCAGCCATTTTCAGGGGAAACCAAGGTGCGTTGGGTACGGTCGTTTGCATTCAAGAGGTTTTGTTGTTACTGGTTTCCAGGGATTATTCTGTATTCTTCATGCAACAATTTTACCTGTGCTGCTTCAGTGTATTTTGCACAGTCGGGACCTTTTGTGCATATTTGTTCTAGCTATTATGGTCACCTAGACTGTACCTGCCATACCTCCTGGGTTTCACACAGACCCAGTGGGAGCGTGTGCATCATTCCAGGTGATCTTTGTATTTTCCTTCTTCTCGATGTATATTCAGTGTTTACAATACTGGAAAACACTGCAAGCACAACTTTTGGAGACCTAGTCTTCTAGATGCAGCCCCTTTCTCAGTTGCACTGATTCTTCCCACATACCTGATGCTAATGATGTCCTTTCTGAGCAAGCAGGGTGGTGGGAGAGCTCAGGATTGAAACTCCCTGTAACTTGGCTATGCCTGGGTAGTGCTAGCGCTGTGGAACTTTCCTGTTGGAATCTGGCATAAATTGAGGGTAGAATCAAGACTTTATAGTTCACACAAGTGTCAAGTCAAGATGCAGGCTCAGAGAGGTGGATCTTTAAATACTAATCAAATATTTCTGCCCAAGAACCTGGCATACCTGTGGTAAAGTAAAAAGTGCAATGAAAGTGTTATTCCTTAAAGATTCATCTCTGCATGCTTGGAGATGTAAAAGCTGGATTTTGCTCAAACTTTTAATGAACATTAGAATTCGGTAGTGTATAGCTGATATTGTACTTGGGCTGGAATACTCAGCTGACAGTTCTGTGCAGTGCCCATTTGACCATCTGAAGCATTTTTATTTAATATCAAGTATAGTGCCGGGAGGGTAAGAAGGAGTTAATATTGTTCAGTCACTCAGGTGAAACCTTGGCTGGTAAGACAGCTATGTCCTTGCCCAGGTTGTGTTTCCACAGTTTTATGTTGCACCTCGGCAAATTTTAATCTTTGTAGTAATCATACTTACTAGGCATGAGGCTTGAATATAAGCCAAAAAAAAAAAAAAAAAAAAAGAAGAAGAAAGAATCCAAAACTGCTGCCAGGTTATTCCTCCAGCCATATCGCTGGCTTATTGATGAGCCATGGGCCGTAAGCCAAGTTTTCCCTAGCCTCTAGGGGATCCGCATGGATGGAGGGGATGGAAGAGGGGTGGTACTTCCACTGTGCGGGAAAGGGCCAGACAGAAAAATTGATTGTTACTTTAATGTTACCTGACATAAGAGAAGGTGGAAGTAGAGGACGGAGAAAAACTGCAACCTCAGCACTACAATAGAAGCACTGTGACTTACTAGAAGATATTTGTGTCCTCTTTCTCTCCCGCAGACCAATTTGTAGAATCCTTTCTAGGGAAAAAGAAAACAACAAGGGAGTGAGTATGTGTAGCTCAGTTGCACAGTGTCCTGCTAGGACTGTGTGTACAAAGGTGGCGTTAGTCAGGCTGTTGATGATTCCTGCAGAATTGTAACCTCTTCTTAATAATGCTGTAAATAAACCCATCAGAGTGGGTAAAATCACAGCTATAGCAGGAAAAAATGATTCAGGCATGCAGATGCAGTGGTAAAAACCTTCAGAACTGTGTAACTTGTGTATGATGGCTAAGCCACTTTTACACAAAGATAGCTTGGTTTATTCGTGATCTGCATTTTGGGTGCAGTTTCAGGCATTTACAGGTAAAACATCTTTGCCCACAGGAAGGAGTTACCTTTCACTGTCAGCTTACTATCCCAAGGGGTTCCTGTATATTAGGAGAAATGTGCATCGGTTCCTTTGCCATTCTGAACCAGAAAATTACTTTTATCCGACTGAAAAATGTAATTATTAAAAAAGAGCCATTCATTAAAATAGTTCTGTAGCCTTATTGTTTCGTGTGGAGAAGAAGACACCACAAAAATAAATCTGAGTTACGTGTGAGGCATAAAAGTGTTGTTTAAGGTGTTAACAAATCTTGGTCAGCTGACATAAGTGAGCTGGGAAGAAAAGATGCTTAAGCATAGCCCCTTATAACAGTGACCGGTCTTGTAGAGGGTTGCAACCACGTTTTTGAGGGTATTTAGACACTTGTTTCTCTCTGTGGAAGTCTTGTACCTGAACCTGTATAAACTTAGGAGAGCTACTGGTTGCCTACAGTGCAGGTGTCTAAGTCTGTGCCGACTGATAGATTATTTGGTATGTTTTAAAGCACCCACTTTAGGACAAATTGCAGTCTAAAAGTGCCTTTCTGTTGACTGAAGGGGAATCTAGACAGCTATTTCAAATGTAGACAACTTGTTGTAAACATCTAAAAGCAGATGATATCTCACCTATGGTGAACCCGATTTTAAATAGCCATATGCCGCATATAGGTACTTAGGTTAGAACTTGGCACATAAACTTACTGTCTGAGAACAGAGTGAAAAAAAAGATTGGTCGTACTGGATCAGACTACGGGTAGGTTTGGTACAGCATCTGATGGTGACGTGTCAGGAAGAGGAGCAAAAAAAGAGCAACTCTTGTGGAATGTCCAGTTTGGAGACCATTACTGTAGGCTAACTTTGGTCTTACTTGTAAGTGAACTGCGTGCTCTTCTCCAGAACGATAAGCTGAGACGTCTGGAGTTGTTGGGCACTTCCACAACTATATCCTGCAATAGTTTTCTGCAATTATTTGGAGGTTGCAGAGAAAGGTTGGAAAACTGAATGTTCAACATGAGGAAGACAAAACTCATGAGCTCCATCTTGAATTGTTTCCCAGCTGGAATTAATGGTGCTTAACCCTATTAAAGAATTAGGAAAATTAGATTCTTTGGATTTTGTTTTTTATGAAAACATTAGTCTCGTTTCTGTAGTGCCTTTTACTTGAAAATCACAAACACAAAATTCTGATACAGTTTACACTAACGTAGTTTAATGAAACATATGCGTTATTTGATTTACATAAAGCCATTCAAATAACATCAGTAGCTGAGCCAGGAATAAAATACGGTAATCCTGACCTTCAGGCCTTTGTAACAATTACTCTTTCCCTAAAGCAGATAAACAGTTCATTCTCCAAATGTCAGAAGGGGGAGGAGGGGGGTGTTCTTCTGTTTTAATATTTTTCCTGTGAAAACAAGAAACAGTTATTGGAAGTATTCATGAGAAGAGCATGTGCCCTTCACATTAGCTACGGTGAGATGCAGGTAGCTAGAACCGGTGAGTTTTGCACAAAACGTAGGTCTGTGACCCTGGATTTAAAAAACAAGTGTGCCTGGTTTAATTCAGTGGATCTTAAAATCAGGCTGTTGACATTTATTTATTTGGTGTCCCAACTCCCTCCTAGCAGTGCTTGAAGACCACTTTGTCACCCCATGTTAGGAATTTTGGGGTTTAGAGTGATAATGCAGACAAAAAAAATTGACTATAAAAAGAGTGATCTTGAGGTTTGGGGGTTTTCCTGGGATTTTTGTCCAGATTTAATATTAATTATAATTAAAAAGGGGAAGAAAGAACACATTAACATGAATGCTTTCCCACCCATCCGAAAGCTACTCTAACTTGCATTCCACATGGGTCTTGTTAGCTCTACAATAATTACTGCTAACAGCACATGATTTTAGTATCTAATCCTATTAGTCATGACCCAAATCAGCTTTAAAATGGTTAAACGCATAGAAGAGGAGTAGGAGTAGAGTGTCAAGAATAGCTTGGAAGAAGATGTTATCCCACATACCAAGGAGCTGGTATCTCAAAGGTGTCACAGTGATGGAAGTGAGGAGAGGACTAAACTGCCAAGTGGGCTTACCAAATAAATACCGACTTCCAATGTAACATGCGCTTTCATTAATTGAAAATCCCCCTTGGCACTCCCAATGTAGAGCTTCCGCAAACTTCAGGGGAAGCTGTTCTTGTACTACATCTTTGAAAATAATACCCATCACAACTGCCAGTGATTTCTGGTGTTCGGAGAATCGGGAGATCAGGAGCCAGAATCCAGCAGCCTTTATCTTTAGCTCTGGCATTCGCTGGAGTGAGTCACTTGGCCTGCTTTTGTTGTGCAGTATGAGGATGGGAACAGGGCTCATGCATCTGATGGCACAGCTTGTTGGCTTTTCATACAGGTCATGACTGAAGCTGCTGTAAAATTAGGCCTAATTTCTGAAATTAATCGTCACTAAAAAAGCTTTTTTGGCCTTAGTGTTTGGTTCATTGTGCAGAGCTGTGTAAATGCTGCTCCATTTACATTTTTTATACTCCTGTTTCTCACCATTCTAAACATGCTATCGTGCTGTCTTTGGATGGATGAAAAGATCCACAGACCTACAAAGTAGCAAGTGGAAAATGTAGGAAAGAATGTCAAGAGCACTGACAGGGTCTGAGGTAGCAGTGCTGGAAATTTACAGCGTATGTGTTGGAGTACAGCAAGTGTCAGAAAACCCACCTTCAAGGATGTCTTGATGGTGTTAATGCATTCACATTAAGTGCAGCCCTTAATTCATTTGCATATCTTAGTTGCTTGGTACTTACCGATAGCTTTGCACCCTGTCTAGAGGAAAGGTGATGCAGGAGGTAGCAAATTTCAAGATACTGTAATTTAAAGTGTACATTTGCCAGGGAGAGATACTGCTTCACTTCTGCTTTTAAAGGGGAAGGGGGGAGGGCTTAATGTTGCAGCTATCCCTTTAAGGATTGTGGTTATAGTCCATGTTTTAATCGCTACTTTGATCTGATTAAATCCTCAGCCACAGAGAAATCAGCTTAGAGAAACATGTCTCCTGTTGAACCCGAGAGCAACAGCAGTTTAGAAAATGAAGCCAAGCCAAATACCATTAGAAAAAAATAAAAGCTTTAGCACTCACAAATTGTATGGGGACGTTGTAAATCACATAGCATTGCTTTACAACAGGATGTTTCGAGTCTACTGATGGTGGATATCCAAAATGAAAATCACCAAACTATACTGTGGTTTCATCTCCTCTGCAGACACATTATATCTGTCCCAAACATAAAACGAAACCTTCTGGATTTTGTTGGGTTTTTATTCTTGTGCCTTCTGCCTCTTAATACGGTGTCAGGAATCAGGTATGTGTAGGATGGAGAAAGGGGAGGAGTTACGATTCTTTGCCCAGGAGTTAGGGATCAAACAAAGATTTAATATTTTTTCAATCTGCCTGCCTTCTTACTGCACTCAGTCTTTTTTCAAGATCGTTATACAAATCCATACATGAGTCTCTTAAGATTATAACACAAAAAGTATCCCATTAAACAATTCTGATGGCACCCAAGAAAAGTCCTTAATATCTGGATCAATATTAAAGCTGTATGGAGGAAAAAAAGGGGGGGAGGAACCCCGCTTATTTAAAATGAGAAATGTTTTTTCCCTCATCTTAGATTTACCCTAATATTACTCGCAGTGTGGCTTTCAGCAGGCTCTTTGTTCATCCTTAGTAGTAATAGGCAAGGAGCGTCTACCACTGACTGCCAATCCCAAATTAAAGTTACTACACTTTTTTACGTTGTTTCACCTGATCTTTTGAGTCAGCAGGACTACAACAGTTTCATCCTAGAGCAAAAATTTAGTTTTTTCTGTCCAAATTCACATGAAGTAGGAATCGGGATATGCAAGTCTTGGTTATAACAATTCTGCAAGAAAAGTCGGTCTTTTCTGCCTGCGTCTTTATCTGAAATTCTAAGGAAGCAGTGTTTTGCAGTTAAGACCTTGTTTACACTCTCACTTCAGCTCTACTAAGCCAGAACAGTTAGACTATACCATTATGTAAGGATTGCCATTTTAAAGCTCTTCTGCAAAGTAATCAGCTTCACAGCATTCCTGGGTGACATAAGCATGAGTTTGATCAGGGTTAAGTGACTTGCCCAAGGTCATGCAGGTCTGCAGGGTGAGAGGCAGGACAAGAATCATGTTTTACCACAGTGTCCAAAAATCTTAACCAACTTTTAGCCATGTCTATTCACTAAACTTTGTGAACTGTTAACAGGCCCTGTTAGCCCTCAGGATGCTTCAGGCGCAGTTATACAAGCACACAAGTACACAAGCAGAATGTGTGTCTCCACTAATCTTTTCCCCTCTTCGTAAGGTTTCTTAGTGACGACTAGAGCAACAGCAGTATTCCTGCCTGCAGGCAAGGCAGTGATTTTGACAGGTTTGTTAGTTGTCATGCCTCCTGCAGCATGGCATTAGCTTTGCCCTAGGAGGGAGGCTTAACAGGGGAGGGGATCTGAGAAGACTAAATTTCAAGGAACTGTCTCGGTTTTGGGCTGAGTTACACTACCCCTTGTTGAAGAACATAAAGCCTCCAACTGCGTCCTTGGTCAACAGAAGGTAGTTACAAGGGGTGCATGCAGTCAGACACATAAATACAGGGGAGGTGGAGGTTCCTTTTTTTTTTTTTTTTTAATTATAAACCTGCAGGGGAGAAAAGGCTTGTACAAAACCAGACCCAGATCTGCCTAGAATACAGCCAGCCAGCTATTCTGGGAAGGCAACAGCGAACAAAAGACATGAGAAAGGCAAGAAGACCGAGGGCCCCAACCTATTGTTTCCCCTCTTCATTCCAAATAATCATGACTTCCATGACCTCCTGGCTTGTTCCCTCCAATGAGGATTTCAGGACAGCTGCTACCCTGAACAGCTGAGCCAGGCATTATTTGCCTGGTTTCCCGCAGTTCCTTCCTCCCACTTCAGCAGCAGTTGAAATGATAAACGTCTCTCTCACAAAATTAATTTGTATTCTTTTAGAAAGGTTTGGGATTCTATTTGGTATTTCAAATAGTTTTTCCTTCCCTGCTCCTGAAATTTGCTACTTTATCTCCATTCTGTGTTCCATTTGCAGAATTTTTGCTTCTGTGCAATGATGGCTCAGCCTGTTTCTTGTGGAAGTTGACTAAACTTGGCTTTGTCAAGAATAGGGTTGCAAGTTTGTTGGAGAGAGTTTAGCAGAGGTGCAGCATAGTTCAGGTTTTTGTGCTCTTAAGCAGAAGTCTTGCTATCATGGTTGGGAGAAGCTGCCCAAATTTTTTGAAAAATAATCCACAGGCCACATGCATGGAGGAATGTAGATGACCACAGAAGATTTTTGCCTTAATGTGTTTGAGGCCTTTGAAGCTTTTGGCTGTTGTATCCAGGTACGCCTAGTTTTATTTCTACCTAAAGGTGATAATTTTTGTTCCCATTGTTGGCTGGCAAGGTTCTCCTCAAGATGGACTTTTATTTTTCTCAGCCTCGGTAGTGTTTCTTTAGGTGAAATGTCAACTTCCTTCTGATTCACACTTTCTAAGCAAAATTTACACCATAGTCAGTATGGTGCATTTATACCAGCAGGCTGGTTGGTTTTTTTCTGTGGGGAGATAAAAATCTGCCCTGTCTGGAGTCATGCCTCTATCCAACCCATCCTGTCCACTTCTGCTTGATTTCTGCATGGTGCGTCACCTTCTCAGGCCTCCTTCTGCCAGGTTGATGCCTTGCACAGAGACGAAGGATTTTCAGCCAGCTACACACCTTGTCCAGCTGAGGTGGTGACCACGGCGGTGTTTCATTGCTCTATTTCCAGTGCAGGTCTTGGGCCTCTCCTTCAAGTTAACCAGGGTTTTTTATGTCCAATGTTGGGAAAATGGAACAGAGAGATCCTTAATAGAGGATAGGTATTAATAAAAATACAATTCAGGGATTTGAGGTGGTGACATATAATCTCATGGTTAAGCAGGGACTAAAATAAATAAAAAGCATTAGCTGGAACATTTCTTCACCTCTAATGCCGCCTTCTAACAGGAACATCTGAACCATGACTTTGTCTATCCAGGCTCTGCATTTTATGTTGGGTTGCACAAGCGAATAGGTGGGTGCTCAGGCCAATTTTGGATTTTTCTTCCATGCTGCAATTGTGCGCTTTTTTCTTTTGATGTTTCAGTGCAACAAGACAATTCAGTGTATGGTGGTTTGCAAATACAAAAAGTCCTTATGCCAGGTTATTCTCACAGTTTTGTGTTTTCTTTTATATATCCTTTAGCTCTGGCATTGTAAGGTTGGTTAAGTTACCCTTATGGGGAACTTCAAACATCAAAGCAAACCATAGGACTCCCCATCTTCCAGTACCGAAGGATTGCATTGTGGTTTGATTGTGCTGGCACGGTGGGTGACACTGGGAGAGATTGTTTGCTTGGATTTTCATTATTAATCTGTTATGCATCTGACTTTAATGCAGCAGGTGAAGGTTACACAGCAAGTAGTCTTTTATAGATTTGTTTTCTTGGAGGTGTGTGTTCATGGCAACATTGTAGAGAGAATGAAGATTGTCTTCCAGAGCTACAAATGAGAAGGAATTTCTCTTTGCAAGAAGCAAAATGGTTTTGGTCCTTTTTGGAAGATGTCAGGCCACTTTTCCACAGTCATCTTCCTGGCCTTCATCCTGGTCTCTCTGTAGTCGCAGTAAATGTGTATGCAGCAAGTGCAGGCATCTAACTGAACGCCTTAGTCTGGTGTATGTGGTGCACATATCTACTGGATTGTCCAGGAATACACCACAGTGCTGCAAAGACAGCAGCGCAGGACCTCATGCCCAAATCTGTCCTCTTGGAAATGACCGGTAGTTCTCTTCCTTCCTTCCTTTCAGAAGCAAGGGAGCATATGTCTGAATGCAGATGTTTGACATTTCTCATGCCACCCCACAGATCTGAGCCCTTCATCTATGTTATCACAATTTCCTGTACAGGCTCAGCCTATGGTTATTAAATTCCCTTCTGTGCATGATCCACCCTCACTTCAGCTTCTGTCACCAGACAGAGATTTCCTGTCCCTGTTCTGGGTGGATACACACCACCTCTTTCCCCACCTCCCCCCTTTTTTTTTTTGTTTGTTTGGGTTTGGTTTTTTTTTTTCATGTGTTGCATACTGGAGGTACGAAAACAGCATTGAAATGCAGACCCTGTGAAACTGTTTGTGTTCCTGAGCAGTTGCGTTCCCTCCACACAGGTCTGATCTTCTTCCACTGAAACTGATGTTATGGTGTTTGCTTTCGTGGAGTGAGGGCCTGATTCAGTCTTTTCCTTGACCCAAGGCTTTTACATCAGGCATTCACTGCTAATTTACACCACAGCTTTGGCAAAAATACAGCGCAGTTCTACTGGAAGGCCACAAACCTACGCTTATGTAAGGTTTTGCTTGCTTCCTTTTGGCTGGGAAGCTCGTGATGGTTTTAAACATACAGCACTTCTCAAAGTCTTGCGTGTTTCCATCACTGCATTACAGGGCTTCCTTAGAAAAGTTCAACTTGCAACTTGTTTTCAGGCTTCAAAGTTTCAGACAAAAGAAGAAAACAAAATATGAGACTTTGAAGCCGTCATGATACCGGGGCTGAATTTCAAGTCTGTGTGGATTCCCGTGATGCGTTTGATGCAGCATCAATGTTGTGATAGCATAATTCCACAAGAAGAAAGGAAGGCAGACTTAGACTGTTACCTTGGAAATCTTGCTTACTATGCAGATTGTAAGTCCTTTGTGTTGACAATGAGAACTAAAAAATGCATCCCATGGTCTAAGGAAAGGAAAGTGGGGGAAGGGGAGTTGGTGTTTATAGCTCCAAACTTTCTCTCAACTCCTTTCTTTGTATTTCTGATCTCAGGCTGCAGTCCAGGCTCCATGGTGGTTTGTAATTAAACCCAAATTTTGAAGGTTCTGTGGAGTTCTCGTTGCCTATGAGGTCAAACTGAATCTGGTTTCTATCATGGAATATTTCAGTTCAGTTACCCCTTGAGGAAGTATGGGAACAGACAGTCCATTCATATTGAACAGATGACCGAGGCTTAAAAAAACCCTTTTTGTCTATTAAGCTTATGGCTAAGATATTATGAAAACGGCTTAATAGTGTGCCCTAACATTTATACCACACTATTTTCTTACTTTAATTTTCCAGGCAATTAAAAATAATTGAAAGTTACTGCCAAACCCCCTGAAGATATACTTTTTCTTTCAAATAAGCTTATTTTCATACTTGTGAGGTCACCAGATATTTATTTGACCATCTTTATAGGGGTCAGGCACATTACACACACAGAATGGAGACGTGGAATAGAACTCGCATTGTAGCAGGAAAGTGAGAAGTGAGAGCAAAAAAACACTATTTGTCATGGCCGGTGGGTGTTCGTATTTATTATTTGGGCACGACAAACGTAACTCATTATACATATACTCACTGAGGGCTCAATTCTGCAGTTCACTTAAGTACTATAAGTTAAATCTGTGTTTAAAGCCTATTAATGTTGAATAGATGTAAACAAAAGTTTGAATGCTGTGTCAGACAGGCAGGATGAATTGGGGCCAGCAGAGCCCTCGAGGGGGTTCCTCAGCTGAGTAAGGTCCAGTCTCGCGTGGCAGTTTGCTCCCGTTGGCCCTTTCAGGGTGCTGTTGGCATTCTAACGTCCCTAGGAGCCTCTGTGGCAGTGAGCAGCAATGCAGCAGGGAGAGAAAGCAGGAATTACATCCAGAGATGTAGACCGAAAGGAGTCAAACCTCTCTAATCTTCTCCCCTATTAATAGAGTTGTAGCAGACACAACCCATGTGGCTGCGCAGTCACGCTGCACTGTAATATTGCTTAGCCACTTCTCCCCCTAAAGGCTTAAAATCTATCACATTATACAAGAACTGAAAGCCTTCTCGTAGTGTCCCAGATTTCCCTCTCCTGTCCATCCCCTTCCCCTTCCATTTTTCTCTTCACATTATCTTTTGCTGCCTCGCTTGATGTTATGCAAAATGTTTTTTTAAAAAATACATTGTGTATCTCTCTATATAGATATTTACATACATTCTATGGGTATTCTCTCACCTGTAGTCAGAAGGCAAGTTTATGTTGGAAAAAAAAGAAAAAATAGGTGGGCTTTTTGTCAAAAGTATGTATATTGAATGAGAGAATTTGCTGAAGGCTGCTGCTTTAGTATTGGTGTTTGTGTTGATCCTCGCAATGCAGGGGGTAGTATTTTGCTGTTGTTTTTTTTGTAATTGTTGCAAATGTTTCTCTTTACTCCATGTTACTAGCCCTTTTGCAGGACAGAAGTCCTTTTGGAAGTGTATCGCTCCTGCATGGTAAATGTCCCAGCTAAAATGAGTTCTATTTGGACAAATCGCTCACTGAACATAAAAGGTTCCTCCAAAGCAAACCCTTTCTGGCAGAGGAGGACTGATTTGCTGCATGGATTTGCTGGAAGGAGTAAACTACAGGGTCCGCTCCTCTCTTCATTCCTCCTCCTCCTTCTATCCCTCATAACACACCTTCCCCCCCTCCCCGCCCTTAACTCAGCATCTGGTGGAAAGAGCATGTGATGCTTATTTCTAAAGGCAGTAAAATAAGCTTTGAAAGTCTAAGACTGTAATTGGTCGTCTGCCTTTATCCTTGGAGCTCTGGGGAGGTTTCAGAAGTAATAACTGTTACTTAAAGTAGATGAGCTTCTTGTGGCTCGCTTGGAATTGTAGAGCACATTAGTTGTCAGGTGTTAAGGAAGCATCTGCCTGTCTGTAGCTTTCAAAACATTTTGTAAGTTAAGAATTTAGGGTTTTCCTGTCTTTATATATGGATAGTAAGAAGTTACTCCTCAAGAAGTGTGCTGTGACAGAAATGGCCTGCCTTGGCTGAAAAGTTACGAAAGAAAACCAAATTCCTTTAATGATATTTTCTCGGTATCTTACTTAAAGCTCTTGGCACCTACAATATCCGTAACTGTATGGTTACTACTCTTCTCCTTCAGTCAAAAAGGTAGTCATCTTTTGATAAAAAAGACTCGAGGTGGTAGTTTCCAGTAGAAGGGGATAGATAACTGCGGCCTTGCACCATGTTGTTTCACTAGGACTAGGGGGTTTCCATTTCCACTGTCTTTTAACCTTAATAGGATTTGTAACTATCAGTCCATGAGTGATGTATTGATGGTGTATTTCACCGATATATATTTAAAGCAGTCTTGGGTTTAAATCTGCGTTGTCCATTGGTTAGAACAGAAAATTCAGACTCACTGGTGACGTGTTATACTCAGTCAGTGACTTCACGAATA
This sequence comes from Falco naumanni, assembly GCF_017639655.2. NCBI lineage: Eukaryota > Metazoa > Chordata > Aves > Falconiformes > Falconidae > Falco > Falco naumanni. The sequence continues at coordinate 14,544,694 of NC_054056.1, forward strand.
TATTTGTGCTAATTGCAATTGTTTCCCTACACCTTGTTGTGCCTGGGCTTCAAAGCAAAGAGCCTGGCTCCCAGTCCTGTCATGAGACACATAGACTGTATCTTCCAGAATGGTTGTAAGCTTTCCTGTAGTCATCTCGAGTAAATGAAGTGCAAGTGAAAAATAAACCAGAGCCCTAGGGCAGTGCTGCCGCTCTGCAGCCTTGAGGATCACAGTTGTTTCATAGAGTTTTTATTCCATTGTATTGTTGATTGCCAAAATGATACTGCAACCAAACTAAACGCAAATGCATTGTAGCAGCAGATGAGGTAGAAGGGTGGGGAGGCAGAGCAGGTTGTCAGAAGGAGCCCTATAAATAACTGCAGGTGAGTACGGATCGCGGTGCAGACAAGCGGGGTTGTATTTGCTATGCTCCGCTGGCTCTTCAGACTTGGAAGTAATTCATCATGATGTCCTTAGACTGTTGTCCCTGGCTTAGGCTGACAAAAGACTCTGTTTCATTGCCCTCACCCCTCGGTGTCACATGCTTACGCACGTGTGCCCAGCTTTTGCAAAGGTCTTGAAAGAAAACCTACCTGCCACGTATCTCTGATTAGGTGTTGAGAGGGACGCTGGGGGGAGGACTGAAGTCTTTATTTTTCGACTGAATTGTGAGAGATTGTTAAATATACAGTGCTTATTGACTTTGGTATTTTATATGCTGTTTTCTTTTCTTCCCATAATTGTTCTGATCTAAAACTAAACACAGACCTTTGAGCTTTGTTTTAAAAAATGCACAGCCAGTTAAATAGACAAAATTATTTTAAAAAAACATAGTTCTGGTAACAATCCATAAAATTAATCCATGTGACCTTGATTGTATTTTTGCCTGATGTGCACTGCTGTAGGAGTGTGGTAGGGTTTTGGATTAATGTCAAGTTGTGTAATGAAGTTTTGGCACAGAAGACTATAGATAGGAGACAGTTGCCCTGAGAGCTCACCACTGCAATTAACTGCCCTGGAGGTGTTGTGGCTTCAGACATGCACAGTCCTTGGACTTGTCTGGGAGAAAGCAAGTGTGTCATAGATGTGCTGTGAAGACACCAGGTTCTAGCAGGATGGGTCTTTGTAACTGCAGTGGTAAAATAATGTGTCATCCTAATAATTGTGAAACCTGTGAGTAGGGCTTGTGCTAAGGAAAGACGCCCAAGTAAGAGAGGTGAAGGTCAGATGAACCCAGGAGGAAGATGTTCTGAAGAGCAAAAAGGTCTCTGTAATTTAAAAAAAAAAGAAAAAGAAAGAAAAAAAGAAAGGTAGGGTGTTGGTAGCTTTGTAGTTGCATCCCCGTGTTGAAGCAGGGGCAGGTTCTGTGCCCTAGGGAGCTCTGCAGGCACCAGAGGAGCTGGGGAAGGACCCAGTCAGGGCAGCCTTGAGCTTGGCAGCTGCCCGCCCGGGTCGCGCCGGGGACTTTGATGAAGGAGCACCGAAAGCCCGTCTGTGTCCCATCAGTTGAGAGCCTCCTCTCTCCTCTCCTGGCTTCATGAACTGAAATTCATGATTCTTTAGTTGGTACTTGGGGAAGATACACGGTGCCTGGTAGAGAGCTGGTATTAGTGGAAATCACAAGGGGGATACTTGTCCTTTTATGTAACGTTTGAAGCCAAAATGAGATTCTTGGCTGGCGGAGTGGACATGTCTCCACAACACAGGAACTGATGCCTTGGAGAGAGTTTGAAGTGCAACTTAAGTGCAGTTACAGAAGCCTGGTTTCATTTCAAAGAAAATGTGAGGAGAAAATTGTGTCCACAAACATCTTTTTAATTACCAGATCTGTGACCCCACAAACAATTCAGCAAAAATCGGGCAAAGCAAATCTGTTCGTAGAGGAAACTTTGATTTTCCTTGATGAATCTGATGGCATAACTTCCCTCAGCTTCAGTTACAGCGGGAGCCGAGCCCTTGGTTCCTTCCAACTGCCAAACGTGCTTTGTCTTTCCCTGGAACACCCGTGCGTGTGTGTGCCGGCACATATGGCTGCTCATTTGTGTCCTCAGTCAGTCACGCTCTCCTTCCCTGCCTATTGACAGGGCATCAGCGAGTTCCCAGGCAACTGTTGCCAATAAAAACGGCGAGAGGAAAAGGGGCCATTCTTCCTTCTTAGCCCCTCTGACCTGGTTTATACTGGTCTCGATCACTGGCTTTACTCAACCAGTGGGAAGTGTGAGTTGTACTTTTGTTTTGTTTTAAACCAGAGGGCAGGGAATTCTTTTCGAGCTGTAATTTTAGTGTCCACTGGAAGGGCAAAACAGACTCTTGGAGTGGAAAAGAGGCTTCCAGTTGTGTCAGCCAAGAGCCAAAACGCAAGTACATCGTGTAACAAATAGTCAGCTTTCTTTTCAGATGCTTTTTTAAAAAAGAAAAATAATCAAGAGGGCACTTCATTTGAGGGATTTAACACTGACATTGAGATAGCTGACAGCCACATTCACACACAGCTTTTACTTTGTTTCTGGCTTATTTCAGCTTTCCCATCTGTGCAGTGGGTATCATACTATGATGGGTTTGTGCTTCTTGTGCCCACAGCAGAGGGATTTCAGTGAGCAGAAGCAGAGAAGCAGAATCACTTTGAATGGGAAATACTGATTTTGTTGAGCAGCTGCTAAAGATGGGTAGCATTTTGAGACTAGGAGAATGGCTATTAAAAAGTCAATGTTAGTAGAAGCTTTGGAGAGTTTTAAGGATTTATAGGATCAGATCTATATCAACGAGTAATTTTATATGATAGATTTACGAGCAGAACAGATAAATAAAGGAGTAATTGTTGAGATCAGGAATTAAACAGCTAGTTGAACTGGCCAGGCATTTTTTCTCGTGCAAGTTTCCAGGTAGCACATCTTCATGCTAACCAAGCTTCAGTAATACTGAACTCGCGAGAAACTTAACAAGCTGTAGTAAAGTCTCCAGTGTCCCAAAAGAATCCCAGAAGGCTTACCAGTCTTTGTGAAATAGAAAAGTGGTGAGAATGTTTGCATTTCCTCCCTCCATTTCAAAATCAAGTCTCTGGATCTGGGGTTTACCTGGGAGGTTTTTGCCGGTGTTGCTGTACCACAGCTCACTGGAAATGCCTTACTGCCTGCTCCTTGGGATAAGTGCAATCATCAGATGTCATCTGGCCAAATTTTTGTACTAAAAGAATAAAAGGAAAGAAATGTTGAGACAGGAGAGGAAGTCTTTTTTTCTTTCTTTTATGCTAGCCAAGCTTTGAAAATGGATGATGACTTACGCCAGGGGCTATGTAGAGTGTTCTAGAAAATAATTTACATTTGCCTTTACAAAATGAATTCATCAAAGGTACTCTGTAGGAATTTGCCTTAAACTGAGATAGTGTCTGAAATAAAATAGTCCAGTCCCTTTTCACTTCTTCTGTTGTAAATTTTGGATGTGATTCTGTAGAAATTAAGGATTTTTGCACAGGTGTGAGAAAAGCTCAGTTCCTAATTTTTTAAGATGAACTTCCTATACTACCATATGACTAAGACATTACCTCTTGACATAGCATTTTCTCTTAGACCAGCTGAGAGGTTGAGTTTACATCACTGTCAGTGAAGTAAAACCAGGCTTTTGCACAAGCAGAAGATCCCCTCTCAGGAAGAGACGGAGTGAGTCCTTGTAGGCTCATCAATAGGAAGGGAGCGCAGGTTAGTTCCAGTGAGATGTTTTTTGGGGTTTTTTTTGTTTTTTTTTTCCCACAGCTCCTTTTTATGGCTGTGCATAGCAGGCGCTCTCCGAAGCGCTCTCAACTGTGGTTTGTGAAGATTCCCCACAGGTCAGACTTGGGGGACACACTGGCAGCCAGCATGTGTGCTGTGAAGGCAAGAATAGAAAGCAAATACTTCCCGTAATCACACGTCCCAAAATGACAGGGTAAAATGAGTACTTATGCTTCCACCAGAGCAGTGAAAAATGGGAAGATGGAAAGTCTGGACTCCTGCCCAATGAAACCAAAATTGTAAAAAAGAAAAATAAAACAAATGCTACATACACTCCCTAGAACTGACACTGCAATGTGGCAATTTTTTTCTCTTTTAAATATATACAGTAGACAAGCAGTAAATCTTCTTACAGCTCCATAGAACAGCATTATTTTTAGCTTTTTTTTTTATTATCGAGACAACCCTTCATAGCTCTTTCAATCTGTACCTGAGTATATTTATTTTTTTTTAATCCACATGAAATTGCAGTCCTTATAAAGACCTCTAATACCTTATTAATCATTTCTGGACTATGTCACAAAGAGGCTTTAGGAAGCAAGTGTTCTACCCATCAGTTGATGTGCTTGTGAGGGCTTAAAGGATGCAGATAAAGGGCCCTTTTTCCCACATTGAAGATACCTCTCATTTTGCATTTTTTTTAAGTTTGACTTTAACTTGAAATTTGAAAGAAGTCTTAAGACAACCAGAGAAGCACAGAGCAGCGCACTCCCTTTTCGTGTGGTTCAGCCTGGGTTTAGATAGACTCAGGCCTGAGGTTCATAAAAGCACCAGGTGGAGGTTTGTAAGTTCAGTTCCCAGGTTCAGGAATCGTGGTCTTGGTAACCTCCAGAAGGAGCTTTGAATACTTGTCACTGGTAAAAGGTACTTTTCTTCTGAAATGCCATTTTCTAAGGTCGTGCCATCAGGAGCCTGAACCAGTCTTGGGGCTCTGCAGAAAAAAGTTACTTGGGCACTACTGGAGGAAGAGTTACCACACAGCGCCGTGACTTCATTGTGCTTAAAATAAGACTTTGCGTCCTTTTCTTCTAAGTAAAAGTAGAGGATAAACCTCAAAGCACCCATTTTGTATCTACAGGTCAGCTGAGTTTAAGTGGTCCATGGTCCCACAAGTGAACAAGAAAAGCCATTTAGAACAGAACCTAAAAGTTCTGACTTTCAGTTCCCGCTTGTGTTACTCAATGTGTGCTCTTCAGGGAGCAGGAACAGAACCCATATACTCTGACTTCTCAGCAACAGTCTATGCAGATAGTTTCTGGAGACTTTCCTAGGGCTCTCCAGGCATTACGAGTAGCATGAAATACAGAGGTTGGGGTAGTTGCTTAGATTTGTTTTCATCACTGAGTGTGAAAAGCCATCAGTGCCTGTAATAAGATGCTTTCAGAGCTTCTCATACTTGTTTATTTTATTGAATAGATGTGCAGGTGACAAGGGTAATGATCTCTACAGTTTTTTGTTCCCTTGCTGTGCTCAGACTCCCAGCATTTCACCTTTTGTGAAATGTGCCTTTCCTGCACAGAAATGTTAAATCACATATGAAAACTTTGTCCCCGTAATGTTTAACAGCCACGTTCCCAAGTCAAATAAGCAGCACTAGCAGCGTTCTCACATGCTTCACTTGCAGATGCCATAACCGAATGCAGTGCAGTTGCCTGGAAAGGTAGTTTCAATCCATCTTTTTTGCTGTGTATAGGGTTTTTTTGGGGTATCAGATAAGCTTATTCTTAAGAGCAAGCTAGTGTTGGTGAAATACGCTTGGCAAAACCTGGAGAACAAATAGAACATCTCAGTAGCGCGACTTGTCCTGGCTTCTAGTGTGCTTTTGCTCTGGTGCAACTTACGAGCTTTTGAAAATGCCATCCATCCTGCCTGAATTCTGACACAGAGAAACACCTCAGAAGGGTGAGAAAAAAGGCTGTTGATGAAACTCCCGCTTGGTCCTTGCCTTCCCTGAGTATGTTAAAACGATGCCGAGTTTTCCCAGTAAGATGTGTACTTGCCCAGTCCACTCCTTGTAACCCAGCAAGGACCTAATGGATGGGTCTGCATGAAGTGCTGAGAAAAACAAGCCTGTTGCTTGGCTGGCACAAACCTGCTAGAGATGGCTCTCCGCTGCTCTGGAAAACGCCTGGTATCCATAAATTGAAATAGGTGGAAATTTTCAGGCACTTTGGTAACATTTTTACTGGTATATCTGTAGTGTCAGAGGGGTTTATTCTTGACACATCTTTTAAAGCAGAACGGAGTTGGTGTTAGTTTCCTAGGGGAGGGTAGTGGAAATTATTTCCTTCGGATCTTAGAAATCAATCAGTAGCAAAACTTGGAGTCACAAGCCCTTTTCTGTTTGTGTGTTCCACCCCTGTGTTCTCTACAAAAATCATCTTTCCTAGCCAGTTTACCCAAGGAGGAAAGTTTTATTGAGGCTAGGTGTCAGGCTAGGCTTTCAGAGTTTCCATGGGCTGCGGTGCAGAAGCGTGCGTTGCCAACAGGGTCTCGCACCTTTACCGCTCTCAGTAGGACAGTCGCTGCTTTAGGTGTTTGCCTAAATTCCATATTCCCTTGGAGCCTGTGAGTACATGTGAGCTGAGATGGTCAGATGATCATTTTTAAGAGGAAAAAAATATTAAATAGCAATTAAACAATAATTTTTAATGCAAGGCTCACGAAATTTGTGGGGAGACCTGGCTCACCCAGTGGACCCCAAGTGAACCTCAGGTACAGACCAGCAGAGCCGCGCTGCAGCAGCACAGACTGGGCTGCAGCTTTAGCTCTTGACGCCAGCGTGGGCATTTGATGCTGGTGGTAAAAACGTGCTCACTATCAGACTTTTGCTCTTTCAGTGTATTTTTATCTTCTGATGTCTGACACATTTTGAACCCAAGGAGTCTCTCTCCAGGGTTTCAGCATGCTTGTATCAGACCGGCATCTGGTCTTGTGGTTTGTGCCCCTAATGAGAAAGCTGCTTAATTTTCACACCCAAAGTATCAGATGAGACAGGAAGCCCCACCCTTTCTCATGGTGTAACTGAACTCAGCTCTTTGCATAAACTAGCAGCCGAAACAGTAGCCTGAACAAAATTATTGTATCTGTATCCTATCCTTAGATATACAGCTCCCTCCCTCCCCCCCCCCCCCCCCCCCCCCCCCCCCCCCCCCCCCTTTTTTTTTTCCTACTCTGGTTATATGTGCTTTTCTAGCTGCACAGTTTTCAGTGGAGATGTTTCTGACTTGCACCCGAGTTAGGAATATGAAATTGAATTCTTCAGCCTGCCAGTATCCTCCCAGTTATTTTTTTTAAAGAGACCTAAATAGATTTCTATGCGTTGGGATAGCTTGATAAGCTTTTGGGGACATGAAAGCTTTAATTTCTAAAGATGCCACATTGGATGCCGTGATTTCTGCTGGTGCGGTATCCACGCTTCCAGTCCACCTTTAAAAGGAGTGGCCTGGGCCAAGGCACAGACTCCCCAGCCTCATCAGTCTGCACTGAGCATCCTCTGTCCCTTTAACTGTCCAGCTCCTGCACAGAGCCCCGTGCAGTGGGTCACTGCATCTGCCCCCAGCCCCTCAGATGTTCCCAGTGCTGCAGTAGCTGCGCCAGCACCAGGCTGGCACTGCATCACTGCCTTTGGAGAGCAGAGAAGCCTGGAGTTTTTACTCTTTCACTCATATCCTTCACCACACGTTGTGGAAATGCATTCACACCTAGCCTGGAAAGGTTACAAACAGATAAACATATGCCGTTACCCTGTTTTAACAGAGATCTGTGTTTTCAATTAGGTTTTGGAATTGGATGCCAAACTTAGACCCAGATATGGGAAGGTTTTATCGGCAGAGGATAGATCAGAATTTGGAGCATGGCCTGCTTTTCTGAAGGTCCATTTCTGAGCTAAAAGTTCCACAGGCGAGGAGGCCTCTTAAATATTTTCAGCTCGTTTCACCTCCTCTTTTCCATTCCTAAGGCGGCAAAAGCAGCCCATTTTTCACTGCCACATGCATCACTATCATCAGCTGAACAACACAGCAAAACCTGGGCTGACAAGCACCCAGAAGTTTGAAGGATTTTAACACGGTCCTTGGTGTTTTGTGAACATGGAGCTGCACTGAGTGTTCGCCCTGCTTGTGGTGCCGGTTGTTTTTTTACACAAAGCAGAAATGCACGCGTTTGGCAATACACACCTTCATGTAGGCTTAGACAGTCAGTTGCGTAAGACCGGTTGCAGTGCCGTTGCCATTTTGCAGGATTTGGGCTGTGCTGGCGTTCGGTCCTTCCCAAGGACGTGCTGTCCTGTTTGTCCTGGTCTTAGCTTATCCCTTAGCAGATAGCTGCTCGCATCAGAGTCTCGAAAAGGCACAGCAGTCACGGGGCAGCGGAGCGAAGGGCGAGAGAACAGCCCTCAGCTGCTCAGCCCAGTTACGTAGTGTTGGAAATGAGGGAAAAGAAAGTGAATTACTTCAGCAAATGTATTTTGGTAGATCCCCAGGCACCAAGAATCATATCCGTGAGCACTCCCAAATCTTAAGAATATTTTCTGCGCTCATTTTCCATTTTGTGTTGCAATGAGAAGTAACATTCGGGTGTCGTGCTGACCTGGTACTGCCTGGTCTGCTGCTTGTGTTCGTAGCACGAAGTGCTGGAGAAGGCATGCCTTTTTGAGGAGGAGAGGGTCAAAAATTCTTTTTACTGGTCTCATGGTTTGTTACTGTAAAACTTAACTGAAGTAGAAAATTAGATGTGACATGTCAAATGTGGCCCTGGTTGGCGAGCGGCCAAATTGGGCCGCTTCATTTCAGTTTGCCTTAAAATGGCTGACGTGACAGTTCACGTGCCCAAATTTCCCTTTGGAATGTACTTTTGAAATCTTTTTTTAGTAACTTTATAAATCTTTTTGTATCTGTTTTTCCTCAAAAATCAGTTGCTTCAGAAAACAGCAGCCCAAAAGCTGAAGTAAATGTTTCACGTAGCATTTCTGGGCCCACTTTGTATCGTGAAGTTTCTTACATCTGTGGACTGGAGCAAATGTATGTTAAGAAATCACTTTGCCCAGCGCAAAGCCCATTTGACAACAAATTATTAAGTTGCCTACAACAGAAGAAAAACCGAATAGCAAATAAGGAAATGTTTATTTCCGTCTTCTAGGGTTTGAGTTCAAGTTTTTTGTAAGTCATTTCTGAAGGTGGCAAAAAAGTTACATCAGATTTTCAGTATTTCTTTTGCAACTTTGTATGTTTCATTATTTGGCAAAGAGAGAAAATGAAATAAAATCAGCCATATTTGAGCCAATACCTAGGTTTGCTGGCTGCTGTGGCTGGGTTGGAAGTGTCAGAGTGGGGTATATTGTTGCCTGGAATCTGTCCGAGAGTGGGATGTAATTGGTGAGTCATACGAAGAGAAGATTTTGTGTTCAGTATCTAGTCTTGTTGCGCATCTAAGTAGCTTCCTATAGTTGTGAGCAAAGTTGTTTCTGCCTCTTCAGGGTCGGATGGCTGCGCAGAATAAGAGTTGTGCCACACAGCACGTCCCTGACCTGCTCTGGGTGTTTATAGGTGGCATTTTTGATGAGTTTGCGACACAGCCGCAGTATTTCTGCGGAGGGGGACCAGAGTGCTTTCAGTGGGATGTCCAAGCAGAGAGACATATAGAAGAGCAAAAATTTAATCAAATGACTACAGGTTGTAGTCAGAAACCTTCCGTTTCATGAGTCTTGGAGATGACCCCCCGTTTCTTGCCTAATAGCAACATGTAGTGCCTAGTACTTCATAGACCAGCTGGGAAACTACCAGAACTATTACATTTTTACATTGTTGAGATGGAACCTAAACACAGGGTGGGTTTCTTAAAGCCTCCACTGAGAGGCAATCCCCGCCTCAGCCAGCAGATATCCGGGTAAACGAAATGGGGTGGTGGATGGAACGGAAACTGGCGGGGGTCATCACAGCAGCTCAGAACTTAGGCCAGCAGCAGCCCTTTTGTGAGTCTAGCCAAAGGTGACCTGAAGTCAGAAAAATTTGTGCACCCCACTTAGCACCTGCTTTTCTCTCCCCTTTTTTGCACCCCATTCCCACCCCTGTGGGGAAGGCAAGCCTGTTTCTCCTCCATGCACACACCTTGTTCAGTGCTTTTGTTTCTAGCAGCAGCTCATGATTTCAGATCAGTACTGGCTGCTGGCAGCAAAAGGTTAAGCATCATGTCCCAGGTCTGCTGAACTGCTGTGTGCTCCGAGCCCTCCTGATGGTTGGTGTCAGCCTTGATTTAAAGGGGAAAGACGAGGGACAGTGGGGAAAGCTGGAGATGAGACAGGATTGCTTTAAAAATGCAAATGAGATCATTCTGTTGAAATATCTCCCCTCAAACCTTTCTAAAACCTGACACTTGCTCTCCTTTTCCCAAAGTTGCTTATCGGGACCGTGATGCCGCTGGGCTGCGAGCGGTGCGGTGGAGGGTACCGGAGGGGTGCCGTACTGGCCGAGGTGGCCGTCTCCACGCCTGCCTGAACAGAATGTTCTGCAGACAGCAGAGCGCGGATGGTCGGGGGGAGGAACGGGTTTCCATGCTGAGTCTTGCCACCTGTTGCCTTTTCCATTCCAAGCCCCCCTTCCTCCCCACCCTCCACCCCAAGTTCCCCTCCCCACACAGCTCACCATCCCCAGTGGATAGGGTTGGGATCAGTAGTCACTTGCCAAATGCCTTTCTAATGCTGTCACTAATTCTGCACAGACAGCATCTCTGAAAGCAAAAACAAATCTTTTCCAATGCATTGTCCTGCGTTTTCTACAAAAAGCAGTTAGAAATGCCTTTCCTTAGTTGCGTTAGGTGGGAGGGACCATGCCACAGCCACTGCGAGAGTCAACCCCAGGGAAGCCTGAAGCTGTGCTGAAAGAATCTGCTGCAAATCCATTGAAGCTGGCATTTGGCACTGGCACGGGCTAATTTTGTACTTGGGGTTACACATATACACACCCCTGTCATTCTCCCTCATCTGCTACATATGGAAAGCTGCCCCAAGCTCCGGAGTGCCAGGGAATGTTTTGCTAAAACCTCCAGACTTGGTTTGATTATGTTACTATGCACACTGGGCTGTGGAAGCGGCAAGAGTGGTGTGTGCTGCCAGATGAACTGGCACCAGCTAGTCACCGGCTTGAGCCACGGTTCCACACGGCTGCCCTGCTGCCATGAAAGTAGTAGACTGCTCATGGACATGAGGTCATAATTTCCTGCTAATTAAGGTGTGCAAAGGGGATGGCATTGCTCTAGTTACAGGGCTGTTGGGTTTGCCTGGAAGTCAGCTGGGAGTCTGGAGGAGTGCTTTTCAGTTCCCCGTGTACTCCTCACGTGAAGTCCTTTAGATCACCCTTTTCAGGGTTGAGTAGCCATCTGGAGGGGCGGTTTCCAAGTTCCCAATTCAAGATGCCTTGAAGGGGACTGATCTGCAGAACACAAGACATTGGCAAATAGGATCCTTTCTTCCACTGGCAAGTAGACCTGGTTTTGAAGCGTTTCTGGCTCTCAGAATGTTGCCATGCCTGTGTTTTACAGACGCACCTGTATAAATACTTGTTTGCCCACAAAAATCACAGTGGAGGTGTAAGGATGAAAACATTTAATGCAAATAGGAGCGATTACTAGCCCTTGCAGCATGGTTCTGCCACCTTCCTTAGAACTGGGCTGAAGGTGAATGTGGAAAGGTAGAGAGTTTGGAACGGCAAAAAGAAAGAGAACAAAGAAAAAGGAATAGAAATTGAGGTGGTATGTTTCTCTTATTATTTCTGGTCGTGAGGCAGCATAAGGTCCAGAACCTTCTCCCTCCCTGCTGATAGATGTGTTTGTACTGGCAAGGCTTCAAGCTGGTATCCCCAGTGCACCAGTTAAACCAGTAGTTACCAATTTTTTTGCAAGCCACGCTGGGACTATAGGAATTTTATTCCTTCACAGTGTTGAAGGAAAGGGGTTTTGCTTGCCAAAGGGCTTTCTTATGCTTGAGGATGATTTATGGGCCAAGCTGAGCCACTTGTGGAAAAGGCAAAGCAGCTCTTGGCAGCACCCCCAGAATCCACTGCAGCTGTGGGGTAGTGAAGTCATCGGCATAACAACCACTGCAAACAGAATAACAAAGTCTGTTCTGTTCTCGTTTAAAATAATCTTTCCAGTTCAGCAACCACATTAAACCTTACCTTTCTGCATACAAAAATAATAAAAGACCAATAGTTCTCTGCAACATGGTGTGAATGTCTCACTTACGTTACTGCCTATCGCTCCTGCACCATCTACATTTTACTGGAGTATTTGAAATGAAGGAATGAAGCCACATCATGTCACAGTTTGTGTCTGTCCCTTGTTTTCACTCCTTTGTTTGTCCTTACGTTTTAGAAATCAGAAAAAAATCCCAGTGTTTCTTTCTTTTAAATACAGAATTTGCTTTTGCCTTATAACCTGTTTTTAAGTTGATTGCAAAATGAGTAATTCTGTCTTTGATTTTTTCTGCCTGTCTTTGTTTCAGGTCCCTTCAGATCCTCCTGCTTCCAAAAAGCCCAAAATAGATGACTCTGCTTCCCAATCTCCAGCTTCTACTGAGAAAGAAAAACAGTCCAGTTGGTTACGGTCCTTATCCAGTTCATCTAATAAGGTGATTGCTGAATATTTTGTAACCAAAAGAGAGATCAAATTAGCATGTAGCATGGCTCTACTGAAAACAGAATGAGAAAAAGAACTTGCCCGGGTTTTCTACATCAATAACATTTCAGTCCTCCTGCTAGTAACCATTGAGCTATACAGTCCTCCCAGTTTCCTTGCTGTCTCCCAGTGTTCACTGGCTTTCATTGTGACAATGAAATAAGCAATTCCTTCGTGCCTTTGAGGTACAAGAATTTGCAAGACTTGAGAGCCTTTTGCAGTCTCTGCAAACTACATATAACCTGTTGGCAGAGAAAAAACATGGGAGGTTTTGCATTAGTGCAGTCCCCCTCTTCTAGTGGAATCTACTAAGTAGGTAGGTCCTAGCCGGGGGTGGTGGTTTCAGAGATCACAGAATGCATACTGAAAAGCATCACCACTCTGATGCACTCCATTTTGATTTATCGTTTAAAAGATTGTTTGTATTTACTTGTTTTTCTTTCCCCTCCTTCCCAGAGTATTGGCTGTGTCCATCCCCGTCAGCGTCTCTCAGCTTTCCGGCCCTGGTCCCCTGCTGTATCGGCAAATGAGAAAGAGCTCTCAACCCATCTTCCCGCATTGATCCGAGACAGGTAAGGGGGCACAAGCTGAAGGGGGAGTGGGGTCAGCAGCTGCGGAGGTTCGTTTGACAGCGGGTGTTGCTTTATTTGCTTTATGTTTGTCGTCTTGCACTGTCAACTGATGGCTTTGTAACTCAGTCGGTCCACTAGTACTAGACCAAAAAGCATTTGCAGCTACGATGCTTTGACTTGCACAAGAGAAATAAAAAAAAAGTATTGATAAAATTAAATATTGAATCATTAAATAGGTTTTCTTAGGTGAAATGTGCCATGAAAGTCTGAAATGAAGGCTGCTTCTGTGAACCTATGATCATTTTGGGGTAGAGTCATAAGAAGTTCTCGAGCTTCACTGTTTAAAGGAAGACTGAGTTACTCTCCCAGGGCAGGTGCTCAGGGACTGGCCGGCTATTTCCAGGCAACTGGCACTGGTAACTGCAGCAGCTCCGTCACACTGGCGGGTCAGTGTGGCCAGCACAGCTGGGTGCTCCCTCCTGTTGCCAGTAGCACAGGAAGATGAAGGGCTGGTTGGACAGCGCAGGCTACCCTGGAGCCTCCCGATGCCCGTGGTCCTGGCAGGTAACGGCAGCGCACATGGGGCAGGAGAGCCTGTGGAAGGCTCCTCAGCTTCTAACACCCATCAGAATGCTGATGCTTTAGGCCAGGTTCTGTGCTTGGATAGCAACATAATTAAACTGGTACGAGAATGAGTCTCCACCCGTAAGAGGTGGGACTGCTGGTGTCACAGCTCAGAAAGTGTTAGGGCAATTAGACGTTCCTCCGCCAGACTGGAACTGTTTGGTCTGAAAAACCTTTTTGCCAGGTTTCTGCCTAAGGGTAATGATTCCTTTGGAAGGTTTGACTAACGTGGCCAGGTGTTTTTAGGGAGTGTTATGGAGAACATATTTTGCTGCCTTAATGAACAAGTTTCTTAGAAGCTGGGGGGATTGATGTTAGAAAAAAAAAAAAGGAAGGAAAAGAAACCTCCCAGCATATCCTTGCTTTTAAACAGGCTGTTAAATGAGGTAGGGAGAGAAGGCCTATACTGGTGGAAGAGCATGTCCTTGCTATCCCTGTGAGAAATGTGGCCAATTGAAGTCTTTTTGGGGGGAAAAAACCCACCTTGAACAGGTTCAGGAGAAATTTTACTACATAACTGAAGAAACATCATGTAGTAGATGCTGGATGGAAGTTGCAAAGACAGTCTTTGCTGTGTTTTTTGCAAAATTTTATGTATTTGACATTACAGTATTACTGTCCTTGAACATAGTTTGTTGGGTTTTTTAACTGGTTTTCCATCTGTGCACCCAGATGCATGCTGTGTCAAAAAATTAAAGATACACAAGAATCTGGTTTTTGCATTCTGTGGCCTTTCTTAAGGCAGTGCCGTTTCCAAGTTTACAAAACATTTGTGGATAGACAGAAGTAAAAGTGTGCAGTTAGGTAAAATAGTAATGCGTGAAGATCTTTATAGTTTTTAGACTCTGGAAGATCTCATCTCTTTGGTGCTCGTAGAATATCTGGCACTTGGAACATGATCCCTTCTGAACTGGGTGGAGATTAGCTGTATAAATCATCCCCGTGTTTAAATGAGTGCTAAACAGTAAGCAAATACATAGGCAGGTTCTTAGCTGGTGTAAATCAATGGAACTTCCCTGTCATTCCAGTAAGTGTCTCGCAGTTTCAGTGTAACACATGGATTGGGAAGCATTGTAAAGCCAGGAATATGACTGTTTTCTCCTTCCTTTTGCTTCCCCCTCTCCAAAACAGTTTTTACTCCTACAAAAGCTTTGAGAATGCTGTGGCCCCCAATGTGGCACTTGCACCTCCAGCCCAACAGAAAATTGTGAGCAACCCACCCTGTGCCACAGTAGTATCACGGAGCAGCGAGCCACTGAGCAGCACTGTCCAGCCACGGAAAAGAAAACTTGCTGCAGAGAACACAGCAATCCCAGAGGCAGCAGCCGCTGTCACAGCCACTGTTACTGCCACTGAAGAGGATAAGGAATCAGAAGCAGAAATTGAAGTAGAAACCAGGGAAGAATGTAAGCGACAGTTTTATCTGCTTTTATTTTGTTTTATTTGTGCTGGATTTTCCTCAGCAATCCGCTGGAGTTAGCTGTTTGACTGGGGTTGTGTTTAAGTGTAATTCTGGAAGTCTAATACCTCAATGCGATGTCAAAATACCAAAAAAAATGAAGAATGGCCCATAAGCTGGGGGGGGTGTTTTCCTGGGAGAGGAACATGCATCAGCAAAAAAGCAGCACCTGAACTGCAGGTGCCGACTAACCTGGATTTTTGTATTGACGTAGGTAAGCATTGTGCAGAAGACAAAATGTAGGTGGTGGTCACATAAAAACTGGTGGTTTGCTATCTTATCAAGAGCCTTCCATAAAAGCCTTTGTGGGATGCACACAAATAGCCTGCGCAACTTCCAGAGCACACGTGTGTGCAAGCGTGGAATTTTGTGTCAGACAAAGAATATGGCCATGCAGTTTCAGTGCCGCATC
The DNA here is from genome assembly GCF_017639655.2 of Falco naumanni. Classification (NCBI taxonomy): domain Eukaryota; kingdom Metazoa; phylum Chordata; class Aves; order Falconiformes; family Falconidae; genus Falco; species Falco naumanni. Next base: position 14,560,180 of record NC_054056.1, read on the forward strand.
TGCAGAGCTGAATTCCAAAGGCAGAGATCAGGAGCCAGGATGCTCTTCAACAGTATTGTGGTCTTGGGCTGCTCGTGAGAGATGAGGACACTGGCATCACCTTATTAATGTCACTTAGGTAATTCTGCCGCTGCCCTCAGTGTGTTCAGTCCTTACTCGGTGCAGGCAGGTCATGCAAAAAGAAGAAATTTTACCCACTGAAAAGAGCAGGATCACGTAGGTTTCCCTGAAGAAATCTGTTTCTTCACACTCACAGAGAGAACACTGTTTGTGACATAAATTCCAAAGTCCCAATTCAAGCAAATAGTAAGTTGGTCCCTTCAGTCCGTCAGGTTTGCATTTTCATTATATTTCAAGTATCAAAGTATAAAACAAGTATTTTCTTTCTTCTGGTTTGGTTTTTTTTTCATTGAGTATTATCTCCTCTGTACAAAAGGGCCTCTATATTTTGAGCTACATTAGTTTTAGACACTATTTTATTAATCTTTGATGTTTCTATTTTTCAGTCACCTCCTCCTTGTCCTCGCTCTCGTCCCCATCCTTTACTTCATCCAGCTCTGCAAAGGACATGAGCTCACCTGGGATGCAAGCCCCAGTCACAGTCAACAGTTCATATGAGGTTGCACCACATTCTGACTCTCACAGCAGTGGGTTGGAAGCTGAGCTGGAGCACCTAAGGCAGGCCCTGGACAGTGGCCTAGATACAAAAGAAGCCAAAGAAAAATTCCTCCATGAAGTTGTTAAAATGAGAGTGAAGCAGGAAGAGAAGCTAAATGCTGCCTTGCAAGCCAAACGCAGTCTACACCAGGTAATGTTGCAAAACCGCTTTCTCCTACCGCTGTCTGCAAATACTTTTCCAGGTAGAAACCATTAGGTAGTCTCATGTAAAAAAGAATTGCCTCATCTTTCCCAAATAGTAACAGCCTTGACTGGGGTACTGTTTGTAAATTCAGCCGGGAAACCAAAGTGTACAGGAACCGTTCTGACATTTTTAAGCTCGCCACCTGTTTTTGCCTTGGGGTATAAATCCATGGTTACCGAAATCAACATCTCTTCAATACCGAAAAAAATCTGAAAAAGTCCAGCACAGACTTTTTGTTTTCATTTCGCTGAACTAGAAACTCGTCTGTCCCTTAGGAGGCTTTCTCTGTAGTTTTAAAAGACCTGTGGAAATCCTGCCGTTGCCTAGCTGAGGGAGGGCATTCCTGGGACGCAGAGGCACTTGCAGAAGCTCTGGTGAAGAGCTGAACCCCAGGGCTTTGTTAGGCACTCCGTTAGCCATGCGTCACTGAATCGTTCTTGCTTCCTTCAGTGGAGAAGCTCCTTGTTTCTGGAAGGGCTTGATACAGTGGTCGTACCAAAGACAGAGCGGTCAGACAAAGGCTGCTAACGGCCAGTACTTCTCTGCAGACCGCAGTGGCTGGACAGAACAGCGGGTGAACAAAAGTAGTATGTAGAAATGAAAGCTAGAGCCGATGTAGAAGATTTGCATGTCCTCTGAATATTGTATGTGGAGCTAGAAGTGCAATCCGTTAGCTGCAGCTGGGGTGCTGACTGTAAAAGAAAGGCCTTGGTTCATCCAGCGTGGGAGATGGAAAAGCAGGACTTGTGCTGTTGCTCGAAAGCAGGTATACAGTCGTGTTAGCTGGCACAAGGCATTTTGTTTCTTTGGGGAAAGGACAGAGCTCACAGGTGTGATTTGTGTCCAGTATGACCGCTCGGTTTAAAAAAACACCCAAAGCCCCAGTAGTTGACTCCTACTACCAGGCAGGAGGAGGTGAGAGAGAGATTGTATCAAGTGCATAAATAGCATGGCAATTAGAGTTTTAAGAAAAGTTTGCCAGCTCAAATGGCTGCAGGAGGTGCAGTATAGCGAGGCACTCTCTGTGCCGCGTACCTCTCGGGTGGAGGTGGCTCGTTCCACACTAGCTGCAGGTCCAGGGCCCGGAGAAGGAAGGCCGAGAGCTGTCTTTGCAACTGGCACCTTTGGCAAATCATTTCTTTCCTTTGTGTTTCAGTAAATGTGTGTCTTGTTTTATGTATTTACAATATTTACAAGCTGTACATATTCAAAGTTAATTTTTAAATACCTACACTAAATACGCAGTGCGTACTTAACATAAAGCAGGAATCACATGAAGTAGTTGAAGCAGAATGGAGTGTGGAGGCATTCCATCAAGCAACGTGGCAGAGAGAGAGGGAACAGGGTACCTGGCCGTCATTTTTCCACTGGGGCAGCTGCGGGTTTCCAGTTCCACACACAGAGAAGGTGCATGTGTGCAGGCGCCCAGAGGCAAGGCTGAGCTAACAATGGCCTGGCTGGGAAGTGAGATTGTCAAGAGAGCGCATTTCCCATGACCCGGTTGCAGTGTTATTAACAGAAACTCTTTGCTGTGAGGGTTTGACGCTGACAGAGGAAGTGCTGCTTCTGGGGGGGGTGAAAAGTCCAACTTTAGTTTCTCATTTAACCATTTAGGAGACAGACCTTCAGTGAGCCACAGTTTTGTGCTTATGGGGAACATGTCTTTCTAACAACAGCTTTTTAACAACTTAGGAGATTCTTCCTTTGTACCTTTAGGTTCCTTGTCGTTATCACATCAGCCAACGGCTCTCTCTGGGCTATGAGATCTCAAGGTAGTGGCTCCTATTAAGAACGTGGACAATGAGAGTGGCCATTCCCAGAGCGAAGCACGCCTTCGATTTAGCTTAAGGTTTTAGCCTGGAGTTTTCCAGACACTGTGACAGAGCAGTCTGTTGGCTGGTTGCCAAGAGACTTAGATGCGACACACCAGTTACCTGTAGCAAAACAAAATTGCCTAGAGTTAGAAAGAAGATACACAATTTGTCTTTTGTCGTACTTGCCTTAAGTGTTTTTTTGGGGGAGGCTTGATAAAATGGAACCCCTTACTGATTTCTTCAGCGAGCAGTAAAGTTCCTTGTTCGGCTTTGCTGTACACAAAGGGCATTTGCAAATGGCATTTATCATAACATGGTGTATATGCAGCGTCTTCCGTTATGGTGCAGGCATTGCAGTTGGTTGGTTTAAAACTTTGAGCTAGTGCGGAGCACATTGCTAGTAGCTCTCTCCAACTGCAGTTCATCTTTATTCAGTCACAGATGGTCACAGCTATTTTGCTTGACAAAGCAAAACGCGGCTGTAGCATATAGCTTTTTATTATCCAAGAATTCAGGGTATCTTGAGCGTACATGTTGATTTAAAGGAGAAGAGCTTGTACAAAGTTCAGGATGAGGTTTAGATGTGAGCCTTCTTGGTCATAACCAGCAGAAGGTGGGAATTCCAGCTGGATCACTTCCTTTACGGTTCTGTTTCCTTGGTGTAATCTAGTCTCTGCTCCCCAGTTCTCACAAGTTAACTGCTTCTGTATCCTAGGAGCTGGAGTTCCTAAGAGTGGCTAAGAAGGAGAAACTGAGAGAAGCAACAGAGGCGAAGCGCAACTTAAGGAAAGAGATCGAACGTCTGAGAGCTGAGAATGAGAAGAAAATGAAGGAAGCCAATGAGTCTCGGATACGACTGAAGAGGGAACTGGAACAAGCCAGGCAGATCCGGGTGTGCGACAAGGGCTGTGAAGCAGGCAGGCTCCGGGCCAAGTACTCAGCCCAGGTAAGACCCAAACACTGAAAGCTGTCAGGGAAGCAAAGCTTCCTGCCGCTGTGGTGCTCAGTGCTCGGGGTTAGGTCAGGTGTCTGTCCGCCTTCCAGTGCCAGGGGCCTTGTTTTGTCGAATTTGATCCAAGTCCAGCTCCTGTCTGTGTAGCGCCCCTGCCCTGTGATGCCAGTTGGCCACCCCAGCCCTAACGCAAGGTGTTACCAACCTGCCTGCGCTCCCACCGCCCCGTCAGTCCCACAGTTCTGCCAAGAACTCTGCACATTTGTCAGCTGAAAATCACTATTTACAGAGAAGACAAACGCTAGACATTATTTCAGTTCCACAAATACTCTGTTGGCACCGCCAATGCATAGGGATCCATTTCAGAACTGTAAATATTGGGCAGAGCCACTTTCTCTGCTAGTGTTTTCCCTTGAAGATCAGCCTGGACCTCCAGGACCTCTTCAGGACTAGAGAAGGGGCCAAGGCCCGTCCGTAAGCACACCACAGTGCTGGGGGGGAAGCACTGTTTACAGCTGTAAAGCCTAAGAGCACCAAACTGTCAAGCCTGAGAAAAGCCTTCCAGTTTGATCTCAGGGAAAGCTCTAGGAATGCAGGAACATGTTGTTACAAGCAACATGTATGCTCTAAGCTTTCGTCCTAAAATTCCCTCCCCACCCTCTCTGCATCAGATTCTCTTGTAAAAAAGGATTTTGAAGTTTCTTTAAACCACCCAAAGCCAAGTGAACCAAGAGCTGAGGCTGCACACCCTTAAGCCACCTTTTGCGTCTTGGTGTGGCGGGGCACATGGCATGCGGCATGCAAGGCCACCCACTGTTCCAAGCCCCCTGAAATGATCCTGTGTAATGTGCTGAGCTGAGAGCAGGATGGCAACCTCCTGGATTTCCATGAGAAACAGCCCTGAAGAGGAATCCATTGCATGCCCTGCCTTCCTCTTCCTCCAGTAAAACAATCCCAGCTGCCCAGTAATGCCTTTCCTATGAAAGGGCATGGTCCCACACCCACTGTTAACCCCCTCAACTCCCCCCTCCATGGAGGGGGACTCCCAAACAGCCCCTCTCCTTAAAGCTCAATGCCTTTCCTTGCCACAGCTGCCTCCCCTGTAGCTGTGCGCTGACCTGCTCCCACCTAAACATTCCTCTGCCAAACCACTGTCTCCATCACTGCTTCCCAAGCTAAAAGCCAGGCTGAGAAATGCAGGAATAAAAGGCAAGGTGCAGCAAGTGTTGGCAACAGGTGGTCTTGGAAAAATGGGGCACACTTGCCAAAATTTAAACTCCCATGGCAGAGACTTATCACTTACCATGCAACCACACAGGTGTCATACACTTGCAGGATTAGTTTGTGTGTTAAAACATAGCTGAGTTAACGTGAAGGAAACTCTTCTAGACCACGGTTACTGTAGCCGCTTTTTTTGTCACAGATGTCGTTAAACACGCTTGCTCCATGAAGGTGGTGGCACACCTAAAGTGCAAACTGCAGATATTTGGGGCAGTCACTTTAAGGGGTGGGGGGGCAGAGGAAAAGAAAGGGCAAGAGCAGTCAGACATTCTTCTAACCCCAGGCTCTCAATAACGGGAAGGGGAGTGGTCCACTCATACCACTATGAGACATGTCTAACCAGGAGACCAGAAGCAGGAAATGATGTGGGCTTCCTCTCTAGCATCACAGGATGTCTCACTGATAAGAGGTGTCCAGACTAAACATAACCAGATTGAGAGCTGCTGCTCTGGGCGTTGCCAGCAGTTCACTTCCACTCGGGCACAAAAAAGCAAGGCAGCAGCAAGTGCAGATAAAAGGAAACGCCATCCATACGCAACAGCTCTGCACATCTGCAGGTGTCCCCTCCCTCACCTTTGACATGCATGAAAGCTTTTGACAACGTGGAGTTTCAGTCTCCTAATATGTTTCTTCCTTGGGAGGCAATAAATAAGGTTTCCTGATACAAAATCACCTCAAAAAGAATTCAATTAGCTGAATATTCTGCAAGTTTGTCTTTAGAAAAGACACTCATGGCACATTCGCAGGATCAGCGGGGGTGTCCTGTGGTACCTAAGTTAGGCTTGCTGTCGTAGCAGCAGGGTGCAGCGCAGCAGCACGAGGACAGGGGTGAAGCCGCAGACGCGGTACTGCTGTGCTTGGGCAACAGACCGCATGGCAGCTGGTTTCTCGGGGGCTGGGACAGCTGCTTTACTCAGCAAGTACCTCAGAGGTTTCTGCATGGCCCTGAATAGAAAAATACCTTAAGTAACTTCAAAGTCTGCATTTTACCAGCGGTCAATATGACTTAAGTTCTTAGGTCATATAAAGCTTTACACATCCTTTTACCTTTAATTTGGAATGCACACAGGAAGTTTGTCACGTTGCATTCATCACTTATTATTTCAGACGAAACCGCAGTTCTCTAGGCAGGCTTAGTCTAAGAGAAACAGGCAAGCATGAGAGGAAATAAGACAACAAATTCAGGGGTGTAAGTGTCTTTGTGTAAGCTTAAAGTATTAGAGGCTTGAAACCTATGTGTGCTTTATGCCTTTCTTTTTTCTTACCTTGATACTGAGATGCAAATATGGGTGGGCTGGTGGGTTAGCATTCATTTTAGCCCCAAACATACGAGTTTTCCTTTCCTTTCTTAAATGGCAATCTTTGAAAACTGCTAATCCTATAGTTGCATATTTCAAACCGCTGCAGTTTTTCTAATGTTTCCGCATCCTTGAATACTGGGACTTTTCTCTGCCTTTGTTATCAGTAAGCAAAAAAAAATAGGAAGATTGAGCACTGGGGCCTTTGGGGAGGCCAAGGCCATCTGCGTGTCTTGCTGTAAGTTGGGAAAAGACCATTCAATCTCAGCAGGCGATCTCTCCAGAGGCTGGCCGCAATGTGTGTTTCGTTAAGTCCGTTTCTGTGCAAAGTCAGTACACGTTAGGACGCAGTGGGACCCACTCCTGCCCTCTGAAGTCCAGCTTTTTGTTTATGAGCTGAAACGTTGGTCATTTTCACTGTTGCTTAGAGAGTTTCTGCTCTTTCAGAGGGCTCCCTGCATCCCAGACTTTCTCACACCCATGTTCACAGTCCCCCTGCCAGCTACCTCCCTGTCCTCCTGACAGTCCCTTGCATATAATACAAAGGACAGGACGGTTCTTGCACAAGCAGATACCACAGTTGCTTTTGTTGGACATTAACGTATAGCTGAGGCATAGGCCCTTCACCTAGGCAACTGCGTGTCTTTGTGGTCCTCCTATTAATAATAACCACTGTAACAGAGCTGAAAGTAAATCGCCTGCGCAGCCTTAGCTTGTCGTTTCCTTTGCTGAATTGCTGGCTGCCTACAGAAACAGCAGTAATGGTTTAAGAAGTACAGCGACCAGAGCTCCATTTCACACTAAGGCACTCTTAACTACTCTGTTTTTCACCCTCCTTTCTGGAACTTAAGCCACCAGAAATATTTAAGAATTTCAAAGCTAAACAGTGCCTGCAGTGCACTTGCATAATTGTACAGTAGCATATGGAAAAAAGTAGGGGAAAGGGAATGTCTTCCTCACCTCGACTTTGCCGGTCTGACGCCTGGAAGTCCGTGGTTTTCTTATTCTTCTCACTTTGTGCTAAGGTACTAGCCTGTGTCGAAGTCTGCAGAATCACGACGGAGCCAAAATAATAAAATGGTTCATTCTGTTTCTTAATATGCTTCTCTCTAGATTGAGGACCTACAGGTTAAGCTTCAGCATGCAGAGGCTGACAGGGAGCAGCTCCGAGCTGACCTGATGCATGAAAGGGAGGCTCGAGAACACTTGGAAAAAGTAGTCAAGGAACTTCAGGAACAACTGTGGCCTAAATCAAGCAGTCAACCCAGCAGTGACAACACAACGAGCAACATCGAGAACTAAACCACCACCACCACGTCGTCTAACACACACACAGAATGACCTATATGCACAGTAAGGGAGGATGTGTGGGGTACGTGTGTAAGTGCATGTGTGAGTAGTTGTGTCTTGGCACACAGATCTATGAATATGGATTCTTATTAGTTGGAAGGCAAATGTTACTCTCTATAACAGAAGCACTGAATTACGCCTCTTTTTTTTCCAATCCATATAGCACAACATCTTACTGTGCCTATAAAACACAAAGTGTTTATAAACAAAATACTTTTAAGTCCACAGCAAATTTTCTACTGGCAAACTCCAAGCAAGCAGCACCGTCCAACTAAAATCAGAGTACACGGCAAGCACGGCAGTGTTTTTATGCTGCCTTTCTGCCTGTTGGAACATTTTGGAATTTAAAAACAAACTTTTCTTATAAGCTATTTAAAATAATTCATTACACAGACTTGGTATTAAAAAATTAACAAGATTTTTATAATGAACCTTTAAAAGCAAAACAAAAAAACCAGAAAACCTTCGATGCACAATTTTTAATGACTTGTTATAGGCTTTGGGATTCTTAACGTAGAAGCCCTCTGGTGATGATGCCATTTCATTACCAGTTTTCCAGCCTTCTAGGAAGCCATCACACTTTTAATCCCGTCACGTGGTTGTATGAGAATTTCAGAGTGCTTTTCAAAGTTGATTTTTTTCCTTAGAAAGAGTTCTCTTCATTTCCTGGCCTGAACACAAGAAGAAAGGAAGATGCAGGATTGTAAAGGGGGGGTGGGGGATTGGAAGAGATATATGCTTTAGAATTACAAGCCCAGCCTTACAGACTACAGTGTTTGCAAATCATGCCATCTTTTCTAAAGACATCTTCATTAATTGATGTGTTCAAAAGACACTTCATCCAAGAGCACTTCAGCTTTAGGAAAAGAAGGAAAAAAGGGAGGAAATGGATGATCTGTTAAGTCGGTTGAGAAATAAAGCAGAAGACCTATGCGTTTTGAAGTCATTCTGAAATCTTTACTTCAGAGCTTTCAGTTTTCTGGAAAACTCATCTTTGTTGCACCATCTTACCGTAAATTCAGTATTCACCTGCTTTTATTATGAACTGTCAGTCAGGATTTCTGTGCCCAAGGAGAGTGCAACATTGCACTATCGGATACTACAGAAAAGAAAACCAACATTTTTGCTGCTGTGAATAAGCCTACATCTTTTTAAAATTTTTTTTTGTTTTTAAAAAGAGAAATTACTTTAATTTTGGGATCCAAGCCGCAGCCCCGGAATAAAAATGCAGCATGCCATCACTCTGTCTTACTTGTGGTAGTGGTGGTGTTTATTTTTCCTTTTTTATTTTTTTTTAATTTTATTTAAAACTGCACTTTGTCAGATTCTTACTCTGCATTTTATTCCATATTTCTAAAGTTTACAAGTTGAGCATTCTATATCCTACCCTGCCTAACAGATGTGAAAATCAGCAACCCCCTTTGCCACCCTGTGACACCTCGGCATCATTTACCTTCATGCAAAATGAGGATTCAGCAGGTCTAGAATGCTACCAAATACGAAATCGGCAAACCAGTGTGCTACTGGTTGAGTTTTTAACCTGTTTTGCGTGGCTTTGTCTCTAACAGAAGTTGGGAAGCAGTAGAGATGCTCCCGAAGTGCATAACAAATAAGGTTGGTGCTTTACTGAACAAGAGAAAGGTTCTTTTTGCCCACAAACACTCACCTCTTACACGCTCAAGCTTATCAGCATAAAGCGAAAATTTGATCTGGGGCTGCAGACGTGCCTTCCAGCTCATTTTTCCTCTCAGCATCTTATATAGGCACTGCTGACATGTTTTTTTTTACCTTAAAGAATAAAAAGGACAAAAAATAGGAAAAAAAGACAACCCTATGCATCATCATACACAGAAGTTATTCTAAATGAAGAAATGTATTTCCAGTAATCTTTATTTGCTTTTGGACATTAATGCAAGCTATGTAAGCTTCAAAATTATTTCCCCGTAGACAGAAAGCGGCTTCCAATCCTAAAATTATAGTATTTACTTACAGTACATTAGAGAGAATTTTTTTTTTAAACAAGAGCTGTTTGCTTGAAACCATTATAATAACCATTATAATAACTGTGAGCATTAACAAAGAAGTTCATATATATGTTTTAGGTACAAAAGAAGAAATATGAAAGGAGTAGAATTACTGGGACGTTGTAAAACTGTTGGGAGCAAGAAACAGTTATACCAAGTAAATTACACGAACCTGTCCGTTTATACAGGGGTTTGCCCTTGTGTGTTTGGGATGCTGGAGACCGAGCCTGGGTGCCGATCTCCTCTTCTAAAGTGCAATGCAAAAGGAATTTTGATTATGCTTAAGCAAGTTGTTTTTTTTTTTTTTAATGTGTTTTTTTTTTTTCTTCTTTGTATGTTTTTTTCTGCGATTATTAAATCATATGCATGGAATTAAAATCTCTGCCATACGTATATTCATTAATGGGCATTATTACTGTCTTATGTAAAGGGTTTATGTTGTTATGCAGTATGCATAAAAATGTTCTCAGCCTTATGTTTTCCAGATCTGTATTATTCACATATTTCTTCAAGGGAAACTAAATCATTTTAGCTTTAGTTGATCATTGTGCATTTCAGAGTCTCATATGCTACGCTTTACTGCCATGTTACGAAATTACACAAAGAACAAATGTATTCCCACCCCCACTGTCAGCTTCTTTGAAGCCTTACTGCTTCAAGTTTGTTTCTTTGGGTTTCTCCCCCTGCTCTTTGTGTCTCCCCCCTTAGGACTCAACGAAAAATGCCAGCATGTCCATCTCGCTCCATCTTTGCCCCCAGAAAAGCCGCCCACTTACCTGCAGCGTGTGACTTAGTTTTTCTTTCTTGTGTGTCTAGGGAAGCACACCGATTCACGGGCACAATTTCTGCGGTGCCTACGATGCTTTTATCCTCCAACATTCACAAAATCCGCATTCTTTTCCAAGGGAAAAAATAGAACAGTAAATAGTCTTGTCACAGAACCAGCATCACTCATGCTTCCCATGCAAATGGGGTGAGATTTGCAAGACAATTCTCCAAAATGAAGCTACAGCTATTGTTATGAAACAGTGGTTTCTTCTGCCGTGCATTACGGTAATTCTGTAAAGTGGAATGTCTGACAAAGGAACCTCACAATGTTTGAGGTTAAGACTCAGTAGTATTTTGATCTCTGGGACTGAAAACTTACTAGTAAAAATGCTTATGTAAATTAAGGTTTTAAATCAGCAAGATTGAATCGGGTGCAAAAAGTCTGGGAACAACCATTCTACACCAGCAGTTAATCAACAGGAGGTTTACAGGATAGGAGCCTCTTCAATAATTTTGTTTTCCCTAAATACATTTTGTCTTAACAATAAAATATTTCTGCCAAATATATCATTCACTTCTACTTGAGAATTCCCAGGCACGTGCTTTCTTTTAAAACTGTCAGAAGACGGCCACAGAGACACTAATTTTCGAAGAAGGCTGTCAAGATGGTGGGAGTCTTCAGAGAAAAAAAAAAAAAAAAGGTTGTGAAGGAGTTTAAGGCAAGGGAGTTCTGTGTGTAATTTCTGTGTCTGCAGCACGTTGGTAGCACACCTGGTAGCCCGTTCAGATGGAACTGCTTTTCTTTTGACTTACTGTTGAGTCCCTGCTGCATTCCATTTGCACTCCGACCGGTGAGTGTAGGGATTGTAAAGTCACATCTTCTCATTTCATCTGCTCTTTAGTTTCCTTTAAGAAGTTAAAAGGGAGAAGAGGTGTTTCATACAGGCTGTTGACTCTCCCTGTACTTAAAAATATATTACTTAATACTTGTATATTCACTTTAATTACTCATTGTTTCTATTACTGAAAGAAGACTTAACGAAGGGAAAAAAAAAACAACAGCAATAACATTCATATCTATGGAGCAGCTAACTAGTATACATAATATTCTGCTTTTCAAACAGAACTAGCCAATGTAAAAAAAAAAGTTAAAAGTAAATTCAACATGTAAATACTTTTTTTCATTTTACACTGTTGTATTATAAGTGTATATGGTGTTTACTTTTTCAAAACTCTTTCTTACCTGGTAGTTGTCTTGTTTTATGAGTTGTGTTTTTAACTGAGAAGAAACTTTGCTGTCTGTTAGGAAAAACAAAACAAAATCTTTTTGCAAGTTTTAAATGTGGGTTAACCTTTCTCCATCATTTGCATTTTATTTGTCCTTATTTTCACTGTAAAGTATTTTATTACCAAAAGGCTGATTTTCTTTCCATTCTGCACTCTCATCAGTCCATGTGTTTTAGAGAGAAGTTTTGTGTTGGTTTGGTTGTTGTTTTGTTTTTTAAATCAAAAGAACTCACAGAAATGACATTTTTTCAATTGAAGAAAAATAAATCTTTACATTTATAATAGCCAATAGCATTTCAGCACATTTTTGTTATCCTGGTCTCTCCTATGCTGCTGCTAATGACAATATTATGACTTACTCTACTATTCTAGAACTATTTTTATGTAAGTAATGTATGCTTTCTTGTTTATAAATGCCTGATTTAAAAAAAAATAAGAAAAAAGCTTGGCATATTTATCTATTTCGCTGTGTACCTTGATAGTCCTTTTCCACCCCCTTTTCCACATCCCTTCCCCTTGAAGCAGATAATATTGTAAAATAAAGGACTTTATGAGATTATGTATGAAAATAGCTATGCTTATATACCACAGTGACTGAATGTACAGTGTATAGACGCATTACCTAAAATAAAATTGTTTGTCCAGAAAAAAATAAATAGCTATGGTACGTTTTTTGACTTTTCTGCGCTGGCAGCTGTGGCCTCATTGTTGAGCACCAGCAAACTTCAGCGACCACGCAGGTGTCTACCTGAAAAAGCGCTGGGTACCGCTGCTGGGGAAGTCATGACTTCTTAATTTTAGTTCACCGCCAGCAGCTGGCTTAGAGAAGCTCTGCGACGCACACGCGCACACATAACCGCTTGAAATTGTCATTTGCCTCGTCTTAATTTCCCAGGTTGCACATGTGTATGTAGCTAAAGCACCAGCAGAGGTAATGGCAATAATAATAAAACCCGCCGCCTTTACTTCAGCGCTGGGAAGGAAAGGCAGTGCCAGCTGCACTTTCTTCCAAGAACCAGATGTTCTGACAAGATGTTCCTGGGCAAGAGCCCTGGTGGCTGAACGTGGGGTTGTGTGCCGGTGGCGCCGGGACGCTCTCGAGCTGCCTCGAGAAGGGGCTGAAGAAGAGGGGATGTGGCTCAGCCTGCCGCAGCCTGGTGATGATGGCTGAGCTAACGAGGCGTGGGCTTACACAGTTTAAGGCTGGCGTTGGTCCGATATCTCCTCATGGCACGGGCCACCTCAGAAGTCTAATGACGGGAGAAGTGATTATTATATGCTAATACTACTATATGTGTATATCCAAGCCCTGTTTATAAAGTGGCTAACCTGTTGTAGCCTGCAAGCCAATGCCTGGGTCTGAGCTCATATCACTTATCCACACGCTCGTCCTCTACACACACGCACCCCGCGAACAACAAACCCCATTTTGTCTACAGGTTAGTGGTAGCACTAAATTCCCTTTGACATCAGAGGGTTCCTGCCATGATTTATCTTTTCTGGCATGCCAAAACCAAAAAAATCTGCCTTATCACCTTGAGTGCACCAAGGTGCACTAACAACCTGAGGCTGAGAGTTGAACCAGCACCTTGTTCACACAGTTTCCCAGCCAGCCTAGTGCTGAGGCTCCCTAAGGCAACATCAAAACGGACAATCGCTTTCGGGGCTGCATGTGACAATATTCTAAGGAGAATGGAATTTAATTGGAAATGACACATATACAGCTTTGTGGGGAAAGTCTAACGCCGAAGTTAAATTTCTTTTGAACAACGATAATTGCAAGCGCACAAAAGTTTGTACCAGGTCAGAGAAAAAGAAATACAAGAGGGGAAAAATGCAAAAAGCAGAAGATGGAAATGTATGTTAAAGTAATTCTCTCATGGTTTTCTGAGAAACGGCTGCAGAATTTCCACAGCTCTGGTACATTTCTTAACATACTCTTGTAAAACAGTGGAAAAGCCAGAGAATGAGCGGACAGCTTAAAAAAAAAAACAAAATTACTTTGTATTTCTGACTCCTTGCAGCCTTGCTTTCTAAGGAGTTAGCTTATTTCCCGTTTCTACCACCCAGCTATTCACAGCGGGCAAAGCCAGGCTGAGCTGCGAGTCTTTCTCTGCAGCAGGTGAAACGTGTCCCGCATCCCTGGCCTGTCTCACTGCAGCAGCCCTGCACCCTGTCCTTCCAGCTCGCCCAGAATGTCACTCGTTTATCAGCTGTTCCTTCTCCCCCTGACCCCGACAAAGTGAGCACAGACGCAGAAGTGAGCTCATTTTTCCTGAGTATTAAAGCCTCCAAAGCCATCCAGCCACCCTTGCTATCTGCTGTGTGACTGAAGCCATAGGAGCGATGGTGCTGGAGCTACAGGCTCCGAGCCTAAAGCCTTTTGTGTGATGATGGACTCTTGGATAAACGATGGTATACAATGCATTCTGTATGGGGGGTTAGAGCAATGCCCCTCTTGCCCTTGGTCTGGCTAGAACTACCTCTGACTGTGTTGAGTGACTGTAGATTAAAAATGAGTTTTCTTCCAAGGGCCAAACTGCAGCAAAGCACCCACTCCTGGTCACCATTAGCCCATCAGTGCCATTCCACGTAAATTCAAAACACCACAAAAAAATCAGACCCTCCATTCTGTCTCTCTTCAGCTGTCGATTTAAAACCCTACAGCCCAAAAGAAAACTGCTGAAACAGTAAGGCTTCGATTCTCTCTTTGCGGCTGTGGGCCTCCTGTTCCTATCCTAAATGGTGTCTCTTGCTAAAATCTCATTTTGTAGCATAATTACAGCCCACGAGTTTCTGGCACCTGCATTGCTTTCTCCAGCGCTCGACTCTTAATTCCTCTGCCAACAGGTAGCACAGAACTGTCTGGGAAAGCAGAGTTCGTTACCAAAACCACTTCCTGCAGGTCTGTGACTTCAATGGACACTTAGGAGTATTGGGAATCAAATGGATCATTCATCCTCTTGGTCCCAATAGGGAGAAAATTAAAAAAATAATAATAATTTAAAAAAAAATCCATCTGTGTCTTTGCTAGAAACAAGGAGATGTGTACAAGCCACAACAGCTCAGGAAGCATCGGAGGGACTGATTTGGTTTTGGAGCAAAGGGTTCCTATAATAGCTTGATAACAAAAAATTTAACCTTGGAAAAAATTAAAGGTAGTAATAAGGTAATGACAAAGCATTGTCAATTAACTTCATACACACTGCATGTGATGTCTTCCAACACAATTAATTTGAATGAATACAAAGAACTCTGTCTGAATTGACCCATTAACAGTTCCAAAAATTCAGAACCAATGTAGATTCAATTCCTGGAGGTCATAAGTGATCAGAGATGAAGGCTGGCGTCTGCAAACACTAACCCACGCATCCAGCTGAGCACACTAAAGCTCTCCAGCTTGATGTCAACTTACACTTGCACATTTGCCATTGTCTAAAGCCTTAAAGAATGGAATACAACTGCATTAGTAACTCCTGCCCCCAAATGACTAGCAGCAAACAGGTGTTTTCACCCTTTGTTGGTACCCAGGGGAATCAGGAAGGTTTTAAATCTAAACACAGGTCCATATCCTTCATGTGTAAAATGATCTTGTGCCCCCATATGCAATCCACATACATGTCCCTTCACTTGTACATCTGTTACTATTAGTTTGGTTTCCAAAATTAAACAACAAAGTTCAAATAACTTTCTTCTATTGACAATTATCTCTTGTAGTTAAAAAGTATACAGCTGACAAATCTTTTCAGTTTTCTGATATGCTTAAGGGACACACTTCACATAATGTTGTTCCGCAGATTTTGTACACAAAAAAATAGGTCTGAAGCGACCAGATTGCCAGTTACTTTCAGGAAAACCAGCTGTGTTTCTGTCAGCACATCACATCGACATTTTCTCTGAAATTTTTAGTATCTTTGGAAATACCTCACTTTGGAGCAAAATGGCTTTAAAGAAAGGAAGATGTTCTCATATCACAAGGGGCAGGAGTCACACTCTAGCCCCTTAAAGAATTCACCAGCTTGGTTCCTTCATAGTAGAATTCCTTCAGTTAGGAAAGGTCACTTACCATCCTGCAGCAGATCGGGAAATTAACTCAAATTCACATAGATACAGATCCTACTACCCCTACACTGATAAAAGAACACTTCACAGTCGTTATGCAACGAGACAAAGACAAGATACAAATCTTTCCAGACCACAAAAACGGCTTCAGGTTCACTCTAAACCAGCACTGGTGTAGGCCAGTGGTTTGAACAAAAGCAGCCCCTCCTGGTAGGAGAATGCCTGTTCCCCCTGTTTTCCCCCTGTTGTACATTTGCCATTACAGAACTGCATCTGTATCAGCCCTGGGTTAGTGCCAGCTGCCAAGTCGGGTAAGAAGGACACAGCACTTCTAGAGTTTTCAAAAGAATTTACAAGTAAACCTTGTTTGTTTTAGTTTCTTTCTAAAGTCAGCTGAGGCTAACTTGGAAATAGGGCTTGGCCTCACATATGGAAATCTCTGACGCCTGAATCCAGCTATCCAGTCCTATTGGACACCTTCCTTATTCTTGGACTATGCCTTTTCAGCTATCCCAAATTTATCTGGCTCCTCTGTATTCTAGGAGCTTTCAGTTAACTGACCTAGAGTACAAGCACAAACACAAAAAGAAAAAGAAAAAAACCCACAAACATACCTTTCATTTGCCTCCTCCACTGTCCTGAACGCAAGTCTTTCTGACAAAAGATGTATACTTTAGATGACTGTCACAGATCCTCACGGAGCTATAGGTAAATTCTGGCAAAACCTGAAAAGACACACAAAAATACTATCAATTTTTTGTGTTAACTGGCTGGTATATAAACCCAAAAATCACACCCAAAACCCCCAGTTTATTTTGACATTGTAAATGAGGTGTTCAGGTGTGGTTTGTGAGCCTGAACAGACAGCTGGGGACGCACTGGGAAGAGCCACATTTTCCAAAGGCATGAAGTCAGGTGCCTGTCAGAGAGTTTCTTACTGGGCAGCAAGAAATTGAGACATCCGAAACACTTATGGTCACTCATTAAAACCTTTTCTTTTACTCCATTTCCCTCACCTTTACTGGATTTTTATAGTCTTTCTTTTGGCAACATGCCTCTACCGATGCAGCTGCAGTTCATGCAAAGGTCATCACCACCTCTTAACTCCATCAATGTGTCACCCAAAATGCCCATTTGCACAGACGAACCGGAGCAAGACGACTGGTCTTTAAAATATAGGGCAAATTACAGACAGGGAAAATGGGAAAATGAAGCAAATTGTTTGTCATTGCTCGTTCAATGATTAAAAAAGAGTTAATGAAGAATTGTTTAGTCTGTTTTGAGGATTCGTTCCATAGAAATTCTTACTGCCTAATGTGTTACGTTAAGTCACACAGCACTTGTGACCATTTGACGAACCTGGCTACGTCCAGAGCACAACTTTGCATTGAAGAGATAAGCCACCTCTCCTGGTGTTACTTCTCAGAGTGACTGACTTGTCATGCTATTCCTGTTGCAGAAACAAGATATAAAACCAGGTTTAGATTGGTAAGACTTAATAGCAGAGGCTGAAAACATACTCTGTCACCAGGGAACTCCGAGTGCAACAACACATACTACTGGTAAGAAAGACCAGTCAAACTGTCTGGTGTTTATGATTAAGGAGGTAACTGGGTTTTGAAAATTCTAGTTATTCTGCCGAAATAACTTTAGTTTCCTTAATATAAGAACCAAACCACTAGGAATCAGATGTGAACCTACTCAGTCGAACGCTTTGGAGTACCTCCAAAACCAAAAGGGCAGTCACATTGTCACTGCACTGATTCACTGAGTATCACACAGTATTTTCTCTTTCTACACTCTCAGTGTAAGCTGTGGGAAGGGAACAGCACAGGAGGAAATGCTTTTGCATATACTGGCTGCCAAGTTGTTGCTATAATGACAATATATTTTCTATATTGCAAGAAGTCCTATGGGTATTTACAGTACCGGTCAATCAATCGGTTGTAACCCTATTTTCACCTCCCGACCCACCTGCCAGCACCCCCATTCAACATGGAAGCAAGAGCTCGCCAAGCTTGCTTGCGGGCTCCTGCAGAACTCAGCGTTCCCAAGCGAAAAGCTCTGATCTGTTGGACACCTCAGGCAAGCTCCCACAAGGAATCTGAACAGTTTGGGAATGAGCACAGCTCTGTGAGCTGCAGCCTAGTCTGCAACCAAAAATCCAGGGTTCCCTTCTTCTCCAGCACAACAAAAATACTTTGAGATCAACTGATAAATCTGAGTTCAGCTAAAGCTGGCAATGTCCACAGAGACCTGACTCACAGGACTTGGTATGCTGGAGTACCCCTGGAGTTTAACTTCGTTTCATGAAGCAGGAGTTAAAGTTCGTTAGAGGCCTCAGCCCGCTTTGTGCTCAGCTCCCTACCAATGCGAGTGAGCTACAGTCCCTACCCCAAAGAAGTTTCATTCAAACTGGAACAAGAAAGAACAAGGCGGGGAAAAATCAATAGCAAAGTGAGGTGAACTGACCCAAGCTCAAACTGGCTGCTGGAGATCAGACATAAAAATCAAATTTCCTGAGGCCTGACCCGAAGTAAAGAGATTTCATGTCTTAGTCAATAGCTTATATTATTCAGCACCAGGAAACAAAAGAAACCACATAAAATCAAGCCACCTAAACCCAAAAACCTACGCCCACCCCCCACCCCCCCCCCATGCTCTTAGAGCTGGTCATTTTGCACGTGGTGTATACACAGTAAATCAGAACACTGTATAGAGCACAACTAAAAGAAATGGCTGCAAAATACCCAACCTTGGACTAAACAACAGCTCAGCACTGCACCTCGATCCTTTCCGTGTTACTGCAGGCAGCACCCCTTATTTATACCCAACAGATGTGGCAAAGGGAAAACTGAACATACACGTAGCAGAAACAGGGGTTTGGTAGGGGGGGTCATTAGAAATTATGTGAGCCCTTGTAACTGCCCATGGTATCCAAAGTGTACTTTTTACAGGCTCCCACGTTCATTTGCTGAAAATATATTAAAGAAATACATCTTGGCACATCTGTGAGGAAGGGATAAAACTTGCAGGAAATGATAGGAACCAGGGAAGCAGTAAAAACCCAGGAGTGTCAGAGTTAATGATGATATGTGAGTAATCCAGTTATAAAGGCACTGTCAGGAGGAAGAGAGCACAAATATAATAAAACACAGCTGTGTGACGTACACTCCAGTGGAATTTTTATTAGATGGCTTATGTGCACTTTAAGTGTACCTGACTACAATGCAAATTCCCACACACTTTTATTTGGGAGGGAAAAAAGTTTCCACAGATCTCTGCACTGAGCTGATTTAGTGGAATTGTTTTGTACAGTATCCGCGGGTTTTCTGGCTCATCTTTTTGAATTTACCTTTGTATTTGTTTTCTGCCGAGTCAGCTCCTTAATCTGGAACCTGGAGAATTTCATGCTTTTAAGTACTTCCCCAGATACTATTCCAGCCCAGCTATCCTAGTCCTCCGGTGGAAGTATCACTCGTCCCAAATGACTACCCTTGTATCTCCCACGTGTATGAACCCTAAGACAAAAACCCTGCAGGACAAGAGGAAACCTACACAGGTCAAAGGAAAATGAGGTTTAACTGCTTCAAAGGAGGTCAGGTTTGTTCCAAAATCTGCTCATTTCTGTAAACACCGTAAAGGCCATAAGCTTGAGCGATCATCGCTGTCTTGGGAATGAAGCTTACAATCAGACATTTATAAACCCAGTTTACCCACACGATGTTTTGAGTTCATGAAACAAGCGTGGCTACACATGCTGTCAGCATGGCTGACATTCCAAGACCTGAAACACTAGATATTCTTGAGCTGCAGAAACTCCTTTATTGGCCAACTGTTAAAAAACGTCATTAAACCTTTACCTCTGTGTGGCCAAAGTATAAAACCAGGTACTATAAAACATGTTAAGGCTGTTGGCCATGCAGCCCACAGATGAAACTGATTCGACAAGTACAAATGGATTCTTTTTTGTAGTATCCCAAGTGACCACCTCCCTGCTATATGGATCTACATTCTTATTTGTTCATTCATCAAGTAGGAAGAACCTACCGATCATCTCCACAGATGTACTGGTGGCCAATGCAATGTCCATTGCAGGCCTACCAGGGGGAAGTGTCATTTTAGAGAGGGTAACACTGTTAAGCACTCCTAAACCTAGCTCCTGGATTTCAACGTTGCTTTGCAAAACAAATAACCAGTCAGACATGCAGAAGTCAAGTTTCCTTTCCTTTTCCTTTCCAGCCCATAAGGGAAGCGAGAAGTAGATATACTAATGAAAGCAAAACACCAAAACCCACCACAATATGCTATAATTCCTTGCATATTAAAAACAAACAAACAAACAAAAAAACCCACACCCAAAGCTTCCGTAGGCATTGCACCTGCCCCTGAACTCAAGACCCAGCAACTTTCAGTAGATCTCAGTACTGGATTGCATGCCATGCAGCTACTGCATTGCCAAGAGATGCAACACATGCGTCATTTTTAAGTAGTAGAATTTTACTAGTACTGCCTCTGAAGTATTCAGTTACTGTATCTTCATTCATGTCATAGTTGCTCTCTGTACAATACTTTGCAAGTAAATATTGCAATATGGTGAGCAATGAGATACTTCGGCGACACCAAAAAAAGAAAAAGAACACTGAACGATACGTTAAGACTGGCAGCGGGCACCAGGTTCACAACTGGAGCTGGTGCCGTTAGGTTCAAGGCTCTGTAGATAAGTTCTGAACTCCTTCTGCACACACGGGTCCCACTGACTTTAGTGGAGGCGCACAAAATTACGAGCAAGTAGAAGTAAAGCGTGGCTCCCCCACCTGCCTTGCCCATGAACTGAGCTTGCTATAAACAGATTCTTTAAGCTCTGACTCTCGCAGTGTGTAAAGCAGGGATCCCATGCTGTTTAATTCAATTTGGCAGGTAACATAGGTGAAAGGCATTGATTTCTTCCCTTGCTCCCCCCCTTCTCTTCCATCAATTTTCCCAGATAAGAAGCCTGTGGCTCAGACCCTGCTGGTGACGGATGCCTTGTAATTGCTTTGAATGGATTATCACCAGACATCTAGCAGGCATTTACAGTGCTACAGCTGTAATCAGAAACAGTCTCACCCAGTGGAAGGGTTCTGAGGAAGAGACAGCTGTCTCTGCTGCCTCTGCCTTGTCTCTCTGGTCTTATATTAAAAATATAAATACATGAACTCAGGCTTAATACAGTAATATCTAGGACATCCAACTGAAAGCAGGGTCCAGATGGGCTAAGTGCCACTCAAACCCTAAGAACCCATCTCTGATTCTGATGTCTATATAGTACAACTCAGGCCACAAGAAGATTGTCCTTCCATACTGCTGAAAACCTGCACCTGGCCAAGTGAGTATCCACCCATTTCAATGGGTCACTTTGCCAAAAAGTTGGGAAATCAAAAAATACATATTCTGTTCTGGCAATTATTGGCTGAAAGACATTAGATAAGACACTTCTTGCCTCAGCTTACTGCTGTTTTTCTTCCTCCGCCTAGACTAAATTGTTAGTAGTTTGTTTACAAGGATCACAGCAACATTCTAATTTGGTATCTGGGATTCAATTTGTATGGCTGGAGGGAGAAAAAACGAGTAAATAAGCATGAGAGAGACTGTTACACAGGAATAAAATTAAGCAATTTGATCTACTGTATTTTATCTTAATTTTGTACATAGCTGCCCCATACCAAGAGAGAGTAGATCCATGTCCATGATGCTTAAAATGAAAATTGGATCAACAGCAACAGGTTTTTTGCCCAGCAAAGTTTAATTAGGAGTAACATAAGGAAAAAGCCTCAAAACACATATCTGACTGTTCAAAAATTAATCATCCACAGTATCTGCCTACAATCATAAATACACATCCATCCTGCACCACAAACATTCCATTAATATTTGGTGCAAAGACATTTGCACTTGGCCCTTTTTCCAGAAGCTTTTTCAGAGGGGCAAACGCCACAAGGAAGGGTCACATGCCTCTCCCTATCACCACCTCTCTTTCCTTTGGCAGACCTTCTCCCCTGATAGGACTGAACAGGGCAAAACTGGTCCCACTCTGTATTTTCTTGTCACTATTAGTAAGGTCTCATTCACTAGGGTTTCTTCTTCCAACACAAGGTTTGCATTAGGATTCCTACACTACACAACAGAAACCATGCTTTCTTCCCCTCAGAGAAATAGGACTCAGACACTTTAATCTGCTTCATTTTCTTGATGTGCAAATTTTTAGCACTTGTGCCACACTGTCAGCCCTGGGTGTAATGCAGTCGCTCATGCAGCATCATATTTTGACCAGTCTGCAGAGGACATTTACATGGGCAACAGCAGCCTGATAGGAAAGGTTTTCATGTTTAGTATGAAGAGTACAAGCTTCGCATTTCCAAACTCTAATTTGAACCAAAAATCAATTCTACCTTGAAACAAGTTTCATCTAACACTATGTTCCAGCTCAAAGCTCCCTCTGCTCTCTTTGAAAACAACATGAAACCTTTCTTGGAGCAAATCAAGTGTTGCTGTCAGTTTGGTGCTTAGATCATCAGTGAGAACCCTTCCCCGTGTACTCCAAACCTACTTGTCTAACAAAACACTGAAGGGCCTCATTTTAAGTGATGCTAATTTCCCAGAAGTCCACTGCACGAGAACTTAGAATGTTTCCTACTAGCTTATTATATGTGCAGAAGTTGACTAATATAAAAAGGGAGCTTTTAAAAAAATCATATGACACAACAAGTAACATGAAAATCCTCTCCAATTTTTGCACCTTGAAAAGCAGAATGAAGGCGGGGGAAGAGGGGACAGTGGATTTGCTGCCACACATGTACAAACTGACTCTGTAGGGCTTGTGTGCCTGGGAGATAATGTGCTTTGCAGGTCATTGGCTCTCAAGCACCCTGTTATCTCTCTGTAACACACACCTTGTTGTGTCTTACTGCTTAATTACAGCTGATATGCAGGCAATAATATTGCTTATCATTAGCCAGAGGATGACAATTACAAGTTAAGATTAAACTGCTTTCTTTTTTTCTTCAGCCAAGTCTCTGTATGACACTTCCTCAGCCCAAGAAAAGATTTGCACATGCAGAACAAATCCATATACTAATTGGTTATGTGCCCCTCATAATGATGTACAATTTAGGAAGCACACACCACGAACAGTACTGAATATTGCATACAGCCTATATCTCAACCTGGAGGGTCAGCTGGTCAGCTGCACATGCCTGAAAAATTTCAAGACTGCACTGAAGACAAGGAAACACTGTGATCTGCTACCCGGGACAGGTTCCAGCCTGGTGCCCATCACAAGCTGTGCTCCAGCTTGCAGGAAGCTCAGTCCTTCCCTTTAGCCATCACTTTTCAACTCATCTTTCACTCCATCAGCTTTAGCCTCTCTTCATTCCTCTCCTCCCTGTTTTCTAAAAAGGCTTGATAGTGGTTTAGATGACATCTGTCACACAAGCAGAGGAGCAGCTGCATGCATCCATCCTCCCGTTAGCATTCTCTTGCATTATGATGCACTGCAGAAATTTGGGGCTTAGTTCAGCAGAACACTGAAGTATATACTTGACTTGAAAACAGTGTTTCATGCATCTCAAAGTCTTTTCGCTTTATCAGGGCTTTTGTTTCAGAAATGGACACAGTTAACCGAGATCCTACAGTTGGGAAGCAGTTTGAAAGACTGGACTATTAAAGGATCAGCAAAAAACGATGAGTCTGCAACTCTTGTTAAGTAGCTACGCCCTCTTCAAGAAACAGAGATGTGTTGTTCTGCACAAACAGCCCAAAGACTTAAAAGACTGCTTACAAATATTCTGCACTAAAATCCACAACGGCCTGAGAGGAGATTTAACTACTGATCACCAACAATAAAGCTTACAGACTGAATAAATTCTGTGTTTCTATACCTCTGCTAAGCATCTGAGATTCCCTCAGAGCAAAGCCTTCAACTCCTCAACATAAATGTGATAACATACAGTTGTGATGACTCAGTGTCAGAGGTCAATGGTTTAAATCTCATGTCCTGTAGTTTGTCAGCTCCCATTTATCCTATCCAGCACTGCACAAGGGTATGACACATAAATCTTCCAAAAATGTGTTCTGATCTTTCACCTACAGTAGATTAAAAATAGCCTAGAGCAAGAGCTTTTAGCATTTTGTCATAGCAATTTCTCCGTCAAATATGATAGATAGCCAGCTACATGGAAAGAATGAACCAAACCAGAGATCAGATAATGAAAAAGTCTGAATTACACCTCCAAGGAGCAGGAGTTCTACTCATGGTGGAAATCCCCACTTAGCTCACTCCACTGAGCCTGTGTGTTGCAGCACAGAACATGTCATAAGACTCATCCAGTTAAGGCGTTTATTTCCTCCCTGCATATTTTTCATTTAAATCTCACAACAGTTTTGGGAGCTCAGGCAAAAGTCTCAAGTTCTGTTTTGGATTTTGCAGTCTTCTAGCATGATTTTGGGCACAATGCCCATTTTAAGTTTTATTAAAAAATAGTAATTCTTTAAAGACAGGTGCTAATTTTGGTTATCCAACAACATAAGACCATCAGCCACCCAAATTTCCTGAAACCCAGCTGCCTAAAAGTGTCTCAAGCCAGAAAAGTGAATACCCTAAACAAAACATCTTCCTTGAGTAATCTTGCTGAATTATTCTGGTTTTAAGCCTTGCAATCTTACTTCTAGGTATCTTCTGGTGATCTGGCAGCAATGAGATCTATATCACCATCATTAAAGCAGATGACAACTACCAGTAAAAAGAGAATCTTGACAGCAAACCAGCCTGATGTATTACTGCTAGGTTCTAATGGCTTCCTTCTAAAAAGAAAAATCAGATTGAGGTTTATACACATTCGTTTTCACTAACCTAATTTCAGGAAGTTTTCACAATGTGTTAAATAAAAAAAGTCCAGTAGCTTATAGTAAAATCAGTATCATCAACACTTATGAAACCCTCCCAAGATGACTTCTACTCTTGTTTATCATAATGGTTTTAAAGGAGCTAAACTAGGAAGGAAATGCCACAAGATGTACTCAACAGTCAGAAGGTTACAGTAGAGAAGATTCCCTCTACATTCATTAGCTAGGTACAAAAGTTGAAGAAGTATTAATAAATCCAAAGAAGGACTTTACTGCCTGAAAGAGAATCTATTTTTCTAATGTTATCAATTGGTTTAATAAATGCTGTTGTCTATTACCATAAACTGTGCTTCACTCGTACCTTTAGATCACCACAGCTACGACTGCCAAAGTGGAATAGATGTCCAAAGTATTTATTCAGGAAACTAAAGCTTCCAAAGCTGCAGCTGCTCCCATATTTATTCAGAATGATGCACACTTTCCCAGCAGCTTATAAAGACGGGAACATCTGTTTACCAGACACCTTTATGACATTCTACCTCTCTGAGTAGTGTGCTAAGATTTGAAGAGTTATCATGTTGAATCTTGCAGAGGTGCTAAATAAACTGCACCCAAAAAAAAAAAAAAAAAAAAGCGCACAGAATTGCTCATAACCCTTCCCTCCTTCCTAGTCTCCATTCTTCAAAGACTCAGCAGCACAACAATCCAGGTGTTTACCAAATATAAACCAACAGGTAAAAACAGATACAAAATAATTTCGGCAGCTCTCTGCTTCTCATGGATTCTGCCGTGCATGTGATGCAGCACAAGCCACCCATGTAAGCTCCCAGAAGTTACTTACACTCAAAGACAGAGAAGATGGCCTGGGGGGCGGGAGGAGGACACATAGAAGAACAAGCCAAACTAAACCCAACAAAGCTTTGTACCGAAGCCCTCTAGAAACACTTGAGAACCTAGGAATTTGTACACTCTCTTCAACAATCCAGGCCCCAACTTCCAAGCTTTCCAGAGAGGCTGCCCTTTCACTTCAAGCCGATCTCCGACCCCATTTTGTCAGAACAAAAGTAGACACCACAAAGTATGTTACATATATTAACATAAAAACAGAAAACCCATTTGGGAAGCCCTCAGAAGAGCACCCGTAACAGGCACACGTAGCATAGGTCTTACTCATGCAAGTTATCAATAGGAGTACTTCTTTTCAGAATCATGTGAGATTAACTGTAAAATGAGTTTCACCTACAAATCAGAACTGAGTGAATACTACAGAATTTCACCCATTAGTTCCTTCACAAACACATGATCATTTTGATCAGGTTTTACCTTTGGACCAGGAAACTAGAGCCTGTCTGCTTTGCTTTTGGAACTATCACAATTGTAACAACCTGCAACATCAGAAATTTCCCCACTTTTCTAACATGCTAATCAAAAACAGAGGTATCACCTTGCTCTCTCCAAAGTCCACATGCAGGCTCTTGGATTAGGGTAGAACACACACAGAAAAATGTATGTAGATGATCTTTACGTTCTATGATATTTGTGTTTATGTTTTCCCATAGCCATCTTTACATGCCTCAGGGAGTCATCTGCAGGGCCAAACTAATGTGGTCTTGAGATGACCATATCACCTGTTCATGTCATTTCTGATGCCTGGATCAGAAGAAGAGATCCTGTGTTATTTTAATGTTTATGTTATATCTGTGTTATTTTAGCCCCATGAATGGGCCTGTGGAAGGAAAAGAGCCCATGAAAAGTTAACACAAATGCCTGGACACTTGGGTCAATTCCAATTTAACTGAACACTGCAGTATCCTCAGAGCTCCCTTAGAGCTTTGGGGTTTGGAGGGATGGGGCAGAGGGTGGCATAGGCTCTTCTAGCCCCAGGTACTAACAGTACAGATTTCCATCTATTCGATATTGCAGTGTTTTCTGGCTAATGTAGTCATGTACGAAACTGTCTGTCATACAAAAAGCTGTAATTTCACATACTGCAGCAGTGAGAGAGAACACACAAAAAAAAGGTACAGCTGCTAAACTTCACACCAGAAGCCAATCCAAACAGAGGAAACATGGCTGACTCAAGCCAGACAGAAAAGAATCATTAAATGAAAGATTAAAGAGAAAATAAAGGAAAACATGTTTATCACCATTATATTAAAAGATACTTGTGGGTTTTGTTACTTGTATTTTGATATATTGTTGATTATTTATACTTGGGTAGAGTTTGGAGGATCAAATTGAGTATGAGATTCAGCCTCAGCCCCAAATGGTTTGTGACGTAGATACATACAGCAAACAAAGCAGTGGGAGAAAGAAAGGCATTGAGAAAGGAAGGAACTGACTCCTCCAGCACCACCGAAGTTGACAATGGAAATGCAACACATCTCCTCTGAGAGCCATCCAGTGCCTTCTAGCACTGAAACAGGCAGCATTTCCCCATTTTTTCGCAGCTGCCAGTCATCATAATACCTTCTTATCTGTATTCTCAAGATAAATCCCATATGCATTAGAGACGAAAGCGCTCTGACAAATTCTAGGTAATGTACAGTAAACAGCACGTGTGCAAAGGGAGACGATTTTCTGCCTCTGCTCACAGTTACATAGGGTCTCACAGCCCTGCCATGGCATGAGAATCCACTGGATCTTACAGAGGCCAAATGCCCTGTCCTCTCCTCTGTTCCTGCACTCAGTCACATGTCATACTAACTTTCCATTTATAAGCAGTTTATAAGTAGGCAATCAAATATTCACAGATGTTACAAACATTTTACAGGTCAGGGCACTACACATGCTAGGGTTAACAATTATTTGCTAAAGCAGCTATTAATCATTTACAAAATGTATATGAATTGAAACTCGGTATAATTCATTACTATGTATAATGGCTGTTATCTTGGCTGCCACACTGGAGATTGGTCCAAGGATCTCTGCAGTTCAAAGATTAACCACACATCTAAGGTTAGAAACAGCCAAGATTCCCAACAAGAAGCTGTGACAGGCTCATGCTTACCACAGGCTGGATTCACAAAACTATGACCCATACTGGAAAGTTAACTAAAACTCCTTAATGAATGAACCAAAATGTTGCTACTTCAAGAATGTATCTAATTGTTCGGTCCTGATTTTTCATTATCTACAGTTTGGGTGAGCAAAGTGACCAGGTGCTAACCATTCATTTGTACAGATATAAATAACTGCACTGAAGTTCATGGAAGAAAGGCAGGGATATTCAAGTCCCCTGAATTTTAGGCATCCTGTTACTATTGGTGCTTTTCTTGGACATGTGGGAGTATTTCCTGACCACTTTGGAAGGATACAAAGGAATAGTTTTATTTCTTTGGTACTTTTAGTGAGATGAGTAAGAAAGTTGTAAGTGAACTCAAACTGCTGAGTAGGGGTAGTTTCAGACACCTCAAATGCTGTGAAGGATACCTTTTAAAGCCAGGGTACAACACCAGATACATGTATCTCTTTTTAGAAATGCTATTTATCCCTCCTAGACTTGTGTTCTGATCAACCATGAAGCAAGGTACCCTATCCAGGGAAATTTTTCTGGAAAAAAATATTCTCCTCCCTTCTCACCAAAGTCCTGCTCTTACAAGCAGCTGAACTTCTGGGGAACCAAAGCCCTAAGCCACCTGGCAGAAATCACCAAGGCATGTTTCTGACTCACTGTCACAGGTCGCGACCTACCACCATTGCCAATGTTCATGGGATGTTTTCTCTTCCTCTTCTCTTCCCCAAAGAAACTCAATTACAAATTGGGAAAATCCCGCAGTAAAATTTTTCCCTCACGGGGCTGAATGTCTGTCACCTCTGTAAGAACACACTCCAGAAGAATTCCACAGTTGTTGGTTAGCTGTCAATGCCAGTTACATCAGCGACTACAGAAATATTGAGCAGTTCAGGTTGGAGAGCAAGAGAACAGGTGACCTACTATCCCTTCCATGAAATTTATGCCTTGATTGCTAACTGCCCGTGCATGAAATATAAAACATCTCTCTACTTTAAAAGCAACATCACTTTATTCTGGCAAATTGATTGGGTTTTCGGTGGATTTTTTTTTCTTCAGCATGAACTCAAATCACGTGCACTTATGCCATATTTCAATTATCCATTACATAAGTGATCTTCTTGCATTAAATCCGATTTAGTTAAGAGTTTACAACACAGTCAGCACAACATTTTCCTCTGTGAATGTTTTTCATTCTTCAAAACCACTTGTGTACTACTGGGAAAACTGGTACTTCCTCTTCCAATAACGCCACCTGCAATAGGTGCATACTTGTCACATTTAACTATGCAACATCAGAACCTAGTTCCAGCTTGACAATTATATCCTTCCTGCTCCTATACAGATGCATACTTGTACAATAAGTCAGCTAACCACCAGCTCTAATCCAAGGAAATGTTTAAGCATATTCTTAACAAAGCAAAGGAGTAACTGTATTACCACTAAATGGGACTATTTACTTGCTTAAGCATGTGCTTAAACACTTTCCTGAATGGAGACTGTGCTAACCTACAGGGCAGACTAGTCTTTAACATAACCCTGGAGATACAAGAAGAGTGTCCAGGCTGCATTTGTGCAGCCTGATAAGCACTAATCTGATAAAGACTTAACCACACAGGCTATATGCGTCAATGAAGACAGTGTAGCAAGTGGATATTACGAGGATACTGCTTATCTAGCTGAGAACAAATGAAAATTCATTTGAAGAACTTGGTGCTTTAGAGATAAAAGCTGGGGAGGTCTTGCAGGGTGGACACTTCAAGATGAGGTTATCACCACAACAAGCAGGCTTTGTGAGGTTATCACAACAATCCCACCTCTTTATTACAGTGGCTATTAAAAGATAAAGCTGCAGACCTTCAAAAGGTGTCGAGGTATCTCATTCCAATTTAAATCATTGGACAGTAAAGCACTTGGGAGTCTCTGAAAATCTGGATCCTAATGGCACTCATTTTAAATTGTGATCAACTTTATAATATACTTTTTTTAAAAAAAATTGTCTGTTCCACATTAATTCTTCATGAATTGTTGGAACAAATGAATCTGCAAATTTAGATTATAAAGGGAAGAATCATAAGGGAAGCATGCTCCATATTTCATGTTGTCTCCCATACAGAGAAAACAGCTAGAAACATATTGTAATCCTTAACGTGATAGTGCCACTGACACGCTTCAGGAGGTTGTTTACACGTGCTCAGGGAGCCTGCATACATAGCAAAAACACAGGCTAGTGTGGTAAAAGGGCCATTAGAAAAAAATACCCTGTACAACCTGAGAAAAAGGGGCACTGCATGGCTGTGCAGCTGCCTGAAGTTCTGTTTCTTCTAACAAAACATCCAAAGGGCCATCTCTCCAAGTGCTTCTCGTATGGACCATTTACTGGGATGCAATTCAGCTGTGATGCAGGGAAAGCACCCCTGCACTGTCAAATGTCCAAGGCTGGAGCAGGAGTTAGTGAAGAAAGCTAATCTCACAAGCTGCCGGGCTCAAGAACAAACTGCAAATATATAATTACGCAGCACATTGGCATTCTTACACTACTTCATTGCTCCATGCAAGGATAGCTTTGGTTACCCAAGGAGCTTTAAAAGCTTCTCTTTAAAAGAGAAGAATTCAGTTATCTTCGACTTCTGTTAGAAATGATCTGGATGATCAGAGAAATTGAAGCAGAGTTCAGGAGCTGCAGGTTCAGCTCTACAATGCTACTTTGTGTGGAATGCTGCACAGAAACATCTTACTTAGATTTTATAACACACATTTCCAGTTTCACACCACTGTGTAACTTAGTGTAACAGGGCAAAGGCACAGAAAGGGCTAGTCCTTCTCTCATTTGTTAAAGAAAAAAAGTGGATTTAATAAACATCTTTAACATCATAAAAATGCTTTATAAACATTCTTTGGTCAATTTAAATTTTGTTTTCCAGATCATATTTCCAGCTTTTTTCTACCCCAATATCCCCCTAGTTTCACTGACAGATATGAAAAGTCTTCACATCCTTGTGCTTCTGTGATAGAATATCAGTTCCCAGGTGGATTCCAGCACCAAAAATGAGCCCTTCAGTTTGGTGTGGGACAACAATTAAGACACATTTGCTCATTCATCATACCATGAACACCTGTGTGTCTCCCCAGCTGACCCAGTGGCAGCTATAAGGACCCCAAGGCTTTCAAAAATAATGCTCAGTGTCTCTTGAAATTAAGCCACTGATGATTAGTTCTGGAATTTTAAAATATTTCCTTTCTCAAACATGTCAGAGCTAAAGGAAACATAAAATAACCTTTCTTCTTCCTTATCTTGAAAACGTCTCTGTAATGAAGCCCAACCCATACAGAAAGGCCTGCCTCCTCACCTAGTGAAAAAGAGCACTGGCCAGTTTCATTTCCCCAGCACCGAAATGCTTAAATTCCCTGCTTTACAGAAAAATTGCAACTCTGAGCTAGACTCAGTGGTTTCAGTTCTCAGGAGGTTTGTTTCCCACAGCTGCTCTTCAGCCAAGCTGTGAACGAACCTGAAAATTCATTTGAAAAACCTTCTATGGTTTCTCATGCTTTCACAATTACATTATAGCTCTTTCCTCAACATTTACAACCACCCCCTGCAGGGAATTCCCCCAAACACATGGGTAAAATTTACCGGGAAGGCTTGTAAACCTTGATAAGCGTTTCACCTCAAACAATGCAAAAACTTGGTTTTAAATAAGTCTGGGAAATTTTCTTTTACAAGCTCTGTGATTTTGTTCTGGAAGCTTGGGCTTTTAAAGTTCTGTTCCGTGAGCTGGATTTAGAGCCCACTGAAGGAACTGGAAGGACTCACATTAATGTTCGTGGGCTCCAAATTTTCAACTTGCTAATTTCTGTCATTTTGCCAGCAACTCAGCAGGAAGGTATTCCGTGAGCTGAGGCTGAGGACGACTATCCTCCCTCTGATCAGAAGCCGAGTTAGTGGCTGGGGTACTTTACGTGAAATATCATATGAGCCACTCTGCAGGGGCTAAAGCATCTTCCCTTCTGCCAGATGAGA